>NW_025726159.1:987500-1316666 GCF_021461395.2 Schistocerca americana | reverse complement strand
AGAGCTGTATGATTTCAATAAAGTTATCTAGAAAATGTTTGTTTTAGGTCCGTTTGTTCGATTAATACTTGATCATGGTCTGTCCGCGAGTGTATGTAGATTTCGCTTTCTTCCAAAATGTTCATTTTAAATTCCTCTGATGTTACATGTAAGATTTTTATTGGGCTTATTATGTGATATTCATGATTTTCTGTTCTTAAATGGTTGGAGAAGGTGGATTGGTTTGTGTCGCTAATTCTTGTTTGTTATCTGAACCTAATTTCAAAGTTTCTGCCTGTAGAATTTATCATAGCTTTCATAATTTATTTTATATATGCCTGTGATTTTATATATGCCTGGTTTTGTGTATAGTGGTGGTTTCGCTTTATCGTTGTGAGGTTGTGTTTGGTTCTGTACGCGAATTTAACTGCTGTCTTCGTTAAAAATGTGTTCAGTTCGTTGGATATCTGTCCTGTGTAAGTTTGCGGTATGTATTTGCACTTTAGTTTATGGGTAATTCCTTCGTTAATCTTATGTCGCTATGGATCTTAATGAATTTAGGTTTACGGCAATGTCATATAGTTTTCTCACTATGCTTGGATCGAAGTTATTTTATTGAGCTACGTAAGTGAGGACTGTGAATTCTTTTGACTGTATATTCTAAAGATAGATTTATTAGTCTGTTAATCAGTCTGTTAAAATATGTGTATTTGTATTTGCAGTAGCAAGAGCTCGCGTTAATAATGTTGTCGGACGTTGTGTGTTTTCGGTATATTTCAGATTTGTCTTCATTGTCACTATTTTTGATAGTCAGGTCCAAAAGATTTATAGTTTTATTGGTTTCATGTTCATTGTGAATTTCTTTTTCACTTGTTGTTCATTCAGCGTTTTACATAACTGCTGTACGTCAGTGCTGGATCCTTTCATACATAATTACGATAGAGAGACAAATGAAGGAACAATTGTAACCATACAGCATCGCTGGATCAGCTGTCAATCGTAGCTGTCAAAATCAAAACAGTATATAGAAGCGATAAAAGGCATAGCTTACATTTGCTAAGAACACCAATTAATAGAGATAATTAAGTTAAATATTTAAAAATTTTGGTGCAGATGGAAACGTCCTATGCAGCAAACAGATTGCAAGACAGCGACAGCACCACGATGCAATATAGAAGAAAGTACTAGCGCACAGTAAAACAAAATTTGTTATTAGTTATAATATTACAACTTAACAAAGCGTATTTGGTTGCGTATAGCATAAAAGATGGCGATAATATAGGCCTATTGCTAACGTAAAAGGTCTAGCAATTAGCAATTACGGCAGCATTCTCTTACATTACCGGCTTTTAACTGAAAAAAAATCTAGAAGTATGTGTATGCACAAAATAGAGCGATCATACGAAACTAGTCGTACGAGAAGCAGATGAGAGCCTGAGATCTATTCTAGGAATCCTAAGTACAATTAACGATCGTTAGAGGTACAGCTCAGCTGTAGCTCAATAGGCTGTCGTTCTACAGACTCTGAGTATTACTCGTCAGATTAGAACCATTACCAGATAGGATTAACAGAGCAAATAGAGGCGACCAAAGAAAGAAAAGGACGTTTCGCAATGGGTTTCTAAACCAACCGCGAAAAAAAAATATGGCTCTGAGCACTATGGGACTTAACTTCTGAGGTCATCAGTCCCCTAGAACTAAGAACTCCTTAAACCTATCTAACCTAAGGACAACACACACATCCATGCCCGAGGCAGGATTCGAACCTGCGACCGTAGCGGTCTCGCGGTTCCAGACCTGGCTAGGAGACCTCACTGGACGTGAGGCCATTTTCTAGGATGGCCTACGGCTGTGCGTCTGAGCAGGACTCTGAGGTTTCACTTATTGAGGTTCTAATAAAGATACCATAGAGGCCTATATCTTCCCTGCCGAAAGTCAAAATATCTGTTAGCACACCTTATACCATTTGGCATGAACACATATTCTCTATATGCAAGACGAAATTGTTCCACCAAATCTTCTAAATTAGGTTTATAATACCATAGCTCTTCAAGTACAATTACAGCTGCAGAATAATTAATTTTATTTCCGTAGAATGTAATGGCCAAGTCGTCGATGCGCTGCTGCGACGTAGGAACGAGGAATGCAAGGCGTAGGTCATCAGGATAGTTCCTTATGTGTTCCCAATTTGCATAGAAAAACGCCACCGCAGACATAGACTGTAATAAAATAAACTTTATTCAGAACGTGACCGTTCCTTTACGCTTACAAAAGGTCATATATACACGGTTCCGTACATTAAAAGTAACATATTTAACTTCGCTCTGAACAAGATCATTTTTTTCTGGTTCATCACCTGCCACTTGAATACCTATATAATATGGGTTAGTCCCTTGAAACATTTTGTTTTTACATTTACACTGATTCTCCAAATCTACCCATGACTTGACTTTACCAATATCAGCGGCTGTCTCTGGTTTACAATACGTTACATATTTATACGCAAGACGTCTACTGTACCTCCTCCAAGGTACGCCTGCAGATCTATCTGGTTTAAGACTAAATGGTCCAAGCTTATTACTACATGCAATCCTAACCCTTTCCAGAGCTCCTTGATCTTCAAATATTTTTTTGTTAGCTCGTTCATCCAATGTTAGTCTTTCTATCCTTACATTTACTCTATATATGTACGTTACAATTTTATTAATAATGACACCAGCATATTTATTAGCGAAAAACTTAAATTCATCAGATATATCATAATGTTTAAAGGTTGTAAGATTCTTTGCAGTGTCGTCGCTCTTCTCTTGACTGCCCATTTTGCCATACTCAAATCTAACACCATCCGACTGCGTGTACTCCGTACGCCATTTACACATACGAGAGAAATATGGTCTACTAAGCATCGGGCGACGGCGGCGTATCCAACGCCTCGTTCGTGCACGGCGATACCGGATCCTCATCTTCGTCCGACGAAACATATATGGCTTCCGCCTCCTCGTCCATGTCCGAATTGTCCGACGCCATCTCCTGTTTCACATTCAAACAATGAAGAATATGACAATCGGCGTGAACAACGCGAAGACGAGATATTAATGCTTCAACCGAAACCAGCGAACATAACAGTCCTACTAGTGCAGAACCGCTCGGCTACTCTGGCCGGCCAACCGCGAAAACCTCAGGAAGATGTTCATTAGAGTACAGTGTTCGATACTATAAAAAAAGTATTGCACATCACGTAGAAGTTTATATTCCAGGAACTTTCGTTCCAGGAAGGTTGAGGTGACGTATGAATACCTCGTACAAACAACGTGCGCAATAACCATGGCCGATTATTAACGATTCGATGTCACACAGAGGCAGTCGTTTCCCCTTCGTATCATTCGTAAATCAAAAAGGCATGGCAGAAACGACAACGGCAACCGAAGTACGCCCCATGCAGGAAAGTGGCGTACGGTGTAAAATGTCCATGCAGCGCAATATACACCGGAAACCGGACAGAGGACGTGAGAGACACTTACCTCGTCTGTTGTCCCGCCACTTGTTGCAAATAAGATCACCAGATTAAAAATTTGTCACCTCCCAGGAAGACATCGTAACGTGTGAGACCGCCTAAGCCATGATAACGGATTCATTGCAGCGAAGAAGACAGTCCACGTTTTTCTTAAGGTGTGCCATATCTAGCTCACGCCTGTTACTGATGATTGCATGCCACAGAGCTACACCGAGCGAGGTGGCTCACTGGTTAGCACACTGGACTCGCATTCGAGAGGACGACGGTTCAATCCCGTCTCCAACCATCCCGATTTAGGTTTTCCGTGATTTCTCTACATCGTTTCAGGCAAATGCCGGGATGGTTCCTTTGAAAGGGCACGGCCGATTTCCTTCCCAATCCTTCCCTAACCCGAGCTTGCGCTCCGTCTCTAATGACCTCGTTGTCGACGGGACGTTAAACACTAACCACCCCCAGAGCTACAAAATTGCTGGAATGTGAACCATGGCGCTCCCGCTGTTTCAGATTGTTCAATACACTGATCAACCAGAACATTATGACCACCAAGCCACTATCGATAGAGACCCGGCCAAGTGATAGCAGCGTCACCTAAGGTGGAATGACAGCTAGTCAGACACACGCGCGGTACATGTAGCATCAGTGAGCGTGCTGTCCGTGTGTAGAATGGGGAAGGCGCTCGATCTATCTTACAAGGGAACCTCCCCATCGCACCCCCCTCAGATTTAATTATAAGTTGGCACAGTGGATAGGCCTTGAAAAACTGAACACAGATCAATCGAGAAAACAGGAAGAAGTTGAACTATGAAAAAAATAAGCAAAATATACAAACTGAGTAGCCCATGTGCAAGATAGGCAACATCAAGGAAGCTGTCAGTCAAGGAGGGCTGTGGTCCCGTGGCTAGCGTGAGCAGCTGCAGAACTGGAGGTCCTTGGTTCAAGTCTTTCCTCGAGTGAAAATTTTACTTCCTTTATTTTCGCAAAGTTATGATCTGTCCGTTCGTTCATAGACGTCTCTGTTCACTGTAATAAGTTTAGCGTCTGTGTTTTACGACCGCACCACAAAACCGTGCGATTAGTAGATAAAAGGACGTGCCTCTGCAATGGGAACCGAAAACATTTGATCGCAAGCTCATAGGTCAACCGATTCCTCTCTCTTCCGTGCGCCGTAGTCGACTGACGTCGTGTGTTTCGATGTTTGTTTAGGTGTAGCGTCCCCATACTACAGCGCAGTTACCTCGCATCGGACGGACAGATAATACTTGTCCGAAAATAAAAAATTAAAATTTTCACTTGAGGGAATTCTTGAACCAAGGAGCTCTCGTTCTGCAGCTGCTCAAGCTAACCACGGGACCACGGCGCACCTGAATTCATACTCTTCATGATGTTGCATATCTTGCGCATGGACTACCTAGTTTGTATATTTTGCTTACTTTTTTCATTGTTCCATACAACTTCTTCCTGTTTCCCCGATTGATCTGTGTTAAGTTTCTCAAGGCCTATCCACTGTGCCAACTTATAACTAAATCTGAGGGGGGTGCGATGGGGAGGTTCCCTTGTTAGTTTGACCGAGGGCAGACTGTGATGGCCCGGAGGCTCGGCACGGGCATTTAGGAAACTGCACGAGTTGTCGGATGTTCGAGCAGTGCTCTGATGAGTGTCTCCAACACATGGTTAAACCAAGGTGAGATCACGTCCAGACGTCGTGAGTTTGGGCGGCCACCTCTCATTAAAGATGTTGGAGGTCGTAAGCCGGGCAGAATGGTAAAACAGGACAGGCGGCGAACCGTCGCGGAACTAACATCAGGCTTTAGTTCTCGGCAGAGTGCAAATGTGTTTGAACACACAGTGCACCGAATGCTCATAACGATGGGCCTCCGCAGCCGACGACCCACGCATGTGCCGGTGTTAACATCACGACGTCGGCAACTACGACTGAAATGGACACGTGACCAGTGGCACTGGACGTTGGCGCAGTGGAAAGGTCGTTGCACGGTCTGATGAATCCCGATGCCTTCTTCATCACGCCGATGAGAGGGCGCGAATCCGACGTCTTCTAGGGGAACAGCTCCTTGACACCTGTCACCTGTACTGCAAGACGGAGACATGCTGGCGGCGGCTGCATTTTGCTCTGGGGACATTCACGTGGGCATATGTGGCTCCAGTGGAATGTAAGGTACCATCACGGCCAAAGCGTATCGTAGTAATGGCAGACCACGCAAAACCCTTCGTGTCAGTCATGTTTCCCGATAGCAAAAAAGAATTTTACACACGTAGGCATCCAAGAGCTCTTATTGTATTAATGGGTTCAGCAATGTATTACTTATTGCTCCTTATTAGGACCATGGCATTTTGCTGAGTGCACTTCATTACTGACACTCGGAAATAATGTTGTAGGCATAACCTTCTGAAGAAGGCCACTAAGTGCCCGAAACTGGTAAAGAAAATAAATTTCTTTTATTCAACTGCTCCCCCCCCCCCCCCTTAACCACGGACCTTGTCGTTGGTGGGGAGGCTTGCGTGCCTCAACGACACAGATAGCCGTACCGTAGCTGCAACCACAATGGAGGGGTATCTGTTGAGAGGCCAGACAAACGTGTGGTTGCATGTTGTTCCTGAAGAGGGGCAGCAGCCTTTTCAGTAATTGCAGGGGCAACAGTCTGGATGATTGACTGATCTGGACTTGTAACACTAACCAAAACAGCCTTGATGTGCTGGTACTGCGAACGGCTGAAAGCAAGGGGAAACTACAGCCGTAATTTTTCCCGAGGGCATGCAGCTGTACTGTATGATTAAATGATGATGGCATCCTCTTGGGTAAAATATTCCGGAGGTAAAATAGCCCCCCTTTCGGATCTCCGGGCGGGGACTACTCATGAGGACGTCGTTATCAGGAGAAAGAAAACTGGCGTTCTACGGATCGGAGAGTGGAATGTCAGATCCCTTAATCGGGCAGGTAGGTTAGAAAATTTAAAAAGGGAAATGGATAGGTTAAAGTTAGATATAGTAGGAATTAGTTAAGTTCGGTGGCAGGAGGAACAAGACTTTTGGTCAGGTGAATACAAGGTTATAAATACAAAATGAAATAGGGGAAATGCAGGAGTAGGTTTTATAATGAATAAAAAAATAGGAATGCGGGTAAGCTACTACAAACGGCATAGTGAACGCATTATTGTGGCCAAGATAGACACGAAGCCCACGCCTACTACAGCAGTACAAGTTTGTATGCCAACTAGCTCTGCAGATGACGAAGAAATTGAAGAAATGTATGACGAAATAAAAGAAATTATTCAGATAGTGAAGGGAGAAGAAAATTTAGTAGCCATGGGTGACTGGAATTCGAGAGTAGGAAAAGGGAGAGAAGGAAACATAGTACGTGAATATGGATTGGGGGTAAGAAATGAAAGAGGAAGCCGCCTGGTATAATTTTGCGCAGAGCACAACTTAATCATAGCTAACACTTGGTTCAAGAATCATATAAGAAGGTTGTATACATGGAAGAACCCTGGAGATACTAAAAGGTTTCAGATTGATTATATAATGGTAAGACAGAGATTTAGGAACCAGGTTTTAAATTGTAAGACCTTTCCAGGGGCAGATGTGGACTCTGGCCACTCTATTGATTATGAACTGTACATTAAAACTGAAGAAACTGCAACAAGGTGGGAAGTTACGGAGATGGGATCTGGATAAACTGACTAAACCAGAGATTGTACAGAGTTTCAGGCAGAGCGTAAGGGAACAAATGGCAGGAATGGGAGAAAGAAATACAGTAGAAGAAGAATGGGTAGCTTTGAGGGATGAAGTAGTGAAGGCAGCAGAGGATCAAGTAGGTAAAAAGACGAGGGCTAGTAGAAATCCTTGGGTAGCAGAAGAGGTACTGAATTTAATTGATGAAAGGAGAAAATACAAAAATGCAGTAAATGAAGCAGGCAAAAAGGAATACAAACGTCTCAAAAATAAGTGCAAAATGTCTAAGCAGGGATGGCAAGAGGACAAATGTAAGGATGTAGAGGCTTATCTCACTAGGGTAAAGATAGATACTGCCTACAGGAAAATTAAAGACACCTTTCGAGAAAAGAGAACCACTTGCATGAATATCAAGAGATCAGATGGAAACCCAGTTCTAAGCAAAGAAGGGAAAGCAGAAAGGTGGAAGGAGTATATAGAGGGTCTATACAGGGGCGATGTTGTTGAGGACAATATCATGGAAATGCAAGAGGATGTATATGAAGACGAAAGGGGAGATATGATACTGCGTGAAGAGTTTGACAGAGCACTGAAAGACCTAAGTCGAAACAAGTCCCCAGAAGTAACCAACATTCCATTAGAACTACTGACAGCCTCGGGAGAGCCAGTCCTGACAAACCTCTACCATCTGGTGAGCAAGATGTATGAGACAGGCGAAATTCCCTCAGACTTCAAGAAGAATATAATAATTCCAATCCCAAAGAACGCAGGTGTTGACAGATGTGAAAATTACCGAACTATCTGTTTAATAAGTCACAGCTGCAAAATACTAATGCGAATTCCTTACAGACGAATGGAAAAACTGGTAGAAACCGACGTCGGGGAAGATCACTTTGGATTCGGTAGAAATGTTGGACCACGTGAGGCAATACTGACCTTACGACTTATCTTACAAGAAAGATTAAGGAAAGGCAAACCTACGTTTCTATCATTTGTAGACTTAGAGAAGGCTTTTGACAATGTTGACTGGAATACACTCTTTCAAATTCTGAAGGTGGCAGGGGTAAAAAATAGCGAGCGAACTGTTTACCATTTGTACAGAATCCAGATGGCAGTTATAAGAGTCGAGGGACATGAAAGGGAAGCAGTGGTTGGTAAGGGAGTGAGACAGGGTTGTAGCCTCTCCCCGATACTATTCAATCTGTGTATTGAGCAAGCAGTAAAGGAAACAAAAGAAAAAGTTCGGAGTAGGTATTAAAATCCATGGATAAGAAATAAAAAGTTTGAGGTTCACCGATGACATTGTAATTCTGTCAGAGACAGCAAAGGACTTGGAAGAGCAGTTGAACGGAATGGACAGCGTCTTGAAAGGAGGGTATAAGGTGAACATCAACAAAAGCAAAACAAGGATAATGGAATGTAGTCGAATTAAATCAGGCGATGCTGATGGAATTAGGTTAGGAAATGAGACACTTAAAGTAGTAAAGGAGTTTTGCTATTTGGGGAGCCAAATAACTGATGATGGTCGAAGTAGAGAGGATATAAAATGTAGACTGGCAATGGCAAGGAAAACGTTTCTGAAGAGGAGAAATTTGTTAACATCGAGTATTGATTTAAGTGTTGGGAAGTCGTTTCTGAAAGTATTTGTATGGAGTGTAGCCACGTATGAAAGTGAAACGTGGACGATAAATAGTTTAGACAAGAAGAGAATAGAAGCTTTCGAAATGTAGTGCTACAGAAGAATGCTGAAGATTAGATGGGTAGATCACATAACTAATGAGGAGGTATTGAACAGAATTGGAGAGAAGAGGAATTTGTGGCACAGCTTGACCAGAAGAAGGGATCGGTTGGTAGGACATGTTCTGAGGCATCAAGAGATCACCAATTTAGTACTGGAGGGCAGCGTGGAGGGTAAAAATCGTAGAGGGAGAACAGAGTAGCAAGGAGAGCTGCATCTGACCAGTCTCAGGACTGAAGACCACAACAACAACATTATTCAACTGGCTGCTTATTATTTCACTATATCAAAAAATATAGCTGGTGGAATAAAATCTGCATTTTTAGTGTCCATGAGAATTCTAATTGGATTGAAACCTATTGAAATAAGTATTCAAACGTTAGCATAGCTTCAGCATGAAAAATTGATTCGCTTACCGTATCGAATTAAATGTCTAAATTATAAAGATTCTTATAATAATAGTAGTAGACTGTTAAAAATGCAGATTGGCTTGCCCCAAACTGGTGGAAGACATAACGTCTCATAACGGATGATTATAAGAAAAGTGAAACAGCTAAATTAATAATGGGACCTGCAGAAATCGGAAACAATATGAGATACCCTGAAGATCAGAGGCTCCACATCTACACAGATGGCTCTTTAGTCAAAAAGAAGGAAACGTTGGCTTAGCGATATCCATACCACTCAGACTTCGAAGGTGAGCTGAAGCCATCAGAATTACAAGTCACTTTTTACTCTCATTAGACAAAACAGTCATATTTTGTGGTTTCAGAGCAGCAAGTGGTAACCAACACATAAGGTCCAAAAATCAATCAAATTAAAGAACTGCAAGAAGTATTTAACCTTTTCGTTCTCTTGATTCACAAATATGGACCTTCGTTCATTTTTCTTTCAATAAATATTTGGTTTTTTCCTCTTATAGAAAGATTGCTCACAAGTGTGGTCTTTTTAGTTCTTAGTTTTAGCTCTAGAGCGCAGCATGTAACAAAGAACAATTCGTGTGTTATTTTAGAGTTGGTCGTATGCTGAAAATGGCTGCTTCTACAAACCAGAATTATTTATAAATAATTATTATGCCCAAAAATTAGACTGAGACTCTGTGCTTTCTACCTACAGTTTGCTAGCTATTCTAGATTATGAGTATTAGTTCACATTTGCATACATTTTATTCATTACTGTGCAGTAACACATTTTCTGAGCCTCCTCGTATGTGGACCACTCGTAATAATGCAGATAAGAGATAAAGATGTTTAACACCCAGTGATAGTGAAATTATGTAATGTAAATATGGGCGATGGTGATCTTTGGGACAAATTTTTTCATATTACAGACGTTACATTCCCACAGGAAAATAGCCAGTATGGATTTTTAATCATTTGATAGTCTATCTGATTGCCAATTTTTGGGGGATGTTCCATAGATGGTGTTCGATCAGTCAAAAACCGAAACAAAAAAGAGTGCCACCGATTGACTACAAAATACATTGTGGAAAATTTATAAATAATAGCAAATATGTTATGCTAGTTGCTGGAAGAGCACATTCTTGTGCGGTGAATTTCTCTGACAGCGAAGATGTAGATGGTGTAGACAGTCTGAATAAATAGACAGTTGCAGAAGTTAGCTTTGACAATGTTGAGCACCTACCAAAATTTCTTGACACATATAATATTTCTAAATGCAGGAAATCTAGTTATAATCCCAAGACAAGAGTTATGTACATCAAATGTGAAATTTATTTATGTAGTATGGAAAATAATTGTTTCGAAGCTTATACTAAAGTATAAAGATTTTTTACTGGCAACAGCAATTTATTATTTGCCAGAAATTATTGTATGGTTCTTATTCCCTTGAATTATGAAGCTATTTCGGAATATCAACAAGAACCTATATTGGTAATCACAGACAGTATTTCGTAAATATTAACATTAAGAAACCTGTTTTCCGTGTACATTATCATACGCAGTTGACTGTTTGAAATAAAATAAACATTTTACTGTTAATAATGTTTTATTGAAGAACAGGAAGAGAAAATACAAAGCATGGGATACTACGTTTTTACGATAAGTGAGACTTGAGGTCTACGTACTTGCATTTGTGTCAAGCTTGTGAACTGGTTTGTTAGAAAATATGAGAAGAAAAATTTCCGTGTATTTTTTTAATCTCCGGAGTGAAGAGGTTAAATCGCCACAGCAGAAGAACAAGATAATTGCAGTTTAGTGGGTACCGTCTTACTGTGACTTGGATGCTAATGAAAAATCAGAGCCAAAAAGGGCATCAGCGTAACACACTATCAACAACATATTTCTAGTACAATTAAAGCGACCCAATAAAATTTCGTTTGAGGGGAAGATGTGGAAAAACCTCATGGACGACTCAATAGTACCTGATGGACGAGGAAGAGAAGCAGCAGCCTATTCTCCTTCACCACTGAACATGAAAGTTTCGGCGCACACTTGTAAAACATTTCCATCCCACCGTCTCCAGAACATTTTCTATTTCACAGTACTGTTTCGATCATGTACTTAGGAGATTTAAAAGAGTATACAAAGACATGTGATTGTGACTCAGACTTAATAAAACTGTAATGGAAATCGAGAAGGCGAATGACTCTAAATTAAGTGCCACAACATTAAAATAATAATAATAATAGAGATTTCGCTGCCATGGGGATCCACAGCCTCAAAGTGTTTAATGAAAGCATATATTGTCCGTTGTAGGCTGTATTTTGCTTTATTAAAATCGTGCAACTAGCTAATTTCGGCAGTGAGCCATTATCAAGCACATTTGCTGTGTCATGTGTTACTTATCGTGCTCAGCACATTCTTTTATGTCACAAACATAAAACCAGAAGTCATACTTCAACGTAACATACTCTAAATGCTGTAACCACTGCCATTTGTCAGGCTGCAGCACTTATAGTATGTTAACACGGAGTACGATTTCTGGTTTTATGTATGTCATATAAAAGAATGTAATGAGTACGATATTTCATACATGACATAGCAAATGTGCTTGATAATGGCCTACTGCCGAAATTAGATAATATCACGATTTTAATAAAGCTCAATACAGCTTACAACGGAGAACGTATTCTTTCATTAATAATACTAGAATCACTCAGCAGAACTTCATGAGAACTCAGTCGCCTTTCTGTGTTGTTTGGTGTGGTGTCACCGCCAGACACCACACTTGTTAGGTGGTAGCCTTTAAATCGGCCGCGGTCTGTTAGTATACGTCGGACCCGCGTGCCGCCACTATCAGTGATTGCAGACCGAGCGCCGCCACACGGCAGGTCTAGTCTAGAGGAACTCGCCCCAGTTGTACAGTTGTACAGCCGACTTTGCTAGCGATGGTTCACTGTCTACATACGCTCTCATTTGCAGAGACGACAGTTTAGCATAGCCTTCAGCTACGTCATTTGCTACGACCTAGCAAGGCGCCATATTCAGTTACTACAGGGTGTTTCAAAAATGACCGGTATATTTGAAACGGCAGTAAAAACTAAACGAGCAGCGATAGAAATACACCGTTTGTTGCAATATGCTTGGGACAACAGTACATTTTCAAGCAGACAAACTTTCGAAATTACAGTAGTTACAATTTTCAACAACAGATGGCGCTGCGGTCTGGGAAACTCTATAGTACGATATTTTCCACATATCCACCATGCGTAGCAATAATATGGCGTAGTCTCTGAATGAAATTACCCGAAACCTTTGACAACGTGTCTGGCGGAATGACTTCACATGCAGATGAGATGTACTGCTTCAGCTGTTCAATTTTTTCTGGATTCTGGCGTTACACCTGGTCTTTCAAGTGTTCCCACAGAAAGAAGTCACAGGGGTTCATGTCTGGCGAATAGGGAGGCCAATCCACGCCGCCTCCTGTATGTTTCGGATAGCCCAAAGCAATCACACGATCATCGAAATATTCATTCAGGAAATTAAAGACGTCGGCCGTGCGATGTGGCCGGGCACCATCTTGCATAAACCACGAGGTGTTCGCAGTGTCGTCTAAGGCAGTTTGTACCGCCACAAATTCACGAAGAATGTCCAGATAGCGTGATGCAGTAATCGTTTCGGATCTGAAAAATGGGCCAATGATTCCTTTGGAAGAAATGGCGGCCCAGACCAGTACTTTTTGAGGATGCAGGGACGATGGGACTGCAACATGGGGCTTTTCGGTTCCCCATATGCGCCAGTTCTGTTTATTGACGAAGCCGTCCAGGTAAAAATAAGCTTCGTCAGTAAACCAAATGCTGCCCACATGCATATCGCCGTCATCAATCCTGTGCACTATATCGTTAGCGAATGTCTCTCGTGCAGCAATGGTAGCGGCGCTGAGGGGTTGCCGCGTTTGAATTTTGTATGGATAGAGGTGTAAACTCTGGCGCAAGCGACGATACGTGGACGTTGGCGTCATTTGGACCGCAGCTGCAACACGGCGAACGGAAACCCGAGGCCGCTGTTGGATCACCTGCTGCACTAGCTGCGCGTTGCCCTCTGTGGTTGCCGTACGCGGTCGCCCTACCTTTCCAGCACGTTCATCCGTCACGTTCCCAGTCCGTTGAAATTTTTCAAACAGATCCTTTATTGTATCGCTTTTCGGTCCTTTGGTTACATTAAACCTCCATTGAAAACTTCGTCTTGTTGCAACAACACTGTGTTCTAGGCGGTGGAATTCCAACACCAGAAAAATCCTGTGTTCTAAGGAATAAACCATGTTGTCTACAGCACACTTGCACGTTGTGAACAGCACACGCTTACAGCAGAAAGACGACGTACAGAATGGCGCACCCACAGACTGCGTTGTCTTCTATATCTTTCACATCACTTGCAGCGCCATCTGTTGTTGAAAATTGTAACTACTGTAATTTCGAAAGTTTGTCCGCCTGAAAATGTACTGTTGTCCCAAGCATATTGCAACAAACGGTGTAATTCTATCGCTGCTCGTTTAGTTTTTATTGCCGTTTCAAATACACCGGTCATTTTTGAAACGCCCTGTATGAATGTATTCTGAACAGATAGTATTGTGAATCATGTACCGTCAAGAGCGACGTTCGTCATTAATGGATTAAAGTTAAGCATCAAACTAATTACGTCCGCTTTCTGAATTCTCATTCCTTGTCATGTTCCAGACCTCACGTCAGTATAGTTCTTCCCTCCTCACGCTAGCCTGCTTGAACTAAAACGCGTGCATTTCAGCCTCCACTCGTAACACGGTGTTGGCTCTTCTGCTAACACAAAATTTGGCTCACTGAAGGCGTGCAGTTTTATGTTCCGGTGTGAGCAGTGGCCTTTTGCGGGGTACCCGATTCCAAATGTCCACTGCTTGCAGTTCTCTTCGCACTGTTCGCTCGGAAACTGCTAGAGAATGGCCTGCATTCGCCGACAGCAGCAACGCCTGTTGGTTCGCAAAATCGAATGACGAGGCAGGACACTCGTCTCCGATCGCTGTCGTTTAGAATCGCTTTAAGACCTCTGCTCTTAAGCCCTATTCCTTGGCTGCGTCTGTTTCTCCATTCATTGTAGACATATCGGACAGCACCGAGAAGTCGGACGACTTCATTCACGATGTGGTCACGGCCGCGTCGAAATACGACAGCTGTTTCTGCCGTTCTGTCACGTCCTCACGTAGGTGCATCTCACCGCGCTGATTTCTTAGAACAGACTGGCACGTAACGCATCACTTCCCTGCCATGACTGGAGGGTCACGTAACCCCCTGGTAACAGCTATAGGCGCTACTGCGCTGGAAAGCGACCAACAGCAGTGGTACAAAACATCGCTGTTACGTATCTACGTTTAAAAGAGGTTGCAGACGAATCGGTATGTTATGCTATAGTACGTAGTGGGTTTTGGTGTAACTGTTATTTGGACTCGCGATTTTGATGTGATCGGTGCAGTTTTACTACAATGTCGTCTTTCTTTGCTACTCGTATACCGTTGCTTGCGCAAATTCCATACTGCATAATAGTTAATACCCAACTGAACGCTCACACTTTTTTCCCACAAGGGAAAATATGACAGCACATCCCTCACTTGTCGAAGTGGACACCAGCGGCATTGAAAATAAATGAAAACTATTCGGACTGAATAAGGCTCCAGGGATTTATGGAAACTGTATTGAACTGTATTAAGTACATTGGATACGCTGCTCAGTTAGTAACTCATCATCTGGAAAGTATGATTGCACGAAATCTAGCAGTAAGAACAGTATTTCGTGAAACTTTCTGGCAGATTAAAACTGTGTGGCGGACTGAGACTCGAACTCAGGACCTTTGCCTTGGCGGGCTCCCGAGTTCGAGTCTCGGTACGCCATACAGTCTTAGTCCACCAGAAAGTTTCATATAAAGCGCACACTCCGCTACAGAGTGAAAAATTCACTCTGATAATACGTGCTGTTCACCTGCAGTCTTCATGTGTGTACCTGTTATACTGTCCACCAACACAGTACGTATATTCCCTAACAAAATTCGTCACACATGTTGTTGTTGTTATGCTCTTCAATCCAGAGACTGGTTTGATGCAGCTCTCATTGCAAGTCTATCGCCGGCCGTTGTGACCGAGCGGTTCTGGGCGCTTCCGACTGGAAACGCGCGACAGCTACGGTCGCAGGTTCGAATCCTGCCCCGGGCCTGCATGTGTGTGATATCCTTAGGTTAGTTAGGTTTAAGTAGTTTTAAGTTCTAGGGGACTGATGACCACCGATGTTAGGTCCCTTAGTACTCAGAGCCATTTGAACCATTTATGCTACTCTATCGTGTGCAAGCTTCTTCATCTCCTAGTACCTACTGCAACCTACATCCTTCTGAATCTGCTTAGTGTATTTATCTCTTGGTCTCCCTCTAGGATTTTTACCCTCCACGCTGTCCTCCAATACTAAACTGGTGATCCCTTGATGCCTCAGAACATGTCCTACCAACCGATCCCTTTTTCTATTCAAGTTATGCCACAAATTTCTCTTCTCCCAATTCTATTCAATACCTCCACAATAGTTATGTGATCTACCCATCTAATCTTCAGCATTTTTCTGTAGCACCACTATTTCGAAAGCTTCTATTCTCTTCTTGTCCAAACTATTTATCGTCCACGTTTCACTTCCATACATGGCTACACTCAATACAAAAACTTTCAGAAACGACTTCCTGACACTTAAATCAATACTCGATGTTAACAAATTTCTCTTCTTCAGAAACGCTTTCCTTGCCATTGCCAATCTACATTTTATATCCTCTCTACTTCGACCATCATCAGTTATTTTGCTCTCCAAATAGCAAAACTCATCTACTACTTTAAGTATATCATTTCCTAATCTCATACCCTTAGCATCACATAATTTAATTCGACTACCTTCCATTATCCTCGTTTGGCTTTTGTTGATGTTCACCTTATACCCTCCTTTCGAGACACTGTCCATTCCGTTCAGCTGCTCTTCCAGGTCCTTCGCTGTCTCTGGCAGAATTACGATGTCATCGGCAAACCTCGAAGTTTTTATTTGTACTCCATGGATTTTAATCCCTACTCCAATTTTGTCTTTTGTTTCCTTTACTGAACTACATCGGGGACAGGCTACAACCCTGTCTCGCTCCCTTCCCAACCACTGCTTTCCTTTCATGCCCCTCTACACTTATAACTGCCATCTAGTTCCTATACAAATTGTAAATAGCCTTTCGCTCCCTGCATTTTACCCCGGCCACCTTCAGAATTTGACAGAGAGTATTCCAGTCAACATTGTCAAAAGCTTTCTCTAAGTCTACAAATGCTAGAAACGTAGGTTTACCTTTCCTTAATTTATCTTCTAAGATACGTCGTAGGGTCAGTATTGCCTCACGTGTTCCAACGTTTCTACGGAATCCAAACTGATCTTCCCCGAGGTCGGCTTCTACCAGTTTTTCCATTCGTCTGTAAAGAATTCGCGTTAGTATTTTGCAGCGGTAACTTATTAAACTGACAGTTCGGTAATTTTCACATCTGTCAGCACTTGCTTTCTTTGGGATAGGAATTATTATATTCCTCTTGAAGTCTGAGAGTATTTCGCCTGTCTTGCTCACCTGACGGTGGAGTTTGGTTAGGGCTGGCTCTCCCAAGACTGTCAGTAGCTCTAATGGAATGTTGTCTACTCCTGGGACCTTGTTTCGACTTAGGTCCTTCAGTGGTCTGTCAAACTCTTCACGCAGCATCATATCTCCCATTTCATCTTCATCTACATCCTCTTCCATTTCCATCGTCGTCAAGTACATCGCACTTGTATAGATCCTCTATATACTCCTTCCACCTTTTTGCTTTCCCTTCTTTGCTTACAACTGGGTTTCCATCTGAGCGAAAGTTTCCACTACTTGCCTTGGCGCTTGCCGAACCCTATCGTGGCCGGCAAGAGGACGGGTCTCTCTCCAACTGAGAATGTTTGAAGCATTATGGGCAGGCCCTTCCAACTAGCTCGGAATTTTGAGGAGCTAACGCGCCAGTGGGACATAATTTGGCACGATATCCCTCAGGAGGACATCAAACAACTCTGTCAATCAATGCCAAACCGAATAACTGCTTGCTTAAGCGCCAGAGGTGGACCAAGGCGTCTTTCACTTGAACGAATCGTCGAATGTTTCTGAAAGTGTAACCATTTGTTTGTCTGTACATGTACATCACATCTACCGATATCCGTCCCATTCGGCTAATTCCCTCGTGGTGCTTCTTTTCATTTGTCTTAGAGTGTAATAAATTAAAACGTCATGCCTGATACTGGAGTTTTACTGCATAAACAACGAAATGTAGTAAACAATAAACTGTTTTCGTTTCGTTACATTGTGTGGATTGCCAGCGAGAAAAAATTTCGTGAACTTTTGGGTTTATGTGGAAAGTTTGTTGTAAGTTGCCGTGCTCCCATTCACAATTACTGCATTATTGAAATCTGTGTAATCTGCGCATTATAGATTCGTTGCCTCAAGACATATACACAGCTTCTAATTCTAATACTTATTGTGTAAAACCTTTAACGTAAAATTAAGTCTCTGAACGAGTAAGTTATGACAAAAAAGCAAGCAAACAAACACCGTCCGAACAGGCCTCGGAGACCCAACGGTACCGACCGGTCGCCGTGTCATCCTCTGCCCAAACGCGTCACCGGATGCCGATATGGAGGGGCATGTGGTCAGCAAACCGTTCTCCTGGCTGTTGTGAGTTTACGAGACTGCAGGAGCTACGTCTCAAGGGCTGAGTGCGCCCCGCTTGCCAACAGCACTCGGCAGACCTAGACGGTGACCCGTCCAAGTGCTAGCCAAGCCCGACAACGCTTAACTTCGGTGATCTAACGACAACCGGTGTCACCCCCGTGTTACCACTGCGGGTAGGCCGTTGGCAGTAGATTATGACAGCATTTTAAATTCCGTCAGTTCTTATCTAACTTTTTTATTTATTTTATTGTATTTATTTATTTACCTCTGAAATCCGTTACGTAGGCAATTGGGACGGATCAACATGGGAACACGCTCTAGTGGTCGTCTACTGAAGAACCCGATTTCAACAATGTTAGGTGAACAATGTGCTTCGCAACAGCTGCGCCCATACCAGCATTGACTCTCTCTTTAGATTTGCCACAGTACGCCACCTATCGTGCTTTACCCAGTTTTTGTGCAATCGTCTTGCAGACATACACTCCTGGAAATTGAAATGAGAACACCGTGAATTCATTGTCCCAGGAAGGGGAAACTTTATTGACACATTCCTGGGGTCAGATACATCACATGATCACACTGACAGAACCACAGGCACATAGACACAGGCAACAGAGCATGCACAATGTCGGCACTAGTACAGTGTATATCCACCTTTCGCAGCAATGCAGGCTGCTATTCTCCCATGGAGACGATCGTAGAGATGCTGGATGTAGTCCTGTGGAACGGCTTGCCATGCCATTTCCACCTGGCGCCTCAGTTGGACCAGCGTTCGTGTTGGACGTGAAGACCGCGTGAGACGACGCTTCATCCAGTCCCAAACATGCTCAATGGGGGACAGATCCGGAGATCTTGCTGGCCAGGGTAGTTGACTTACACCTTCTAGAGGACGTTGGGTGGCACGGGATACATGCGGACGTGCATTGTCCTGTTGGAACAGCAAGTTCCCTTGCCGGTCTAGGAATGGTAGAACGATGGGTTCGATGACGGTTTGGATGTACCGTGCACTATTCAGTGTCACCTCGACTATCACCAGTGGTGTACGGCCAGTGTAGGAGATCGCTTCCCACACCACGATGCCGGGTGTTGGCCCCGTGTGCCTCGGTCGTATGCAGTCCTGATTGTGGCGCTCACCTGCACGGCGCCAAACACGCATACGACCATCATTGACACCAAGGCAGAAGCGACTCTCATCGCTGAAGACGACACGTCTCCATTCGTCCCTCCATTCACGCCTGTCGCGACACCACTGGAGGCGGGCTGCACGATGTTGGGGCGTGAGCGGAAGACGGCCTAACGGTGAGCGGGACCGTAGCCCAGCTTCATGGAGACGGTTGCGAATGGTCCTCGCCGATACCCCAGGAGTAACAGTGTCCCTAATTTGCTGGGAAGTGGCGGTGCGGTCCCCTATGGCACTGCGTAGGATCCTACGGTCTTGGCGTGCATCCGTGCGTCGCTGCGGTCCGGTCCCAGGTCGACGGGCACGTGCACCATCCGCCGACCACTGGCGACAACATCGATGTACTGTGGAGACCTCACGCCCCACGTGTTGAGCAATTCGGCGGTACGTCCACCCGGCCTCCCGCATGCCCACTATACGCCCTCGCTCAAAGTCCGTCAATTGCACATACGGTTCACGTCCACGCTGTCAAGGCATGCTACCAGTGTTAAAGACTGCGATGGAGCTCCGTATGCCACGGCAAACTGGCTGACACTGACGGCGGCGGTGCACAAATGCTGCGCAGCTAGCGCCATTCGACTGCCAACACCGCGATTCCTGGTGTGTCCGCTGTGCCGTGCGTGTGATCATTGCTTGTACAGCCCTCTCGCAGTGTCCGGAGCAAGTATGGTGGGTCTGACACACCGGTGTCAATGTGTTCTTTTTTCCATTTCCAGGATTGTATTTATGCTCGTATACCATGATGCATCGGAGCGAAATAAACTACTGGCCATTAAATTTGCTACACCACGAAGATGACGTGCTACAGACGCGAAATTTAACCGACAGGAAGAAGATGCTGTGATATGCAAATGATTAGCTTTTCAGAGCACTCACACAAGGTTGGCGCCGGTGGCGATACCTACAACGTGCTCACAAGAGGAAAGTTCCCAACCGATTTCTCATACACAAACAGCAGTTGACCGGCGTTGCCTGGTGAAACGTTGTTGTGATGCCTCGTGTAAGGAGGAGAAATGCGTACCATCACGTTTCCGACTTTGATAAACGTCGGATTGTAGCCTATCGCGATTGCGGTTTATCGTTTCGCGACACTGCTGCTCGCCTTAGTCGAGATCCAATGACTGTTAGTAGAATATGGAATCGGTGGGTTCAGGAGGATAATACGGAACGCCGTGCTGGATCCCAACGGCCACGAATCACTAGCAGTCGAGATGACAGGCATCTTATCCACATGGCTGTAACGGATCGTGCAGCCACGTCTCGATTCCCGAATCAACAGATGGGGACGTTTGCAAGACAACAACCATCTGCACGAACAGTTCGACGACGTTTGCAACAGCATGGACTATCAGCTCGGAGACCATGCCTGCGGCTACCCATGACGCTGCATCACAGACAGGAGCGCCTGCGATGGTGTACTCAACGACGAACCTGGGTGCACGAATGGCAAAACGTCATTTTTACGGACGAATCCAGATTCTGTTTACAGCATCATGATGATCGCATACGTGTTTGGAGACATCGCGGTGAACGCACATTGGAAACGTGTATTCGTCATCGCCATACTGGCGTATCAGCCGGCGTGATGGTATGGGGTGCCATTGGTTACACGTCTCGGTCACCTCTTGTTTGCATTGACAGCACTTAGAACAGTGGACGTTACATTTCAGATGTGTTACGACCCTGGCTCTATCCTTCATTCGGACCCTGCGAAACCCTACATTTCAACGGGATAATGCACGACCGCATGTTGCAGGTGCTGTACGGTCCTTTCTGGATACAGAAAATGTTCGACTGCTGCCCTGGCCAGCACATTCTCCAATTCTCACACCAATTGAAAACGTCTTGTCAATGGTGGCCGAGCCACTGGCTTGTCACAATACGCTAGTCACTACTCTTCATGAACTATGGTATCGTGTGTTGAAGCTGCATGGGCAGCTGCACCTGTACACGCCATCCAAGCTCTGTTTGACTCATTCCCAGGCGTATCAAGGCCGTTATTACGGGCAGAGGTGGATGTTCTGGGTACTGATTTCTGAGGATCTATGCACCCAAATTGCGTGAAAATGTAATCACATGTAAGTTCTAGTATAATATGTTTGTCCTATAAATACCCGTTTATCATCTGCATTTCTTCTTGGTGCAGCAATTTTAATGGCCAGTAGTGTAGTTGTGACAGTATGTATTCAGCTACACTCATGTTCCTACCACAGGGAAGGGAACAGTCTACAATCAACTACCTAAATGTTTACTGCAGCATCTTCGACAAGACAGAAAAATTAAAGATCTGTGTCATAGTTAGCTTTACGCTGTGGCCGAGCCGTTCTAGGCGCTTCAGTCCGGAACCGCGCTGCTGCAACGGTCGCAGGTTCGAATCCTGCCTCGGGCATGGATGTGTATGATATCCTTAGGTTGGATAGGATTTAGTTGTAAGTCTAGGGGACTGATGACCTCGGATGTTAAGTCCCATTGTGCTTAAGGCCTGAGGAATAGATGTCAGTCACACAAAATTAAAGACTAAGTAAAATCATTGTGCAATTCCAACACTGCATCCGCATAAAGAAACAGTAACTGAAATTATATGTTATTTATTTAGTTTTCCGTCATAGTTGAGTCTAAGCTTTTAACTGGGCTTGTTTCGAACGCTTGTGTTCATTTACAAATCATTGCCCGCATCTATAAAGTTTGATTATAACGTAATTCCATCCACACCTATTCTCTGTGAGGCACCTTGCGGTGTGTGGCGGAGGCTACTTTGTGTACCAACGTCGCTTCTCCCATTTCCTGTTCCAGTCGCGAATTATTCGCGAGAAGAATGATTGCCGGTAAGCCTCAGTGTGGGCTCAAGTCTCTCTGATTTTATCTTCGTGGTCGTTTCGCTAGTTATATGTAGGCGGAAGCTATATATTTGTTGACTCTTCTAAGAATGTACACCTTCGCCACTTGTAACAGTAAACTACAATTTGATGCAGAACGCCCCTCTTGCATCATCTGCCACTGGAATTGGTTGATCATCTCTGTGATGCTTTCGTGCTTACTAAATGAACCTGTAACGAAACGTGCTACTCTTCTTTGGATCTGCTCTGTTTCCTCCATCAGTCGTATCTGGTGCGGATCCCATCTAATAGTCTATTACTCTGTTTTTCCGATTAACCTTCTTGCACGTTAGTGCTGATTCTGCTCTTATTATTTTATATTAACATTTCTATTTTACACGTCATCAATTCGTTCGTTTGAAAATCGAGTATAGATGGCAAAATTACGATAGCACACCCATCTTAAATAATGACACATCAGTTTGGCGACGGTCAGAAAACTTTTACTCAATATTATTTCGTAATATATATTCATGCATACATACTGTGGCCGAAGTACAGGGCTATTCAAAAAGAAGAAACTTACTTCAAACATTTATCTTCCAAATTAGAAAAGGTAGCACCATAATTCCAAAGTACCTGGACGGATGACGGTTTAAAATTTTAACACTCCGGTTGGACGTTCTAATTACGGCCGCAGTGACGCTCTTGCTTTCTTCTTCATGGAGAAAACCGTGACAGGACTAACCTACCGAGACGTGCTTCAAAACTGGTTATTTTTTCAACATGAAGATGATTCCGGTGACTTCATCTCCATGCAAGACGGTGCCCCGCCTCATTTCTGTAAGTACGTCCGACGTTACCTGAATGACACCGTTCTAGGACTTTGAATTGGAAGAATAGGAGCAGAAGACGAACTTCATCGCCGGTGGCCTCCCAAGTCTCCAGACCTCATACCTTGTGACTTTTATCTGTGGGGTTACGTAAAAGACCGCGTTTTTATCCCCCCTATGCCTGACACTCTTGAAAGCCTGCGACGTCGCATTGTTGAAGCTGTGAATTCGATATTGAGATACCAACTGCTTCGTGTGTGGCAGGAGATGAGCCACCGTTTTGATATTTGTCGTGTGACACAAGGTGCTCACATGGAATGCACAACAATTTAATTTTTCTCTTTCCAGGAACGTTGGAATTGTGTTTCTATATTTTGTACGTTTGGAAGCAATAAATGTTTGAAATCTGTTCCTTCTTTTTGAACAGCTCTGTATTATTGCAAACTCGAATTTGTAAACATTTATGTGGTAACTTTTAATCTTCACCTGTGGTTAACGCTGTACGCTGGTTCTCACAGGTAAGGTACAATTTCATGCACTATTTTTGAAAATGTAGTTTTGATTCTAGCGCATCACTTATTCGCTTCACGGAAGACTATATAGTCAATTACGAAATTCAGCTCCACCAATTACAAATAAGATTGACAGACTGCTTTTGTTCTGAAGATATGTTACTTGCAGACTGACTGTGGGATGAGCTATTTTTTGTTGTGGATACAAAATGCGTAACTGGACTCACCAACTTGCTAGGTCTACTTCTTGTACATGACAACACATGTTTTTCTTGACATTTATATGGACATTACTCAGAGTCCTTGTCAATAAATATTTATATAATGATCATAGAGGGTATGAGGCCATCTTATTCACACACATGTCAGTGTTGCTTCCCCCCATGATCACGCCAGAGGAAGGTGCGAAACAGGAGGTCTGAAAAAGCATAAACACGCTTTGCTGGCTCGGATCACGTTTAAATTTCGTCAGATAGTTTTGAATGGTCCTTAGCAAAAATCACGGTCCCACTACTCTCCAAAGGGGTCAGACCATATTCGGTAGGATGTCCTTGAGAGTGAGCTTGAATCGTCCAGAGAATGTCAGCAGTGTCGTTGTCAAGAACGTCGTTCTTTTGCTCACTCCACTACAATGACGGCTTTCCTTGTCGATTCTCGGCCACCCATAGAAAAACCGCATGATTTCGACGATGGGTGTCGCGGTTCTGGCCTCCATCGCTGAGGTGATGAAATGTGGGCAAGAGCGGCTTTGACAACCTTCCCATAGTGATCACGTCCACGGTCACGTTGGGCACAATTGTGGCGAAATTTGGTGCCAGTGTGACATCATTAACCCGCCTCACACCTCATGCGAACTTCTGACCTTTGGGCTGTTTTTCTAATGTGTCGACCACTCGCTGTTTGGAGAGTCGTCGAGCCCTTGAATGACGACGCAGGGCGCCACGCTTGTGCACCATTACAGAGGAAAGATGTAGCCACGTTTGAGCAAAATTTCAACCTTACTCGTTACAAAGAGAGAGAGTTTCGAGAGAGTGATCCTTTCTTTAACTGTGTTGCGTAGCTTCTCCCAAGAGTCGGCCCAGAGTCCATGCCGAGTGCCCCTGCGGCGACGCCGGCGGCACTACGCCGCGGCGTGATGGCTGCGAGTGATCGATAGCTGCAGGGAGTCCCCCAGGGTGTGCTGCGGGGTACCTGTTACTCTGGCTACGTGTCGCTCCGTCAGACTGAGCACCACAGTACGCATCTGCGTCAGTGGAGCAACACGAGGAGTGAAGGGGTAACACTGCCAGCCGTGAATCAGCGGCACTCGGCGGCAGAGCCAAAGTGGTCGACGGCGCAGTTCTCCATTCCAGTCTTGGAGGCGCTTCTGGTGCAGTCGCACACGATTACTCGTCACGCCCGGTAGTGCCGATTTCCTTCCCCATCCTTGAAACGGTCCGAGCCTGAATATCGTAATGGAGAGTACAGTTCGGTGTGAAGTGCGTTAGTGTGGTCTTCAGTCCAGAGACTGGTCTGATGCAGCTCTCCATGCTACTCTATCCTCTGCAAGATTCTTCAACTACGAGTAACTACTGCAACCTACATCCTTCTGAACCTCCTTAGTGTATTCATCTCTTGGGCTCCCTCTACTATTTTTACCCTCCACGCTTCCTTCCAATACTAAATTGGTGATCCCTTGATGCCTCAGAATGTGTCCTACCAACCGATCCCTTCTTTTAGTCACATTGTGCCTCTTCCTGTCTAAAATATTTATCGTCCATGTTTCACTTCCATACATGGCTACACTCCATACAAATACTTTCAGAAACGACTTCCTGACACTTAAATCTATACTCGATGTTAACAAATTTCTCTTCTTCAGAAACACTTTCCTTGCCATTGTAAGCCTACATTTTATATCCTCTCCAACCGTCATCAATTATTTTGCTCCCCAAATAACAAAACTCATCTATTACTTTAAGTGTCTCATTTCCTAATCTAATTCCCTGATTTAATTCGACTACATTCCATTATCTTCGTTTCGCTTTTGTTGATGTTCATCTTATATCTTCCTTTTAAGACTCTGTCCAATCCGTTCAACTGCTCTTACAGGTCCTTTGTAGTCTCTGCAGAATTACAATGTAATCTGCGAACCTCAAAGCTTTTATTTCTCCTCCAAGGATTTTAATTCCTACTCCAAATTTTTTTTTTGTTTCCTTTATTGCTTGCTCAATATAGAGACTGAACTACATCGGCTACAACCCTGTCTCACTCCCTTCCCAACCACTGCTTTCCTTTCATGCCCCTCTACACTTATAACTGCCATCTAGTTCCTATACAAATTGTAAATAGCCTTTCGCTCCCTGTATTTTACCCCTACCACCTTTAGAATTTGAAAGAGAGTATTCCAGTCAACATTGACAAAAGACGTCTGTGAGTCTAGAAATGCTAGAATCGTAGGTTCGCCTTCCCTTAACCTACCTTCTAAGACTGCTATAGACTGCTGAAGTACATCTTCAAAGTATGTGAATGAAATCGTACCGTGTCTGTGAGAATCAGCGTACAGTATTAACAACAGGTAAAAATTAAAAGTTGCCCCCACTTTCAATAAACAGTTTTCGACGTTTCTGAGCAAGACATACAATAATTTTTAAATGAACCCACCGCCATTTGACTGTATTGTTTTTTATTTAATTACGACCTAGGTGTCGGCCTTTTATACCATTATCAACTGACTGTTTTTGTCATTAACATATACTGCAGGATGTCAGGCTCAAAATTGGCCATAGATTAAGAAAATATTCGCTCCCCACGAAATGCCAGATGTATAATCATCTTTTTACAAGATGATGATTACACATCTGTCATTTCATAGGGAGCGAATTTTGAGCCTGGTGTTCTGCAATATATGTTAATGACATAAACTCAACCATTGAAAATGGCATAAAGAGCCGAAACCTAGGTCGTAATTAACTAAACAACAATACAATCAAATGGCGGTGTGTTCATAAAAAATAAAGCTTCCAATACAACTTCGCCCGCAGTATGCATGCTACAATAACGTACTCAGTAAAAGTTTGCTGAATGTCACCACACTGAAGTATCACGCTGTAAGCTGGGTGCACTACTGTAATTTTGACATGCATGCTGGACTTCGAAACAAAAGAACAGAGTGTGACCTGCTCACCGAAGCCACAGGCATTGCCTTCAGCGTCGCTCGCCGTGGAGTGAGAGCAAACAAAAGAAGGACGAAAGTACTCGTAAGCTGCAGAAATGAGACTAGCAACAAACTTAACGTCAAAAGTGGGCCTGCGCAGTACACGAAGCGAAGAGATTGTGCTGCATTGGAATCAAAATACGGCATAATAAGCAAAGCAAGGAGGACATAAGAAGCAGACTAGCACAGATAAGAGGGTATTCCTCGTTAAAAGAAGTCCATTAACATTAGTTTGAGTACAGAGCAAAGCATTGTACGGTGGGAAAAATTGAAACCAAGAAGGTAGCAGCTTTTTGAGATTTCGTGCTGTAGAATGATCCTAAAAATGAAGTGTCCTTATTAGAAATTTGGATATTCTCTACAGAGTCGCCAAGGAAAGGATTATGTGAACAACAATAATTATAAGATGGGACAGATTGGCAGGACTCACTATAAGACAACAGGGAGTAACTATACGTAGCCATCAAGGGCAAAAACCCGAGGGGAAGACAGAGATTTGACTATTCAGGGTGATTCAGCTGTCCCTGCCGATATCGTTTTATGCAACCCCACATGACAGAACAATGTTGTCGGCCAATTAGCTCTGGAGATGTGAAGCATATTGTCATAATGTTCCAGAATAACTGGTATAGTATACGACACACATCTTACATATATTGTACAAATTTTGTTTATGAATGTGCTTCAGCACACTAATGCAGTGAGTCATACACTACTGGCCATTAAAATTGCTACACCACGAAGATGACGTGCTACAGACGCGAAATTTAACCGACAGGAAGAAGATGCTGTGATATGCAAATGATTAGCTTTTCAGAGCTGACACGAGGAAGTTTCCAACCGATTTCTCATACACAAACAGCAGTTGACCGGCGTCGCCTGGTGAAAAGTAGTTGTGATGCCTCGTGTAAGGAGGAGAAATGCGTACCATCACGTTTCCGGATTGTAGCCTATCGCGATTGCGGTTTATCGTATCGCGACATTGCTGTTCGCGTTGGTCGAGATCCAATGACTGTTAGCAGAATATGGAATCGGTGGGTTCAGGAGGGTAATACGGAACGCAGTGCTGGATGGCCTCCCAGTCGAGATGACAGGCATCTTATCCACATGGCTGTAACGGATCGTGCAGCCACGTCTCGATCCCTGAGTCTACAGATGGGGACGTTTGCAAGACAACAACCATCTCCACTAACAGTTCGACGAAGTTTGCAGCAGCATGGACTATCAGCTCGGAGACCATGGCTGCGGTTATCCTTCACGCTGCATCACAGACAGGAGCGCCTGCGATGGTGTACTCAACGACGAACCTGGGTGCACGAATGGCAAAACGTCATTGTTTAGGACGAATCCAGGTTCTATTTACAACATCATGATGGTCGCATCCATGTTTGGCGACATCGCGGTGAACGCACATTGGAAGCGTTTATTCATCATCACCATACTGGTGTATCACCCGGCGTGATGGTATGGGGTGCCATTGGTTACACGTCTCGGTCACCTCTTGTTCGCATTGACGGCACTTTGATCACTACATTTCAGATGTGTTACGACCCGTGGCTCTATCCTTCATTCGGTCCCTGCGAAACCCTACATTTCAGCAGGATAATGCTCGACCGCATGTTGCAGGTCCTGTACAGGCCTTTCTGGGTACAGAATATGTTCGACTGCTGTCCTGGCCAGCACATTCTCCAGATCTCTCACCAATTGAAAACGTCTAGTCAATGGTGGCCGAGTAGCTGGCTCGTCACAATACGCCAGTCACTAATGAACTGTGGTATCGTGTTGAAGCTGCATGGGCAGCTGTACCTGTACACGCCATCCAAGCTCTGTTTGACTCAATTCCCAGGCGTATCGAGGCCGTTATTACGGCCAGAGGTGGTTGTTCCGGGTACTGATTTCTCAGGATCTATGCACCCAAATTGCGTGAAAATGTAACTACACGTCAGTTCTAGTATAATATATTTGTGCAATGAATACCCGTTTATCATCTGCATTTCTTCTTGGTGTAGCAATTTTAATGGCCAGCAGTGTATATTGATCTTTTTATTGGGTTATATACCGGACAATCATTATTTCCACACTCCACATTTTGATATCTCCTGTTAATTTCGTTGTTTACAAACGGCGAAACACACTACATAAGCCCACGTTTCTGAACCATTTACGAGAGATTAAGTACTCGTTCTATAGCAGGAAGAGGAGATTAACGTTTAATGTTCTGTCGACAACGAGGTTATTAGAGGTGGAGCACAAGCCTGCATTAGGCAAGGATGGGAAAGAATGGGAACGAAAATCGGCCATGGCCTTTCAAAAGAACCATCTCCGCACTTGCCCGAAGCGATTTAGGAAAATCACCAAAAACCTAAATCAGGATGGCTGGGTGCAGGTTTGAACTGTCGTCCTCCCAAATGCGAGTCCAGCTTGCTAACCACTGTGCCACCTCACTCGATTACACGTAATATAAATTCAGTGAACTTACAGAGAAAAGTATGACAGAAGTAACGCATATCTTGGTGCACAAATACCGTTTAACTCACGGCCAATCTTCACTTGTGGTTTTTACACTATGATCCCGTTTGCTAACAGTCTCCCAAAGCTGTGAGAGAGAACTTATATCGATTAACTTGTTGTCGCGTATGCAGATAGCGTCCCTGATACAGACGTAGCGCAGGTTTCACAAAACGACGTCAGTAGGGGCAACTGAATCACCATGGCTACAATGCAATCCACTCCCGACTCTCTGTCTAGACTTCTCTTTGGTTGATTTGTGTTAAGATGGTGTGCTACGACCTGTTCTTGGAAGTTCTTATACCAGCTTGTGATTTAGCATATGAAGACTTACTGTTCAAGATTTATACCTTCAAAGAATATAAATGAAGTTGTCTGATACTGTAAGGTGGCAGTTAGAATGAACGTTAATTTCGCACCTTACATGAGATTTTATACGTCGTGTCACCTGACATACTTCCGTGATAGTGAGCAAATTTTCCTATCAAAATGTACAATAGGTAATGCCAAAAGGTATGACACTCGATTCGACGGTATTAACACACCAAACCCAAATCCTGCATGTCAATGAGCAAAAGGTGAAAAATGCTGCTGGAAGAAACGCTTTAATTACTTATTTCAAGTTCCTGCTACCTGTCACTTTTTATTTTATGCTTAATCTAACATGATGCAACGCGTTTCGAACATGTTCTGTTCATCTTCAGGCGTTTATACATACATACACACAGAGAAATGTTACTTAAAAATAAACAGTCTTAAACTAGATTAATCTAGAACTCTTTGTCCATTGTTTTTTACTGTAGCTGCCGGTGTGGCATTTGGGGGGAAAGGAGGGGGAGGCAGTGTATGGCTAGAAATCTAAATCAGTGATGTCTTCTGCTGATTTCGATTTCTATCCATACACTGTCCCCCTTCTTCCCCCCAAATGGCACACCAACAGTTACAGTAAAGAACAATGGACAAAGAGTTCTAGATTAATCTAGTTTAAGACTGTTTATTTTTAAGTAACATTTCTCTGTATGTATGTATGTATGTATGTATAAACGCCTGAAGATGAACAGAACATGTTCGAAACGCGTTGCATCATGTTAGATTAAGCATAACATAAAAAGTGACTGGTAGCAGAAACTTGAAATAAATAATTATCCCACACAGTCACAGTGCACAAACACCGCCATTACGGCTGAAAATAACTAAGAAACGCTTTAGTTCGGGGACAGACGCGAGTTGCGCCATCACGGCCCGCGTGCAACGAAAGGCTTCTAACTGAAGTCGGTGACCTGCAGCGAAGCAACGAATGAGCCTGGCGATACATCCAGGGGAGCAGGTAGCGGTCCTGCTCTGCCTGCGATGGAGAAATTCATCAGAAAACTGCGTTGGGGAATTTCCAGATGGATACAAACAGGCGAGAGATGCAGTTAAAAGAGAGGCGCAATTACTGATCACGTGAAAGGTACATGGTGCTCTGGTGGTGTACGCCTGTAACTTTTAGGAGCCGGAGCGGGCACAATATGTCTGATTGGCTGAAATAAACTCAGAAGGAGTAGAAGTGTTGATATGTCGACGCAGTTTAAAGGTAGGCCCTTTGCGATTGGCCGGGGTATTTTCCACGAGATAAAAGGAACGTTCCTATTGTCACAAAAGACAGAATACCGAAAACTCTGGGAACTCTCCTCTGAACCATCGTCAAGTGTAGAACAGGGCGCATCACGTTCTGTACGACGCCAAACGAGGAATTTTGTGTGAACACTGTGCTCATTTTGGCTGATATTCTGCTAGAAATTAGCAGAAGAGTCGTTGAGTTCCGATAGCAAAGAAACTAAATAGCCACGTAGTTAATTGTTCTTGCGAGAACTGTCAGGGCGTTGAAGCATACACGCTGCTCCATCTATGCACGTGTATATCGCCAAATTTTCCAGGCTAGGGATGAGTGCATGTTTCCTCGCCTAACGAGAAACATAGGACAGTTTCAGCTGATGAAATCAGTAAAGATTTTGATTAGCTTTTTATAGGATTTTCAGAGGACGAGAGCAACAACGCAGCAGGCAGTACATCTCAAATGCCTCTGACTAATATGGGACTTAACATCTGAGGTCATGAGTCCACTAAAACTTAGAACTACTTAAACCTAACTAACCTAAGGACATCACACACATCCATGCCCGAGGCAGCATTCGAACCTGCGACCGTAGCGGTTGCGCGGTTCCAGACTGAAGCGCATAGAACCGCTCGGCCACACTGGCCGGCTACAGTACATCTCATCTGAAAGGTAAATGCCACTTGCAGAGGCGTAAACTTGTTGGTTCACCAGCTTATGTCCACTGTGAACTCGAGCAACCTTGAGTAATCTTTTGCTGATCTTGTCATAAAAACCATCCATCTTGATTGCCACCCTAAATAGAACTTACAACCGGAGTCGGAGGTTTTGTCGTAATATTGGCCAACTTCACGGTGTATAAGTAAGAAAAACCTTGTAGAGAACCTTCTACTTACATTTGATTTTGTTGTGTTCAGTGTTATTTCTGCTAATCAGGACGTAATACGTTATCTTGACAACTGTCTTGAAATTGTTATGTCACACTCCAGTGTGCTTCTTTAAGAATAATAGAGAAATTAAACAAATTTTGTACAGCTAAACACCGGTGTGCTCTGTCATAGAATAAGTGTCCACTTCTAACCCCAGTAATTTATTCTCGTGATGCTAACGCATTCACAGGGTGTTTTTGATGATGTCTGAGGAATGTGAAAAAGAGTGGAGTGTCAGAATACAAAACGAACATTAATGCATTATTGTATCCTGCATGGTTACTTGATGGTAAGCAGAAGCGGCATACACTACTTAAAATTGCTACACGAGGAAGGATAGCAAATTAACTGGGTATAAAGCTGCTATTGGTATCGAGTGAATCTGAGCTTCTACAACAGAGAAGCATATGTCATTTCACGCAGCTTCAACTCTGTCCCAGAATTCTTAAAGTTCTAGTGTTTGGGGGCAACACATGACCAAATGTCTTCAATGGGTAAGAAATTTGGAGAACAAACTGGTCAGGGCAACAGTCTAACACACTTCACTTGGAGGCAGGTCAGGACAGAAAGGGTAGCATGCTGTCTAGCGTTGCCTTGTTGGCACATAATATAATGATGACTTCTAAGCTGTCCAAATTGCGGGTTATGCGACCCAAAAGTAGTCGTATTGTGTACCCAAATGGCAGGCCATTCCATCACACCAATTACTGGGCTGCTGCAAGCACTTCATCTTCGCTGCTGAGAGGTACTCCTCTTCTACTGAACAAGTGCTCAAAGCTCTTGAGAAATGCATTTTAGAACCCGTTTACTAGGCAGTGTATTCTTGTTTTGTCCGCACTGCCTCCTACCAAAATATGGAAAGCAAAGAGCTTACAATAGAAGAGGTCCACTGCGAGAGGCATCAGAACGTTGTTCGCGTATAGCTTCTAACTCTGTCATTTCCAGACTAGCCTCTCCTTCTTAGAATATATAATTTACCCTTATCTGTTCGCCCCCGTTAGCTGAGTGGTCAGCGCAGCGGACTGCCACGCCAAGGGGCCCGGGTTTGATACCCGGCTGGGGCAGGAGATTTTGCTCTGCTCAGGGACTGGGTGTTGTGTTGTCCTCATCATCATTTCATTCCCATCTCCGACGCCCAAATCTCCCTATGTGGCGTCGAATGCAATAAGTTCTTGCCCTCGGCGGCCGAACTTCCCCGAATGGGGGACGCCCGGCCCACAATGCGATACGCTCATTTCCATTACCCTTCTCCATCGTCCCTGAAAGTTTGTAACATCATCACGGAATCACCTCGTATCACATGTCAGTATCAATAAAAAAAAAGACGACGTCTCTCTGTGGCAAAAAGCCGATAAAGACAAAAATAGTAATAGAAGACAACTCATAGACATAAGTTTAATCTTATAGGGACTATTATAACGTAAAACTGACAAGTTCTGTTACCTTAACAGTACCATTAGAAGATCTGTCCAGAAAAAGTAAGAACAGAAAGTTACCTCGAATTTTATAAACTGCTGCAAGGTAATGAATGTTGGGTAACTAAGAAAATCAAAAATAAAATTCGAGGCCCCTGAAATGAAACTCCTTAGAAAGATAACAGGATACGTAAAGTTAGTTTATAAAAGTAATACACATATTAGGAAGGAATTTAAAATATTTGATATTAACGACATTTAAGAAAATAGGTAAAAATGGGTATGCGAACTCGTTCCAATACGAAAGGTCAAGACTACCACTACATTTTTGACATTATATTCCACAAGGTACAGGGTGATAATTATTCAACTACATTGAAACCGTAAATTAGTTACAAACTACGGCGTACACACACTTTATTCATTGTGAAAACGTCACTATAGATATTCGGATTTAGGTTGTGACATGTTCGATATGCCATGCTATCGATGACCTTCTGAATGGCTATTTCCAACTCAGAAATGGTTTTGAGGTTGTTACTGTACACCTTGCCTTTAGATGTAGCCCCCAGAAAAAGAAGTCGCGTGTCTGCGGATCCGGAGAATATGGCGGCCAGTCGAGGCCTATGCCAGTGACCTCTAGGTACCCCAAGCCAGAATGTGGTCCCCAAAGTGATCCTCCAGGACAAAATGTGTTCAAATGTGTGTGCAATCTTATGGGACTTAACTGTTAAGGTCATCAGCCCCAAGCTTACACACTACTTAACCTAAATTATACTAAGGACAAACAGACATACCCATGCTTGAGGGAGGACTCGAACCTCCGTCGGGACCAGCCGCACAGTCCATGACTGCAGCGCCTGAGACCGCTCGGCTAATCCCGCGCAGCCTCTCCAGGACATCAAACACTCTCCTGCGAGGGGTCGAGCTCCGTCTCGCATGAACCACATCTGATCGAAATCAGGAGTCACTTTGGGTAATGGGAATGAAATCATCTTCCAAAATCTTCACGTACCGTTCGCTCGGTAGCCACCGTGCCATCAAGGAACGTCGCACCGTTTATTCCGTGACTGTACATTGCACACCACATGATCATTTGTTGAGTGTAAAGAGACTTCTCGATCGCGAAATGCGGATTCTCAGTCCCCCAAATGCGCCAGTTTTGCTTACTGACGAACCCATCCAAATGAAAGTGCGCTTCGTCGCTAAACGAAATCATGCATTCGCGTACTGATTCCCATTATGTCCCGCTTCCAACCGTGCAGTTTGAACGTCCTTACGCAAACCGTTCAGAAGTTATGAAGAATTTAGTTCATATGGTTCAATAATTGTCGCCCTGTAAAAGATGCAATGGAAGACCACCAAACAGATGGAACGACCAAATCTAGGTGCAACAGGCCGAGGAATACTTAACGTATGACAGAAGGAAAAGTCTACACGGGTCGAGATCCTGCTCTGTCGGAATCCGACACGTACTGGTAGAGGTTTTTCTTCATAACACCAGGCACAACACGATCCTCTCAAAAACAAACAACATTCAGATGCGATTCCTTAATGAGAAACACGTTGTACAATCTTTCCCTCTATACAGAATGCAGGTACACAACATAATCTCTGCCACAAACCATAAGGTGGCTTCTGAAGTATAGATGTAGCTGCAGGCGTAGATGGCGCTACTCCTACCAACTTCGTGCGGTTGCACTGAAATGTTAATCACTTGCATATTCAGACTTATGTCAGTCTCCGTTCCTTGCATGCCGCATTGCAATCTGAATGACCTACGTTAGAGTGGACATATTAACGAAATACACGTGACATAAAGTTGTGTTTGCACAGTTTCCCAACTTACATCATTAATGCTTGGGAGAGATTTCAATTTGTGCAGTAGGTAACGTTTTGAGTCACACGACAACAATTGGCGACCTCTCTGAGGGCTTGTTCCGTGAATGAACCTCATCTGCAGGAGCAAATAATTTAGCTGACAGAATAGTCAGAACAATCTCTTGACCTGATTCCCATAAAAGCATGTTTGAACTGTCTCCAGCAGCCACATTTTGCTTGCAGCGAGAGACTGTGCGTACTTTCTGGAGAACTGAACGGACGCCTACATGGTGAATGCGGCCGCGGAGCATTGCGGAAATAAACATTGCGGGGAGGTGAAAGTACAGCTTGGTGACCATGAGACAGTTCCCCTCGCAAGGCCAGCGGCGCGAATACAGCTAACGAGCTGCTCTCGGCAGTACCGCAACCACTTGTCGAGTATTGTATCATGGGTGGAACGTGGAAAAACCAGTAACTGAGTACGTAACAGCAGAAGCCTGTGCCGCTGCTTGGAAACGAACAGCTTAGAGTATTACCCATCCAAGAGAAAACAAATTTGTTGTCTGGTTTATGGGCGATGTTCACTGAGTGCCAAGTAACATCTCATCTCTTCAGTAAGTGCGAATCTGATGTTGTGTCACTGATGAAGGACGATGGACATTGTTTTCAGAACTTACTACAATCTAGCGGAAAATGAAAATGGAACGTCTCTGAAGATGAAACTCTCTTATCGCAACATCTGCCTGGCGCACTGATTTATGGCAACGGGGACAGTTTTGTGGACGGTTTACGAATCATATAATGAACATCGGAACTCAGAGGAGTTACATTTGGCCTCATAAAAGAACGGATAGCTGTTTCGAGCTTTGCCCTATGTTGAATACACGGCTCTCAGGTTTGCCTCCGGGCGACATTATGTACCGTTTTTTACTAACTGTAAGGCACTAAGGAATATAAGGCGCACCTTAATTTTTAAGCAAGTTTTAAAAGAATAACATGTCACTTATTCTATTATTAGAGTACAAAGACAGACTAAAAAAAATTCTAAAGTCCCTGAAAATCGTCATCTGAACTTTCCCCTTTTCTTTCTTTCTTCCTTCTTCTTCTTCTTCTTCTTCTTCTTCTTCTTCTTCTTTTCCCTATGATTCTAACCGAAAAACAAGTCACATTTTTTTTAGCTGAAATTTTCTTCGTGTTCCCTTACTCCTTGCTTAGTGTGCAGACTGAATATCGGGGACAGGCTACATGCCCGTCTCATTCCCTTCTTAATTACAGCTTCTCTTTCACGCCCTTCTGAGTCTTATAGCTGCTGTCTGGTTTCTGTACAAATTGTAATAAACCTTTCATTCGCTATATTTAAGCTCTGTTTCCTTCAGAATTTTAAAGAGTGCACTCCAGCTGATATTGCCAAAACCTTTCCCTAAGCGTACAGGTACTATGAACGTAGGTTGCCATTATTTAGCCTGTGTTCTAGCCCAAGTTGTAAGGTCAGTTTTGCCTCGCGTGTTCCTACACATCTGACGAACCCAATCTTATCTTCTGCAAGGTAGGTTACTACCAGTTTTTTCCATTGTTCCTAGCTAATTCGTGTTAGTATTTTGTAACCTGAAATGATAATTCGGTAATACTCATTCCTGTCAGCACCTACCTCCTTTGAGTTTACTACCGCATCGCCAGTGTGGGGGTGACCTGCAATATTGTGGACGCTGATTAAATTTTCAACTGCCAGGATCGCTAAAATCATTTATTCTTATACATTACCGGTTTCGGAAATTCTGTTTCCATCTTCGGATCTGTAAAAGACGGAACTCAAAATGCTAGGATACAGCAACTATCATAACAGCGTATATAATTATATGCAACATATCTATGTTTACACAATATTCTCCTTCAGAGCCGGCCAGAGTGGCCGTGCGGTTCTAGGCGCTACAGTCTGGAACCGGGCATGGATGTGTGTGATGTCCTTAGGTTAGTTAGGTTTAATTAGCTCTAAGTTCTAGGCGACTAATGACCTCAGAAGTTAAGTCGCATAGTGCTCAGAGCCATTTTTTCTCCTTTAGTACAGGACGTCGTGCAACACAATGTATGTCCATGTTGATATCGTGACCTATACAAGAAGTCGGCATGTTAGTCTTAAAATAACAGCTACGTACACACATGCTGTTGGGACTATTACACGTGCTCACCTTCATATAATTACTTATACATAAGTTCATCAGATGGCGCAGTGGTAGTGCGAATCGATATCGTCATCATCGTCGTTCTATTCATATATATGATGGTCTTCATTGCCATGGAGAAAGTTACTTATGCCGCACTTCTTGAAAGGTTTAACAATAGTGTCTTCACTCACTCTAGAACTCGACTATTTTATCCACTGACACACTTGTTTGACTGTAGGTCGTTTTACGACATGAATTCATGTTGGCTTTCATTCATAATCTATCTGTTCCAGTCTTCTCTCGTATACATTTTGAATGATTTGTTTATCGAGGCTTGTAATTGTGAAGTAAGTCCTCCCGGAATAACAGCAAGTTCTGTATTTCCCTGTCTCAGTTTCTCTTTCACAGAATTTTTTTCAAATGACTGCTAAACTGATCTAGCACAAGGAGAAAATTCTTCTTCAAGCACATTTCGTTTTCTCCCACATTCTGTTAGCCCATAATTTCACTCTAGCCTCGTCCATCCATCTCTTGTCATGTACGTGAACAACAGCACCCGGCGATGTTTCAGAAGGTTTTGGCATTGCCTTGCGCTTGAAAACGATCATTGGATTAGATTTAGTACCGACACCACAACATTAAAGGACAACTGTGTAGCGCATTTTTTAATGTCCACTTGTTTTTATAGTTACAGTTGCAGCACCTTTCACGGCAAGTGTTCTGTTACTCGGCACATCAAATGTCAAAGGAGTTTGTCCATATTCGCTATTTGGCTTAGTTCCGCACTGGTTTTCATTCGATGTTGAATAAAAAAGCGATGGAAAGGTAATATTTTCTCCTCATACCCTTGTTGCATTTTGTGAGGTATTTTGGTTTTGGTTCGCACGCTAATTCTATGTCTCTTCATAAACCTGTAGCACCAACCAACTCCATCCTTGAAGTCTGTCAAGTTCCGCTGTAGCGCTAGCTTAACAGCCTATGTTTAAACCATTTTTGTATTGATTCCAATACCATTTTGACGGTGTCCCTGAATCCATTTCAATACGTCATCTTCAAAGTTTGGCCATTTTGCAATCAGTCCTCTATTTGCACATTTAGTCTTCCTCACTTTTTTCCATCCTTTTTTCATCCCGCCAATCGCGAATGGTCTCTTCGGTTGGCGGAGGGCCGAAATGCCGCTCAAATGCTCTGTTTCCATGTTCTTCTGCATATGCTATTACTTTCAATTTACACCCTGCATCATATGGATACCTTTTATTTTTTTCCATTGCGAAACTAGCTACTAACAAAACTACTGCACTGTTACCGGTAACAGAAATTGTAGTGGCGTAGCAAGACAGCCACGCCACTCGGAAGTAGCCGAAAGGCACGCGCTTAAACTCACGCAGGCTGGCGTGAGGTCTGAAACAGGATATGTAATGAATGCTATAAGAAAAGTACGTAGCTGCTGGAATACTTAACTTTAATCCATCATTTGTATACATCGTTCTTGATGACATGCTACATACGATAACTATCAATTGCTATGGCGCCTTGCTAGGTCGTAGCCATTGACTTAGCTGACGGCTATTATAACTATCTTCTCTGCAAATAAACGAGGCTTCGTCAGTGTTGCATCGCTAGCTAAGTCGTCCGTACAACTGGGGCGAGTGCTAGGAAGTCTCTCGAGACCTGCCGTGTGGTGGCGCTCGGTCTGCGATCACTGACAGTGGCGACACGCGGATCCGACATGTACTAATGGACCGCGGCCGATTGAAAGCTACCACCTAGCAAGTGTGGTGTCTGGCGGTGACACCACAGAAATCACTTTCAGTTGAAGCTCGCTGGTACCGTAGACTGCAATGACATATCACAGGCTAGGCGATTTTCTGACTTTGTAAGGACCGGGCTGGAGGGAGACAGTGTTAACTATCTTGTGAATCCTCGCAACTCATGTTCGTCGCATCGGTGCACTATTGCTGCCAGTTGAATTCAATGTTTCCAGATAGAGAAAGGTTTCCCGCGGCAACGAATGTATGGCCATTTTTAAGACTGACGCGAATTTTAAATAATAAACTGGACTTTTTATATTAATTTCGAGTATAAGGCGCACATGAATTTTGGAGGCAATTTTTCGAAGAAAAAAGTGCGTCTTATAGTCCGAATTCTACGACAGTTTCTACAGGAAACTGCCGGTTTGTAAAGTATGGTTGTCTTATAAGAAGGACCGGTCATTGGTTTGGAAGCAACTTGGACTCGTATGCGCAACTTGTCTTATAAGAAGGACCGGTCATTGGTTTGGAAACAACTTGGAATCGTATGCGCAACTTCCGGAAGGAACCTCCATTCGAAAACTACAGCGGTGTGGACACCATCAGATGGGCAGTTAGGCCTCCCAAGCAAAAATAGTTAATCTAATATAGCAGCTAAGGTGACTGGCGAATAGAGGTCCATGTAAGTGGGAGAACGGCGACAGCATTCACTCCAAAGGTTGGGATCCCGCAAGGTGCAATCCTGTTACCAATATTCTGTGCATTATATACAGCAGAGACTCCGCAGCGACGAAAATGAAATGATGGATTAGTTTTATATGGGGAGTGACACTGCCCGTTGATTCTACGCACCAAAGGTGGAAGACATTAAAGGACTTATAACAGAATACTTCAAGATATTGGAACCATGGTTAGCCAGGTGGAAGATACGTCCAAATGCTGAAAAATATATCTCGTAATGTTCCGCCATAAAACCTTACCTGATACAATGCGCTAAAATGTTGAAAAGCTTCTCAGAGCACTATGGGGAAAAGGGATAACAGCAAGAAGATCTGTAAAATATATAGAAACAATCTTTGGCAATAAGACAGCATACAAAGAAGCAGTCAAGGACGTAATGGGGAAGACCAGAAAAAGGCTATGTCTCATGAAATTCAACGGCGCAAATATTCCGTCAGTCACTTTCGCCTGCTACCGTTTCATCAAACATGTATTGGAGTATTCAGCTCCAGTCTGATCAACATCAAAAACCTATACACCAAAAATATTTAGCACCGAAAGAAGAATATTACGCGTTGCGACCAACCCAACCCAAGCAAGAGCAAGAGCAAGATGACGCTGAGGCAGTAGAGAAAAGACTCATACGACTACCAGCCAGTAATGGAGCGTGCAGGTTAACAATGGACACGATCACAGCAAGATTACTCAAACAACCACCGATTAGTTTGAGCTTCCAGAAGTTTAGACATCCATACACACCTAGCACCATAGCGCAGACAATAGACACAGTGTTACCAGCCGTACAGGAGTTAGAGGGAATCTAGAAGATGATGAACCAAAAGGAGAGCCGAGTGACTAAATCAAACCAACCCTTACTTAGGTTTTTAGGTAGGTTTTCCCGTAGTTTTTTTGTTCTTTGGCGTTGATAATTCTCGGTTTTTTGGTGTCATTGTGATAAGTTGGAAACTGCTTATTGAAATGAAACTGGAGGAATACATGTTTTTCGTGTGTTATTTGATTTTTTTTTTAAAAGTGGCTTCAGAATCCTGTCAGATCGTAATGGTCCAGTCATCGACAAACATTACTTCAAGAATACGGGTTCTGACAAAATCATTTTTCTCTCTCATTGACACATAGTAACATTTTACATTGGGAAAACTTTGACTCTTCTTGTATTTCGTAAATAGCACAGTTTTCACATTGGGAAAACTTTGAGTCTTCTTGTATTTCGAAAATGAAATCCCCTTCCTTCTTCTTTTGTTCTAATATTAATTGGGAGATATTTCTTGTTTTCACGGTCTTCTCCAGCTTGGCCTGTAAACTGATGAGTTCATATTATTCAAGAACGTGTTTCGTTTCAGAAACACCACTTTCCTAAATTTCTGTCTAAATGTCAGATGTGAAAAACTTCTAGATCAACTTCATTGTCTCCTTATCTTCCACTTTTATTGCCAATCCGCGTCCGACTGTCCTAATTTACGCTTTCCGTGACTTCATTAAAACACACCAGGCAAATGTCGGAGAGCTTTAGCGAACCACTTCAATGTCGACGGTACGGTACACCCTAATCTTCCGTCCTTCCTTTCCCGTTCTTCACTATTTCCCGCTATATCCAACTGCAACTTCCCTATTTCTCTTTTTTAAATATTACAACTTACTTTTTCTTCGAAGGGATCTAACATTCCACGCTTCTATCCGTAGAGCGCTAATACTATTTTTTCTGATGACAGCATCCCTGACTATTCACGTCCATAGATCCGAAGTGGGATTGATTTATCTTCGAAATATTTTACCCAAGAGAGTGACGTCATCATTAAGCTATACAGTACAGCTGTATGCCTTTGGCAAATAAAACGACTGAAGTTTCCCCATGCTTTTAGTCGTTCGCAGTACGATCCTAGAAAGGCCATGTTCACTAAAGTTACGAGGGTCACTCCAAAAGAAATGCACATTATTTTTTTTAATCCATCTTTTATTCTACATTTTTGAAAGTTATACAGTGTGTAGATACATCCTTTAGGAACAATATTTTCATTTCTCCACATAATATCCATCCCTCTCACCCGCCTTACGCCATCTTGGAACCAGCGCCTGTATACTCGCGCAGTAAAATTTTGGACCAACCTGTTGGAGCCACTGTTTGGCAGCGTGCACAAGGGAGTGATCATCTTCAAACCTTTTTCCAAGAAGAGAGTCTTTCAGTTTCCCAAAGAGATGATAGTCATATGAGCCACGTCAGGACAGTAAGGCGAGTGTTTCAGTGTTGTCCATCCGAGTTTTGTGATCACTTCCATGGTTTTTGGACTGACATGTAGCCGTGCATTGTCATGCAACAGCAAAACATACAGCTTTTGCCGATGTGGTCGAACACGACTCAGTCGAGCTTGAAGTTTCTTCAGTGTCGTCACATATGCATCAGAATTTATGGTGGTTTCACTTGGCACGATGTCCACAAGCAAGAGTCCTTCGGAATCGAAAAACACCGTAGCCATAACTTTTCCAGCAGAAGGTGTGGTTTTGAATTTTTTTTTCTTGGGTGAATTTGCATGATGCCACTCCATTGATTGCCTCTTTGTCTCTGGTGAAAAATGATGGAGCCATGTTTCATCACCTGTCACAGTTCTTCCAAGAAATTCATCTCCACCATTCTCGTGCTGCTCCAAAGTTCGCTGCATATCGTTTCTCCTGTTTCTTTGTGAGCCACTGTCAACATCCTGGGAACCCACCTGGCACAAATCTTTTTTAACGCCAATAATTTCAGTATTCTGCGAGCACTTCCTTCCCCTAGCCCAACGTAGCGTGACAATTCGTTCACTGTGATGCGTCTGTCAGCAGTCACCAATTCGTTAACTCTCTGCACATTATCTGGAGTGTGTGCAGTACGAGGCCTGCCGCTGCGAGGACAATCCTCAATATTGCCGTGCCCGCTTTCGTCACGTAACCTGCTTGCCCACCGACAAACTGTGCTGCGATCGACAGCAGCATTTCCATACACCTTTTTCAACCCCTTGTGGATATTTCCCACTGTCTCGTTTTCACAGCACAGGAATTCTATGACAGCACGTTGCTTATGACGAACGTCAAGTGTAGCAGCCATCTTGAAGACATGCTGTGACGGCGCCACAGGTTGAACTAAGTTTTAAAAACAAGCGGGAAGGATGTATCTACACACTGAAAAACTTTCACACATGCAGAACGAAAACTGTATTTTTACAAAAATAGTGTGCATTTCTTTTGGAGTGACCCTCGTACAAGGTCAGGTCAATCAGCCATGTGGTCTTATGTACCTATAACTAATGAAAAGGCTGCTCCCCCTCTTCTTGAAACATGTATTACTCTGGTCTCTCCACAAATATCCCTCCGTTTCAGTTGGACCTATAGTACAGCTACCCGAATCGTTGAGGCACGAAATCCAACCCCACCATTGCAGGCTTCTTGGTTCACGTGTTTCTTAGATTTTACCGCTTTAACTAACTTTGTAAATGACTCTGTAATGCATTTGTAAATGGCAGTACTGTCCCGAAAAAGAAAGCAATAAAATGAAAAGATTACAACTGCTGGAAGCAACGTAAATATTGTTTGTAAAGGTGGCATCAACACTTCTACGGACTTCTCCATTTGCGACTGCTGAACTCTAGCTAAAAGAGGCAAAACAAAATTCTAAAGCTGTTGTCCACGGGTATATGAGCCTGTAGTTTTGACAATACACCTTGTAAGACCAGTACACTTTTCTTGCTCATGTACGTACGACGGAGAAAGATATAGACGGAAGAAGAAAGAATAAGTGGAAGAAATGTGAAAAGGAGGAGTGAAAAAATATCTGGAGACAGAACAAGGCAGCAGAGTTAATGCCTCTCCTGCGCATAGGTCTCTAGGGATAAATTGAGTGACCTTGATTGTTTGACAAAATCATTTCGATATTCGTCTGAAGTGCGTTGGCAAGTTGGGGGAAAACCTGTATCATGATGACTGCACTGGGAATTTTGTCTCGCTCCTCCAACATAGCGAACCGACGTCTCAAGTGGTGTCACGTCTCGGTCTGTAGTTTAAAACCCTCGAGTGGTATCTTTCTTCGTGATAAACAGGCAATGGCGGTTCTCTCTCACTTGGCACTTAGCCCCCTAATCTCTGTATATAAAAGGCAATATTCTGTCTAACTCATCATCGCCCAAAACAAACCGTTAAGAATAGAAAATTAAAATCTGGAGAAGGGGTGGATCTTATACTGTATGCGTCGTTTAAGAAGGGATTCTTTCAAAATTCCAACCCTGGGGGGGAGGGGGGGGGGTGAAACAGGGGTAAAGGGCTTTTTTGAAAAATGTCGCTAATTGAAGCTAGGCCTGCGATAATTGGTATCTGGTTTCTTGGTCAGAAATACGTGTTTCAGCATTTTTGAAAATTTAACTTTATGGGGGTGAAATAGTGGTTGAAAGCTTTTATTGAAAATGTATCATTATTAAAGAACTACTAAAGTATTTCTGAATCTACATTTATGAACATTGGTATTTGATCTCTCGGTTAGCAATAAAAAATACATTTTTCAGTGTTTTTGAAAATTCAACTCCTAATGGGGCTGAAACAGGGGTTGAAACGTTTTATGAAACTATTTCATTGGGAAAGCATTTTTAAAGCTAAATCTTTGAAAATTGCTATTTGTCTTCTCGGTATGAGATGAAAAAATACGTATTTCACTGTTTTTGGAAATTCAACTCCTAAGGGCTGAAATATGATCAGACCGATTCACTGACATATCATCGCCAACCCAAACCGCTAAGGATAGAAACTCGAAGTTTGTGGAGGGTGTGGATCTTATTCTGTAGGCATTGTTTAAGAAGGGATTTTCCGAAATCCCATTCCAGACGCGGTGAAATAGGGGATGAAACGCCTTTTTGAAAGTATGTCTTTATTAAGGGAATTTTAAAGCTAGAACTACGAAATCTGGTATTTCCTTTCTCAACAAGAAAATAAAAAAGTAAGTGTTTCAACATTATTAGAAAGTGAATCAAAGGGGGTAAAATAATGGGTGAATTTTTCTTAAAGAAACAGTTGCTAAAGAACTAATACAGGATATTTAAGACTACATCTATGACAATTGATATTTGACGTCTCAGTTAGGAATAAAAAAATACGTATAGCAATAGCGGATGAAAATTTTTAAGATAATATTTCGTTTGATTAAAAGAAATTTAAAGCTAAATTTATGAAAATTGGTACTTCACTTATCTGTTAGGTATAAAGAAACGTTTGTTAGGGGATGAAAGCTGCTATGGAAATCACAAGAACGCAAAAGACAAGTTTAGACTCCATCTACCCCAATCGCTTTTTGGTGACAAGTACATTCGGATAAGACCTTGCTTGTAGGCCTTACCTAACGTGAAAGGCTTAGAAAGTGTTCCAGTTCGTGCACGACCTAAAAATTCGATTAAAAGAAAACAAAAACATCTTTGCAGACTATACGCGAGCAAAGCAGCGGGCAGTAATCTAGTGTCTGAATAAATTTCTGGATGAAAGATAAAACTCAAACATTTAGAGGTAACGTAAACACTCAGGAGAATGCAGCATTTGTCAGAAGCGTTGGCAGCTTACGAAGAATCAATATCTACCGGCAGTGGCCTTCAAAAGCGACTAACCTTCCACTTATTGGCATAGCAGTGGTATGGTGCGACTTCGCGACACTCGATGTTAAGTGGTTATCAGTATTTTCGTGCCATGCGTAGTCTGGGCTGCCACTCTGTTCTCCTCCTGAGGGCCTGGACTCTGGATCTCCAGAGGACAGTCAAGGGTTGACTGCATCTGCAAGGCCACAGGAGTGGACACTTGACAAACTATTCTGGAGATGCACTTGAAGATACTGTGGAGCAGTCAGTGATTCGATAGTGCTCGTAGACGCTAATTACACAGTGATAAATGCTAATGAAATCGAAGCGATTGCGAAAACGTAAACAGCGTCCCGTGATTATTACGTGCCTTGAGCTTTGCAGTAAAACGAACAAACATTTCACCGTGGGGAATCCAAGCGTGCGAAATCGCAGATAAATTTCACAAAGCAATGTATTTACGGCAGTACTGGAAGTATAACGAAGACGAAATAAACTTTGGTGTTTCGGAACGTGAATTATTTCTGGAGAACAAATATTCTGTTTAAATTTAAATAAAGCGTAGTCTTAACGGCCGACCGGTGTGGCCGAACGGTTCTAGGCGCTTCAGTATGGAACCGCGCGACCGCTACGGTCGCAAGTTCGAATCCTGCCTCGGGCATGGATCTGTGTGATGTCCTTAGGTTAGTTAGGTTTAAGTAGTTCTACGTTCTAGGGGACTGATGACCTCAGATGTTAAGTCCCATAGTACTCAGAGCCATCTGAACCATTTGTAGTCTTAACGACTGAAAAAAAAACACTATTAGAATGTCCTCTGTAGGTACAAATTACATTACAGTCATTAATGGTACAAACTTGAAAAGTAAACTATGACTTCTTATGTCACAAGTGAAGATAAAATTTAATTTTTTTCTCATTTTCCTGGTTTTGCCTACTTATCTTCGGATACCTGTTTTACAGTTACTATGACGTGTACAAAAATAACCAACTGCTGCAAGAAGAGGGATAGATTTATGGTAGTATCACAGATTAGAGAAGCAGATTGATGTAATACATCAAAGTGTGTCACTTCGCTATTTGCTTACAAGGGAATCTCCCCATCGCATCCCCCTCAGCTTTAGTGATAAGATGACCCAATGGGTAGTCCATCAAAAGCTGAACACAGATCAGGCAAGAAAACAGGAGGAAGGTATATTGAACTGCGAAAAAAGAAGCAAAATCAAATCAGCGAACTATCCAAACACAATATCTGTAACATCGACAGGACTTTTTAACAGCGGTGGCGTGTCTTGGTTGTGTGGTCACGCTGTCGGACTCGGAAGGGGGAGATCCGTGTTCAAATCTCGCTCGTACTGCAATTTTTTTTTTAAAACAAAATTGTGAACCTTCTGTCCGCTCATTGACGTGTCGGTGATGAAGCGACGTTTTCAACAGCAAGATGTACGGAAGAGACCTCCAGACGTACGTACCTCCTATTTGTTCTACGTAAGTGGCATATGTTATGACAAGTGCGTTCCGTTTTGGAAGTTTGGACTCTTGAATTTCTTTGTTGTAAGATACACTGAAGCTGCAGAGAAACTGGTATAGGCATGCGTATTCAGATACATAGATCTCCATCTACAAATGGTTCAAATAGCTCTGAGCACTATGGGACTTAACTTCTGAGGTCATCAGTCACCTAGAACTTAGAACTATCACACACATCCATGCTCGACAGTAGCTGTCGCGTGGCTCCAGACTGTAGAGTCTAGAACAGCTCAGCCACCCCGGCCGGCCTGCATCTACATCTACGTCATTACTCTGCTATTCACAGTTAAGTGCCTGGTAGTGGGTTCAACGAACCACCTTCAAGCTGTCTCTCTACCGTTCCACTCTCGAACGGCACGCGGGAAAAACGAGCACTTAAATTTTTCTGTGCGACCCCTGATTTCTCTTATTTTATCGTGATGATCATTTCTCCATATGTAGGTGGGTGCCTACAGAATGTTTTCGCAATCGGAGGAGAAAACTGGTGATTGAAGTTTCATGAGAAGATCCTGTCGCAACGGAAAACGCCTTTGTTTTAATGTTTGCCACTGCAGTTCACGTATCATGTCTGTGGCACAATCTCCCCTATTTCGCGATAATACAAAACGAGCTGCCCTTCTTTGAACTTTTTCAATATTATCCGTCAGTCCCACCTGATACGGATGCCATACCGCCCAGAAATACTCCAGAATAGGACGGACAAGTGTAGTGTACCCAGGCTCTTTAGTAGATCTGCTGCACCTTCTACGTGTTCTGCCAATGAATCGCAGTCTTTGGTTTGCTCTACCCACAACATTATCTACGTGACCGTTCCGATTTAGGTTATTTGCAATTGTAATCCCTAAGTATTTAATTGAATTTACAGCCTTCAGATTTGTGTGACCTATCGCGTAATCGAAATTTAGCTTTCTTTTTGGTACTCATGTTAATAACTTCACACTTTCCATTATTTAGGGTCAATTGACACTTTTCGGATCACACAGTTATCTTATGTAAATCTTTTTGCAATTCATTTTGGTCATCTGATGGCTTTACAAGACGGTAAATGACAGCATCATCTGCAAATAATCTAAGAGGGCTATTCAGATTGCCTCCTTTGTCGTTAATATAGATCAGGAACAATAGAGGGCCTATAACACTTCCTTGGGGAACGCCGGATAGTACTTCTGTTTTACTCGATGACTTTCCGTCTGTTACTACGAACTGTGACTTTCTGAGAGGAAATCACGAATCCAGTCGCACAACTGAGGCGATATTCCATACGCACACACTTTGGTTAGAAGACGCTTGTGAGGAACAGTGTCGAAAGCGTTCTGAAAATCTAAAAATATGGAGTCAATTTGACAACCCCTGTCGATAGCACTCATTACTTCATGAGTATAAAGAGCTAGTTAAGTTCCGCAAGAACGATATTTTCTGAATCCGTGCTGACTATGTGTGAGTAAATCGTTTTCTTCGAGGTACTTCATAATGTTCGAATACAGTATATGTTGCAAAACCCTACTGAAAATCGACGTTAGTGATATGGGCCTGTAATTCAGCGGATTCCTCCTACTTCCCTTTTTGGGTATTGGTGTGACTTGAGCAACTTTCCAGCCTTTACGTAAGGAACATTCTGTGAGCGAGCGGTTGTATATAATTGCTAAATATGGAACTATTGCATCTGCATACTCTGAAGGTACCTGGCTGGTATACAATCTGGACCGGAAGCCTTGCCTTTATTAAGCGATTTAAGCTGCTTTGCTACACCGAGGATATCTACATCTATGTTTCTCATCTTCGCAGTTGTTCTTGATCGGAATTCGGGAATATTTACTTCGTCTTCTTTGATGAAGGAGTCTCGAAAAACCGTGTTTAATAACTCTGCTTTGGTGGCACTGTCATCAGTGACTTCACCGTTGTTATCGCGCAGTGAAGGTATTAATATGTAAACAGCCAGAATATGGCGCTGCGGTTAACGCCTACATAAGACAATACGTGCCTGACGCAGTTATTAGATCAGTTACTGCTGCTACACTGGCATGATATCAAGATTTAAGTGAGTTTGAAGGTGGTGTTACAGTCGCTGCATGAGCGATGGGACACGACATCCCCGAGATAGCGATGAAGTGGGGATTTTCCCATAGACCATTTCACGAGTGTACCCTGAACATCAGGAATCCGGTAAAACATCAAATTTCCGACATCGCTGCAAGAACGGTATCAACGGCATCTGAAGAGAATCGTTCAGTGTGACAGAAGTGCAACTCTTCCGCAGACTGCTGCAGATCTCAGCGCAGCGCCATCGACAAGTGTCAGCGTGCGAACCATTCAACGAAACATCATCAACATGAGCTTTCGGAACTGAAGGCCTACTCATGTACCCTTGATGACTGCACGACACAAAGCTTTACGCCTCGCCTAGTCCCGTCAACACCGATATTGGTCTGTTGATGACTGAAAACATTCTGCCTGATCGGACGAGTCTCGTTTGATGGACGTGAACGTGAACGTGAACGAGTATGAAACAACCTCATGGATCCATGGATCCTGCATGTCAGCAGGGGAATGTTCAGCCTAGAGGAGGCTCTTTAATGGTGTGGACTTGTGCAGCTGAAGTGATTTGGGACCCCTGATACGTCTAGATACGACTCTGACAGGTTGACACGTACGTAAGTATCCTGTCTGATCACCTGCATCGATTCGTGTCCATTGCGCATTCCGACGGACTTGGGCAACTCCAGCAGGACAATGCGACACCCCACACGACCAGAATTGCTACAGAGTGGCTCTCAGAACACTGTTCTCAATTTAAACACTTCCGCTGGCCACCAAACTCCCCAGACATATACATTATTGAGCATATCTTGGATGTCTTGCAAAGTGCTGTTCTCCACCCTCTCGTACTCTTACGGATTTATGGACAGCCTTGTAGGATTCATGGTGTCCATTCCCTCTAGCACTACTTCAGACATTAATCGAGTCCATACCACATCGTTTTGCGGCACTTCTGCGTGTGCTCGCGGGATCCCTACACGATATTACGCAGGTGTACCAGTTTCTTTGGCTCTTCAGTATAGCTCCCACCCGTTTACTTGTTGTTTTCACTTCAGTGAGAGGTCCATGCGGGATCTCGCTTGCTCTCACTATTCATCACATTTACTCGCGACGGTAATATATTCTTATCACAAGACTCATATTCTATAATGACTGTATAGCATGGTGAATGCCAATACTACAGAAGGAGAAGAGAACAGACTCGGCAGTAATCGGAGGGAAAGTTCACAATTTTGCGAAAAATAAACATTGGGTATGAGAGAGATTTGAACATAGATCTGCCGCTTTGTGGTCCAACATCATGACCACACAATCGCGACAGCGCCGTCCTTGCAGTTTGCTCGATGGTGCATATCTCAGGCTTGGAGTGTTCAGTATTTTTATTTTGTTTCTTTTTTCACAGTTCAGTAAACTTTCTTCCTGTTTTCATGTTTGATCTATGTTCAGTTTTCACGGGCTAGCCATTGGGTCATTTTACCACTAAATCTGAGTGGGATTTCGATGGAGAGTTTGCCTTGTTAGTTACGTATTCCAAGCATGGATAGAGGGAGAAGGTTTTCAGTATCTCACAATGACGTGTGACGTACTAGTTAGTTCTCAAAAACACATATTTATCAGTTAATATGTGGGTATATGCTGAGCATTTTCACCAGCAATGGGTAGCAATACATGTTGTTGTTGTCTTCAATTCTAAGACAGATGCAGCTCTCCACGCTGCTTTATCCCGTGCAAGCCTCTCTATCTCTGCATTAATGGCTACAATCTACATGCTCTTATACCTACTCACTATAGTCAGTCATTGGCCTTCCTCTACAATTCCCTCCCCCCCTCCCATTCCACTTCCTTCATACACCAAACTGACGATTCCTTAGTCTACCAGGGTTTCACCTGTCAGTCTAGCTGGTCTTTTAGCCCAGATGTGCCACGGACTTTTTTCTCTCCTCAGATTCGATTCAATGGCCTAATTAATTATCTACCATCTAATCTTCAACATTGTTCTGTTACACAACATTTTAGAATCTTGTATTCCGTTCTTGTTTGCACAGTTAATTGTCCAAGTTTCGTTTCTCCAAACTTCTCTTTATCAGCAAAGCTTTTCTTGCCATTTCAGTTCCACATTTGTATCCTCTTTACATCTGCCATCGTCGAATTTCACTTACTTCCAGGCGGAGATATCCCCAATATATTCATTCGTGTGTGTGTCTGTGTGTGTGTGTATCTGTCAAGTACGGAGGAAAAGGTGCTTCAGTAAAGTTCCACCTAGAGTTACTTATGATTTATGTATTAATACCTAACTCTCACTCTAATAATCAGCGTATATACATATATCACGCACAAAATTCCAGTTTTAGCAACGACGGAGTGTGAGAGAGAATAATTACCTGTTGAAAAACTGCTCCATACACAGTTCGAAGAATGATGAACAGAAATGATAAGTTTTTTGGTAATTTTTTATTGTGTGGCACAATTCAGTAAGGAGGCGGTAGAACATCCTACGGATGAGTAACTTGTTTATTTTTGTGACAAGTTGACGTTAAGGGGGCGTGAAACATTTCATATCAGACATTCTGAACAAGAACAGGCTTGTTTCGTAGTTCATCTTTTCAATAAATATCTTGTCTTTCTTCCACCTGGACAAAAATACTGGTAGTACCTCCAGACTGACTTAAACTGGGCAGCATTTTTTCGAAACCACGATGGAGCTCCGCATGCATGTAAGTTTAACCGTCCCGGTGATTGCGCTGTAACAAACGTGGGCCACAATTCATAATCTTGTCGACGAAGGGCTCGAGTGAAGCTGACAACTGTAGAGTCGCCGGCCGGAGTGGCCGAGCGGTTAAAGGCGCTACAGTCTGGAACCGCACGACCGCTACGGTCGCAGGTTCGAATCCTGCCTCGGGCATGGATGTGTGATGTCCTTAGGTTAGTTAGGTTTAAGTAGTTCTAAGTTCTAGGGGACTTATGACCACAGCAGTTGAGTCCCATAGTACTCAGAGCCATTTGAACCATTTGAACTGTAGAGTCTTGAAGTCCAGGAACGGTTCAGTGCTATCATTCTGCTCAGCGATTTCAAGCGACACTGGTGTGAAAATGAATGTCTGCGCCACTGATCTTAAACACGGGGCCTGAGAGTTGTCCGTCTTTCATGTTTAGTGAATCAGATACATGTTCCATAGATCAATTGAACGACTGTTTTATCGAAATCATGTGTAACGAGTTAGTTCACAGGTACTTATGTATGATTAGTGTTTATATAAATGAACCCAGTATTTTTTAATCCTACTCATGCATCTACACATAAAAAAATGGTTCAAATGGCTCTGAGCGCTATGGGACTTAACTTCTGAGGTCATCAGTCCCCTAGAACTTAGAACTACTTAAACCTAACTAACCTAATGACATCACACACATCCATGCCCGAGGCAGGATTGGAACCTGCGACCGTAGCGGTCGCGCGGTTCCAGTCTGTAGAGCCTAAAACCGCTCGGCCACCCTGGCCGGCTACACATAAAAACTAAGGATTTTTCAGGCTGTCGGTTTAATCAAAGATATTTCTTGTTGAATACTGAACTTCCTTCTGAGCCACTGACAGTTTTAATGGTGGGTAATAAGTCATTTTTCCCCCTAGTTCATACGGGCCAACACTTCATCAGTAAACCTGCGCTTTCTGGTATGTGTCATCGTCAAGGCATTACTGACACTGCTGAAAAAACAAAAGCGAGACTGCATGGAAGCTCGAGGGGAAAGACCAAACTGTTGTCAGCTACAGACACCGCGAGTAGACGGAACAAGTTTGCTTCCAAATTATACACACAGTTCATTCTGTGGCCATTTGTACTGTTGTGCTGATACTTTCAGTGCAGTAGGACACAGAGATAAATGGGGGCAAGAAACAAAAAGAAGATTCTTCGAAATTTAGTCTGTGGATTTGGAGCTACACTCTGTATTTCTGCTCAAGTGTTATCCAGATTTCTTCTACGAGAATGATATGCTTCTCAGATACCTGACAGGTCGACGACGCACCTACAGACTGTAAATCTGAAGCCTCAAAAACCTATACGAGAACAGTTCTTAGGCTGGCCGTTAAAATTGCTACACCACGAAGATGACGTGCTACAGACGCGAAATTTAACCGACAGGAAGAAGATGCTGTGATATGCAGATGATTAGCTTTTCAGAGCATTCACACAAAGTTGGCGCCGGTGGCGACACCTACAACGTGCTGACATGAGGAAAGTTTCCAATCGATTTCTCATACACAAACAGTAGTTGACCGGCGTTACCTGGTGAAACGTTGTTGTGATGCCTCGTGTAAGGAGGAGAAATGCGTACCATCACGTTTCCGACTTTGATGAACGTCGGATTGTAGCCTACCGCGATTGCGGTTCATCGCACCGCGGCAATGCTGCTCGCGTTGGTCGAGATCCATTGAATGTTAGCAGAATATGGAATCGGTTGGTTCAGGAGGGTAATACGGAATGCCGTGCTGGATCCCAACGGCCTCCTATCACTAGCAGTCGAGATGACAGGCATCTGTTCCGCATGGCTGTAATGGATCGTGCAGCCACGTCTTGATCCCTGAGTCTACAGATGGGGACGTTTGCAACACAACAACCATCTGCACGAAAAGTTCGACGACGTTTGCAGCAGCTTGGACTATCAGCTTGGAGACCATGGCTGCGGTTACCCTTGACGCTGCATCACAGACAGGAGCGCCTGCGATGGTGTGCTTTACGACGAACCTGGGTTCACGAATGGCAAAACGTTAATTTTTCGGATGAATCCAGGTTCTGTTTACAGCATGCGTGTTTGGCGACATCGCGGTGAACGCACATTGGAAGCATGTATTCGTCATCGCCATACTGGCGTATCACTCGGCTTGATGGTATGGGGTTACACGTCTCGGTCACCTCTTGTTCACACTGACAACACTTTGATCAGTGGACGTTACATTTCAGGTGTGTTACGACCCGTGGCTCTGCCCTTCATTCGATCCATGCGAAACCCCACATTTCAGCAGGATAATGCACGACCGCATGTTGCAGGTCCTGTACGGGCCATTCTGGATACAGAAAATGTTCGACTACTGCCCTGGCCAGCACATTCTCCAGATCTCTCACCAATTGAAAACTTCTGGTAAACGGTGGCCGAGCAACTGGCTCGTCACAATACGATAGTCACTACTCTTGATGAACTGTGGTATCGTGTTGAATGTGCCTGGGCAGCTGTACCTGTACACGCCATCCAAGCTCTGTTTGACTCAATGCCCAGGCGTAATAAGGCCGTTATTACGGCCAGAGGTGGTTGTTGTGGGTACTGATTTCTCAGGATCTATACACCCAAATAGCGTGAAAATGTAATCACATGTCATTTCTAGTATAATATATTTGTCCAATGAATACCCGTTTATCATCTGCATTTCTTCTTGGTGTAGCAATTTTAATGACCAGTAGTGTACATACGACCGATAAAAATAGAGTACATCTCCCATCTTCTGAGAAAGCGTGGAAGCTGACAGCTACTAAACCACGCTCGTTTCTGCTGACTTGTTGCCTGATGTAATAGTGCCAATAAAGGGGAATATTAGGATTCCATTGTTTCCGTTTACCTGTAAATCGATATAGACGTATATGCCAAACTTTATTGTTCTCAAAAATTATCACTCTGCGAGCTCCAAAGTCTTAACAAGCTCTCTGAAAAAGTTTCAGGAGCTAAGCCGAAATAGATGGTAGTGATTTTATGCGATATACACTGTGGCAAAAATCCTGAGGTACCTCCTGACATCGGTTGGGCCTCCTTTTGTCCAGCGTAGGGCAGCAACTCGAGGTGGCACGTACTAAACAAGTCGCTGGAAGTCCTGTGCAGATCCGCTGAACCATGCTGCCTCTATAGCCATCCATAATTGCGAAAGTGTTACCAGTGCACGATTTTGTGCAGGAACTGACCTCTCCATTATGTCCCATACATGTTTGATAGGATTCATGACACGCGATCTGGGTGACCAAATCATTCGCTCGAATGTCCAGAATATTCTTCAGACCAATCGCGAACGATTGTGGCCCGATGACATGTTTGGGAACATGGACGCTCAGTAGCCGAACATAACGGTTTCCGGTCAGTGATCGATTCATTTGGAACAAAGGACCTACTCCGTTCCAGTTTCACACAGCCGACACCATTACGGAGCCACCACCAGCTTGTACAGTGCCTTTCTCACAAGTTGGGTCCATGGCTACGTGGGGGTCTGCGCCACACTCGAATCCTACCATCAACTCTTACCAACTGAAATCTGGACTCATCTGACTAGGTCTTCCAATCGTCTATGATCACGAGCCCAGGATAGGCGCTGCAGGAGATGTCGTGCTGTTAGCAGACGCTCACATCGGCCGTCTGCTGCCATAGCCCATTACCGCCAGATTCCGCCGCATGACGTACGTCCCACTTTGTTTTGCACAGTTACATCACAGAGTGTTGCTTGTCTGTAAGCACCGACAACACTGCGCAAACGCCGTTGCTCTCGGTCGTTAAATGAAGGCCGTCGGCCACTGCTGTGTCCGCAGTGAGAGGTAATGCCTGAAATTTGGCACACTCTCGGCCCTGTGCATCTCGGAATTTCGAATTCCCTAAGGATTTCTGAAACAGAACGCCCCACACGTCTATCTCCAGCTACCATCCCACATGCAAAGTTTTTTAATCCCCGTCGAGGGCCCATAATCACGTCGGAAACCATTTCATACGATTATCTGAGTACAAATGACAGCTCCGCTAATACATTGCCATTTTATACGTTGTGTACGCGATACTACCGAAATCAATTTATATACACATCGCTGTCCCACGACTTTTGTCACCTCACTGCAGATTATATGGATCGAAAATTCAAGAAACCAGAAATGTCTAAATGCTGGCGAATTGCCACTTAATGAAGCTCATTGCCCAAGTAAATAACGCATTTAAAATGCGCCAACACACAGATTACTATATTTTTTCTCTGTTGCGTATCCATTGTGATAGTCCTTCCACAATTTGAAGGGTTTTTACTCCTACGCAAACAATAACAAGGAAACAACGCCTTTCAAATCTCACCATGAAATGAGACTCACCATTGGCGGGATGGCGTAGTCGTAAACGTGGAGCACCATGGTGACGGCGGCGGCGGCTCTGTGACGTCACGAGAGTGGACACCAGCAGCGAGAGTGGAAAACGAGAAAGTAGCCCAGGTAGCGAAGTCGCGGCTGACGGTGAGTTCGCCGCTGAAACGCGTACGCAGGACTTCCGCACCTGGCCGCTACTGGACCCTACTATACTCGCAAGCCACTATCAGTGAGATCAACAAGATAAAGGCGGGCGCAGCGAGAAGCGATTTGCCGACGAATAGACCGTTCTGACGTCACTTCTGTCCTCGAGCAGCCTTAGCTCTTACTGCTTTAGAAATGTTTTTAAATATGTTCTCGCAATTACAGCTAGTTCGTGCGGTAACAGAAAGGCTGCAGGGTGATTTTAAAAATGTGCTTTATGGTATTTGTTGATAAGTTATTTTTCCACACATTTTGTTGATTTAATGTACAGAGTGGGTAGAAACACCATGAAAAGCTTGTAAGGCTATTGCAGGTTAGTCTGTGTTGAGGAATAACTGCTAAGAAAAAAATTCGATACACTGCGCCGTTTCCGAGTTAATTGGCATTTTATTTAGCCAATCAGGTCGTTGCACGCGTAAATTCAAGCAGTCCGACAGATACAATATTAGTGTCCGTTGTTCTCATAGCATAGATGATAGCGCAAGAGACTGCTGAACCTTTGGCTCGGGTTCGATCCCTACTACTGTCCCACATCCAACTTTTGTGTCGCTCCCTTGTTCGGTTTTAGGAAACCAAACGTTGTACACCTTTGGCGACACCGTATCTTTGGGCTGCTTTAATTTGGGCAATCATTGGGTGATTGGCTATTTTCAGTGCTAATTAACTCGGGGCAACGTATCAAATTTTTTTTCGAAACAATTATTTCTCGGCCAATCTACCCTGTACCACTCTTCAGTGCTTTTCAGACTGTTCATGACCATCATGTATATCTATTGTTTTAATAGTAAAAGAGTTCACGTACCATTTTTTTGTTTTGCTTTTATGAGCTATGTGGACGAGTTGTTTTGCAACAGTTATCTGTTATGCTTGTGTTGATGATGCCTACTGCTAGATTCTCTTTTGTTTGACTAACTCTGTTGTACTCCGTTGATCGATGCTATCTAGATACCACTGAATAATAACCTTGGGGGCCGAATCGGGCAGAAAAGAGCGACTGATGCTGGCATTTTATTCACAATCAGTACCACATTTGTGGAATATGCTCCTGATGCTGGACACGAAATTAAAAAAAGAAGTATCACACATTCCCACAGGAGGTACTATTGATCAAAACCAGAAGAAAAGAATAATATGACCGACAGCCAATATCTGAGATATGGGCAGTTTTACTAGGGACGAGTATGTGTAGCATCGGTGTTTCAGCCTGGATTCACAATAGATGGTACGGTAAATTACCGCAATACGCACGTGTGAGCAGTTGCAAAGTCGTAGTACCGATTTATGTTCTGGAATTGTCGATGACAGACTGTTACAGACTTTACTGTACAGATGTGTAGTGCGTTGGCTTGGGTGGACAGTATAAAATGATGAAATCGATTGATTGAGTTCAGGTTAACATATGAACAGTTATTCATTTATTAATAACTTGAATCACGATCAATACAAAACTGCTATTCTTCTTGAACAATAAATCTGTCCCCAAACTCAAATCAAACTGAGGACAACGAAATGTTTTAAATGCTCTGTTTTAAACTCTATAGCATTTAGTATCACAGGCAACTGATCATAAGCATAACGACCAGTGGAACAACTGCTTCCAAGTTGTAGTCGATTTTGAAAATGAAATATTCACAAAACACTCTCTAATCGAATTCCTTAGAACGACAGCCACTAATACGCTTTACTATCCAAAAAATTTTCCAATTTAAATTTTTCTTCGAAAAAGACATACTCTTTTTAGCCCTAAACCGAGTAGTCGGACATTTTAACGCTAAATGCCTTGCGGAGTCCTGGGGACTATAAAACAAAAAACAAAAAATGTGTTGCATCTGGTAATGATTTTGTTGTTGTTGTTGTTGTTTTGGGACGTGTATGTAATCGAAGACGTATAAGGAAACAAACTTATTTTATTTAGAGCCAATTTAGAAACAAGCTAAAACGAAAAAATCTGAAACTAAAGATTGTACAAAAATGAACTTCCGTTTCCTGTTATACCCATTTTCTCAGAAAAAAAGTGACATATAAAAACTTGGTAAGGTCCAAACTAGAAGAAAAGAGCATACATTTACCTCTAGGCGAAAACTGTAAAATACTGACAGCGATCCGAAAACGCGTGTAAAAAGAGATAACATTTAGACGTCTTGTAGATCTGCAATGCACTGAACACACAATTTTCGTCTTCACTTCCAGTGACCTGCATCTCACCTTCGTCATCAGATAGATCTCCGATAAGTTCACTTGCTGTTTCACCATCACTTGGAATAGCATCTTGAGTGCTAATGTTGCTCTCGGGAAAGCCAGCATCACATTCCTCAATCCATCTTAATAGACATTCCTCGAAGTTAGGACCTGCAGCGTTAACTTTTTTGGAACTGAAAACTTTACACTAACTGCATCGCGGAGTGCCGGGGACTCGTTAATTCGTTGTTTACAACGCTTGTCTTGATTACGGACTACAGTCGCGTGAACACGTGTAGTGTCTCCCCACCACAGGATGGTGCTGAACAGCGCATGCTCCCTGATCAACAAATATGAAAGTTACTGCAACTCTTCGTACCTGGAGTCCCACGGACTCCGCAAGGCCAGTTACGGGTTAACAGTTTACAAACAGATCGGTACCCAGCCTGAACTTACATAGAACCATGAAGGCAACGATTACTTGCCTAGCATAGTACGTTGGATCTCAAGCGCTCATTCTGTCACAACATGTGCCGGCCGGAGTGGCTGAGCTGTTCTAGGCGCTATAGTCTCGAACCGCGCGACCGCTACGGTTGCAGGTTCGAATCCTACCTCGGGCATGGATGTGTGTGATGTCCTTAGGTTAGTTAGGTTTAAGTAGTTCTAAGTTCTAGGGGACTGATGGCCTCAGAAATTAAGTCCCATAGTGCTCAGAGCCATTTGAACAATTTTTTTTTTGTCACAACATATATTTAGGTGTATGTACGTCAGTCCACTCCAAATCATACACATATAAAGAAATGCCACATGCTACTCTGAAACAAATCAGATACGGGAAGCAGCGGCTCTTTAGTGCAGCCACGCAATATAGCAGTACTGTACCTTCTAAAAGACTAAGGACCCTTCTGCGTCCCATGTAAAATCGCTAAACGGGTCTAAGGCTTTCATTCAGTCCCTTGTTGACCAGTCTGGTGTGGCAGCTGAAGATAGCAAAACAAAAGCCGAAGTTCTAAATTTCATGTTCAAGAAATCGTTCATACAGGAGAACCGTACAGACATTCCATAATGTGACCATCGGACGGACTCCCTTATGGATGGCATAGCAATAAGTATACCTGGCCTAGAAAAACAACTGAAAGATCAAAGTAAATAAATTACCAGGTCCGCATGGAATCCCAATTTGGTTTTATAAAGAGTATCTACGGCATTGGCTCCTTACCTAGCCTGCATTTATCGTGAATCTCTCCCCTAGGACAAAGTCACAAGCGACTAGAAAATAGCGCAGGTGACTACAATGTATAAGAAGGGTAAAAGAACGGACCCGCAAAATTACGGACAAATATCCCAAACTTCAGATTGCTGCAGAATCCTTGTACATTCTCCCAGTCCGAATATAATAAACTTTCTTGACATTGAGAAGGCTTATGTCCACGACTATAATGAGGGAAAAGAGAGTGGACTGGAAAACCAGAAGACTTATAAACTCATTATATTTTAATCAAAAAGTTTCAGTTAAAGTGAGAGGAGAAAGTACAAACTGGATCAGACTAGGAAAAGGAGTAAGACAAGGATGCTGTTTATCACCTACTCTTTTCAACCTCCACTTGGAAAATATGATTGACCACTGCTCATTAGATGACAAAGGAGTAGAAATTGGAGGAAGAAGAGTAGGGTGTTTGAAATTTGCTGATGACATGGTCCTTCTAGCCACAGGGGAAAAAGAATTACAGGATTTGGTGGACACTATTGCAACTAACGGAAAAAAATATGGAATGAAAATTAACACAAAAAAAACAAAAGTATTGGCACTAGGAGGAAATAAGAAAATAAAAATTATGCTGAATGGAGAAACAACTGCTTGAATATTGCTTACCGGTGTGGGATCCGTACCAGATAGGGTTGATAGAAGAGATAGAGAAGATCCAATGGAGAGCAGCGCGCTTCGTTACAGGATCATTTAGTAATCGCGAAAGCGTTACGGAGATTATAGATAAACTCCAGTGGAAGACTCTGCAGGAGAGACGCTCAGTAGCTCGGTACGGGCTTTTGTTGAAGTTTCGAGAACATACCTTCGCCGAAGAGTCAAGCAGTATATTGCTCCCTCCTACGTACATCTCGCGAAGAGACCATGAGGATAAAATCAGAGAGATTAGAGCCCATACAGAGGCATACCGACAGTCCTTCTTTCCACGAACAATACGAGACTGGAATAGAAGGGAGAACCGATAGAAGTACTCAAGGTACCCTCCGCCACACACCGTCAGGTGGCTTGCGGAGTATGGATGTAGATGTAGATGTAGATGTAATAGTAGCCAGATAAATCATGGTACCTCAAAAAGAAACATGTACATTACCATTATTTGCAAGACATTTCTGATGGTGTAATCAGATTTTCAATATCTTCATTAGTTTAAAGTGTAGTATCTGACTGTAAATTATACAAGTAACACCCAGCAACGAATTTCCACAATCTAAACGGTTCATCCGATTTTGTTGATCAACATCTCTTTAGAAAGCTATTAGTGTAAACCTAAGTTGGTATGAATTACAGGTATGTAACTTGAATAGTACATGAGTTATTGGAGGTCAAAGTGGCCGATTACTATTAATTGCGTCAGACCATAATTTCTACATAGTTACACGAAAAAATGGTTGCAGCATTCTTATAAATATATTTATTCGGCTGTGTCTTTGTTTATATCTGAGATATATTATTCGTGAAGAAATTGGTTAAATATTTACTGTGTTTTATTTACTGGCCTATCTTTTGTTTCTATTCCTTTGATATATGTTTATTTGAATTGTTTATATGTTTAATAATGTGTGTTAGAGCGTGTTTATGGTCCAGCAGTAGGAATATTTATTTAATTTCAAGTTATTTAAATGTAAATCCAGTTTTTAGAATGTGTTTCATTATGTTTGTGAGTGCGCGTTGGCTTAGGGACAGGGAGGGAGCGCTCTAGCCAATCGCAGCGGTCGTTCCAAAAAGGACAAGCGGAGAGACTGCATGGAAGTGGGGGAGGAGGACAGTACAAGAGAGGACACGAGGCATTTCTGAATGGTGTGGCGCGAGAGACACGCAGGGAGTCCTGGATAGTACGGCGCGACGGACGCACGGTCGCGGAAAAGACTTGGAGAGTGGGGCAGTTTGCGCGTGGTCGCGAGTGATGGAAATATTTCGTAGTGCCGACTTGTGCACTTGTGAGATTTCCGTGGCTTCTGCAGTGAAGACGTAGTATGCGTTCAGATGTGAATATCTCGCGAGATATGTTGTTGTTCATAACTAATTACGTTAAGTAGGAATCTATTGTTTTCCTGTTATTGAACTTATATTTTATTTAATTGCTGGACCATCGACACTAATAAGTGTCTTACAGTAATAAAGGGCATTCTTAAAGGTACTTCTGCCATCATACCCATCATTTACAGTCGTTAAAATAGTACCTGCAGAATTTATTTAATTATAATCTTTCATTTATAAATTTCTACGTTACATCCGCAATTGCCAAGTGATAGGAGCGTTTGACCATTCGATTCATGTGTATTTTCATACTGTATACTGTAGACTCAGCAGTATTTGGCTTGTAATGCGGCAACTACGTATCCCAGCCCCTAGCTAGACAACGAAACCAGCCAAAACCTTTAATATTTCAACTCTGAGTGGGAGGGTAGGTAGTTGAGGGCCACACTCATCACATCACCATTTAATTTTATTTATTTGAAAACCCACAGACTGAAAGAAGATATCGAAGGAATTCAGAGGCGGTCTGATAGATTTGTCGCCGGTAAGTTCGAACAGCACTTAAGTGTTATAGAGATACTTAGGAACTGAAACGGAAATCCCTGGAGGGAAGGCGACGATATTTTCGAGAAACACTACTGAGAAAGTTTAGAGAACCGGTATTTGAAACTTACTGTCAAACGATTCTACTGCCACCAACATGCACTGCGCTTAAGGGCCACGAAGATAAGGTACGAGAAATTAGGGCTCATACGAAGGCACATAAATAGTAACTTTTCCTCCGCTCTGTTTGCGAGTGGAACAAGAAATCAAATGGCTGGTATTGTTATGGGGTACCCTCCGCCAGGCACCGTATCGTGGCTTACGGAATATCTATGTAGATGTAGATTTAGATGTAGCACAACGTGCAGTCATAGAAAGTCAATCGTTATAGAACGACGTAAAAGCGCAGTGAGCAGTCAGATTCATAGAAATAGTCTAAAGTAATCAGATAACTTCCTACTAACGAAGTATACTGATACGGGGTCAGCCTCTATTTAGAATCACACAAACACAATGTACGACCGAATCCGTGAGCACAGTTTAAATATACTATATCGGCGCACGGTCTGTGAGTGGCAACCACAATATAGCGATACAGCCATAGTAAATCACAGTGTGCCCGATTTTTTCTGAAGAATACACGCATCACGGCCGGAATTCATTTCGTGCGTGCCGCTTGGTTAGCCACACTATAATCACGGCCGTAAGATCATGCCGCACCGCCTCCAGAATCGACAATACAGCAGAGTGCGCGCACGGCTCTGTAAACAAACCGCATTCATGGCTTGCGGCTATGCGAGGCCCCTCCAGAGCGAGCGAGCAACCGCCTTTCCTTGTGGCTCCGTACACCCACTGTCTGACCGCTTCCGCTTCCGCTGCGGCCAGACAAAAACTTCCACCACCAGAGAGACAGCAGACTGTAAAGCACCAGGAAGTGTGGCCAACCTCTGATTTCTGCCTGATAGTTCCAATCTAGGCAATAGTGACACACACAGCACAGACTTTACCAAATTGTTTAACAGGAATGATGTGTATCACCAATCTCTGTGTGGCCATTTACTAGGGCTAATGGAAAACATTGCTGTTGCAGAAAGACAACGAGTTTGGTTCACGCACCAAGGGGCACCACAACATTTTCTGTGGCGATGGATTGGTCAAGTAAGTCTGTGTAGCCAATCTGTTCAGTGGACCCGAATTCAATGGATTCCTGGCTATGAGGACTTTTAGAAGCATTGGTGCATGCCCAACCCATCGACAATGTGTAGACATTAAAGGACCAATGAATGGAGGGAGGCGTACTTTAAAGAGTGCACCATTCACAGCCAAAAGTGCAGGATGCGTGATAGCAACATGCAGCACTGCCTATAATGTCTACTTCTACATAACAAATGGGAATTAGAGAACACATTGGCCCATATATCAACCGACTTTCGTTCCTGAACGTACTGTTATAGGAACTTTTCTTCGAGTTTTGACCAGTATTTCCCCCTGGAGGAATATGTGTTTTCATGGCACTTTATGTGCAAACTGTAACGTAACCTGTTTCATAATTTCATATGCAGGTCCGAATAGTCAGTAGATTCAAGTCGTTTGCACTTCATAAAAACTGCAAGCAATGTTCATTACTGCCAATGATTCCATTGCTAATTATTTCTTTTTATCGTTTCCCCTTCCTTTAGCGAGGCTTATTATTTTAGCGCCCTTCGGGGTACTTTTAGCTGTCTCGCGAAGGGAAGTTAATAGCAGTGTCATAAATTTTTGTGGCACTGAAAGCCATTCTTCACACACATATAGAACAGGGTCTGCGCAGCTGGAGCATCCAGAAGGTCGTACGGCTTGCCGTAAATACTACATTGTGTGAGAAGTGAAAAGAAATCCTTTCAAGCTAGATAAGAATCTGAAGGCCAGGTGAAAACTTGAGCCTTCGTAATGTGGGGGCAGCTGTTGAGCTCTGGCGTACTTTGCTGGAATCTTTATTCAAATTCTAGTAAGGGATCTTCTGACTGATTCTCAGCAATTATTTTGGAAGAATGGGTGAGGTCCGACACGTGCGGATGGGAAGGTCTTTGGTTGACCATGACTGAAAGTCTCTCAAGTTGTGGGAGAGATTTTCTGCTGTTCCATACCTTTTGGTTTACCACGACAAAATCCAAAATCTTTATAAGAGTAGCAGTGGTCTGCAAGGTCTGCTGTAATTAGCCGGCGAAATTCCGATGCTGGCAGAACCAGCCAACTTTCGGAGAGCAAAGTGGGTACTCCAAAAGACACACTTCGCCGCGAAGAACACACTTGCTCCAGTTTGTTATCAGGAGAAATGAAACTAGCGTTCTGCGGATCGGAGCGTGGAATGTCAGATCCCTTAATCGGGCAGGTAGGTCAGAAAATTTAAAAAGGGAAAGTTAGATATAGTGGGAATTAGTGATCTTCGGTGGCAGGAGAAATAAGATATCTGGTCAGGTGAATACAGGGTTATAAATACAAAATCAAATAACAGAAATGCAGGAGTAGGTTTAATAATGAATTAAAAAAAATAGGACTGCGGGTAAGCTACTACGAACAGCGTAGTGAACGCACTATCGTAGCCAAGATAGACTTGAAGCCCACGCCTACCACAGTAGTACAAGTATATAGGCCAACTAGCTCCGCAGATGACGAAGAGATTGAAGAAATGTATGATAAGATAAAATAAATTATTCAGATAGTGAAGGGAGACGAAAATTTATTAGTCATGGGGGACTGGAATTCGATAGTAGGAAAAGGAAGAGAAGGAAAAGTAGTAGGTGAATACGGACTGGGAGTAAGGAATGAAAGAGGAAACCGCCTGGTCGAATTTTTCACAGAGCATAACTTAATCATAGATAACAATTGGTCTAAGAATCATGAAAGAAGGTTGTATACGTGGAAGAGGACTGGAGACACTGGAAGGTTTCAGACAGATTATATGATTTGAAGACAGAGATTTAGGAACCAGGTTTTAAATTGTAAGACATTTCCAAGGGCAGATGTGGACTCTGACCACAGTCTGTTGGTTATGAACCTTAGATTAAAACTGAAGAAACTGCAAAAAAGGCGGTAGTGTAAGAAGATGGGACCTGGATAAACTGAAAGAACCAGAGGTTGTAGAAAGTTTCAGGGAGCATTAGGGAACGATTGACAAGAACGGGGGAAAGAAATGCGGTAGAAGAAGAATGGGTAGCTTTGAGAGATGAAATAGCGAAGGCAGCAGAGGATCAAGTAGGTAAAAAAAAGAGGGCTAGCAGAAATCCTTGGGTAACCGAAGAGATACTGAATTTAATTGATGAAAGGAGAAAATATAAAAATGAAGTAAATGAAGCAGTAGGAGTAAGATAGATACTGGCTACAGGAAAGTTAAAGAGACCTTTGGAGAAAAGAGAACTACTTGTACGAACATCAAGAACTCAGATGGAAAACCAGTACAAAACAAAGAAGGGGAAGCAGAAAGGTAGAAGGAGTACATAGAGGGTTTATACAAGGGCGATGTACTTGAGGGTAATATTATCGAGATGGAAGAAGACGTATATGAAGATGAAATGGGAGATATGATACTGCTTGAAGAGTTTGACAGAGTACTGAAAGACCTAAGACGAAACAAGGCCCCGGGAGTAGACAACATTCCATTAGAACTACTGATAGCCTTGGGAGAGCCATCCCTGACAAAACCCTACCATCTGATGAGCAAGATGTATGAGACAGGCGAAATACCTGAGACTTCAAGAAGAATATAATAACCCCTGTTCCAAAGCAAGCAGGTGTTGGCAGGTGTGAAAATTATCGAATTATCGCACTATAGTTTAAAAATCATAACTTCGCAACCATTAGCGACATAGCGTCATTATTTGTTTGTAAACGTGTAGCAGCTCTCAAAGTTTTACACTGTTTCGTCAGAATTTCAATGTACGCCCTGCTCGTTGCTAGTAGAACATGAAGGCGATAATGGAATTGTAGCCATGTACGGGTCAGCATTGCAGCATGGACTGTTCTGATTGCTTCATCGATTCGAGCTGACTGGTATTCTGTACACGTCATCCTTGACGTAACGTCACAAAGGGAAGTCTAATGACGCGACAAAGCGAAAGCGCGGAGGTTCGTGCGATGAGATCATCACGCTCCATGCACTTCTCAACCAATGTGCCATTCAGCTCATCCCACAAGTTCAAACTCCAATGTGAGAGTGAATCATCATGCTGGAAGGCGACGGACGGCTGAAGCTCTTCAATCTGTTGTAGCCGTAATTATTCGAGTATGCCCAGGTACACATTTCCCGTTATGCTTTTCTCTGCGAAGAAAGTATGGGCCCGTCAACCTATTATGCATTGTTATTGTTGTTGTTGTTGTTGTCTTCAGTCTTGAGACTGGTTTGATGCAGCTCTCCATGCTACTCTATCCTGTGCAAGCTTCTTCATCTCCCAGTACTTACTGCAACCTGCATCCTTCTGAATCTGCTTAGTGTATTCATCTCTTGGTCTCCCTCTACGATTTTTACCCTCCACGCTGCCCTCCAATGCTAAATTTGTGATCCCTTGATGCCTCAGAACATGTCCTACCAACCGATCCCTTCTTCTTGTCAAGTTGTGCCACAAACTCCTCTTCTCCCCAATTCTATTCAATACCTCCTCATTAGTTACGTGATCTACCCATCTAATCTTCAGCATTCTTCTGTAGCACCACATTTCGAAAGCTTCTATTCTATGCATTAGGCGACACCAAATAATAAGCTTGTGGTTATCACGAATGTGTTCACATGATTGCGGATTCTCGGAGTCGTAAATGCTGATCATGTGGCGATTCACATGTCCACAAAAGTGGAACGTTGCTTCATCTCACAACAGGCTCTTTTTCAGGCAGTCATTGTCAGCAACTATGAAGGAACATTAAACACGCGAATGCGAACCGCAGGGGAAGGTCGTTTGGCTGCAATGCTTGGAAAATTTCCACTTTGCCCATGAAAACCATAACCACTTATGTAACACTTTATGGACTGTTGATCTTCCTTTCTGCAATTTGCCTGATGAACGGCGAATTGAATACTGGGGCCTGTGGTCAAATACAACTTACACTCTGTTAACACGTGCTTAAGACACTGCGGGACGTCGATTTGGAGGAAGGTCTATGAAACTGCCTGTATCTTTCAAGTTTTTGAACGACCTCATTAAGCTTGGTTTTGCTCGTTGGATGTTCCGCAGTATCGTTTCACATCGTTAGATTCCGCATACCAGATAACGCAGTGCCTCTTCTCTTGGGCTGGTACCATTTTGATGCACTGCAAATCAAATCTGCAACAAAGGACAAAGGGAAAAAATTTTGAAAGCTGCTGAAAGTCTTACGACAATTCTCTACCTCTAATAGCTTCGAAGTTACGATTCTTTGAAATGATAGTGGTATTTCATGGGCACCCTGTGTTTTCGATCCGTCGGTGAATATTTAAATCGCATCTTGCTGATGTATTTGCGCGATTGTCATGAATAGTTTGGGAAGCAGATAGCTGTTGCACTAACTAAGTAGCTGATAACAGGGAATTTTCGAGTGTGGTTAGACCTTAGGTATCTGCAAAGGTACGGTTACTATTCATCAGCGACCTTTTTCTAAATTTGTTTCTTAGTGAGATGATCATTGTTACCATTGCACTCCTGCAGAGCAACGAGTTTCTGATCATCTGGGGCCTCCAAAGGATAGGGTCCTTGTAAATTAAGTTTATCTCCTATCAATGAAAGCCGGCCAGGGTGGCCGAGCGGTTCTAGGCGCTACAGTCTGGAACCGCGAGACCGCTACGTCGCAGGTTCGAATCCTGCCTCGGGCATGGATGTGTGTGTTGTTCTGAGGTTAGTTAGGTTTAAGTAGTTCTAAGTTCTAGGGGGCTAATGACCTCAGAAGTTGAGTCCCATAGTGCTCAGAACCATTTGAGCCAAAACAAAATACGGTCCACACAAGCTGCGAACTTGGAATACAGCAACGAACAGTGTGGAACATTTTTCGATGGTAATTATATTTCAAACCGTACCTGTGGAGCTAGTTTAATAATTAAAACCGGAAGGTTATGACCGGCGCTTTAAGTTTTGTGTCACAATGCGGGAAGTACTTCATGATGAACATTTCGCACCCAGCTGATATTCAGCGACGAAGCAACCTCCAATTTATCTGGAAAGGTTTAATCGCTACAGTGTGAGAAAATGACGCTCTGAAAATCCACACTAAATTGCGGAGCATGAACGAGATTAGGTTAAAGTCAATGTTCAATGTTTTCTGTGTATTGTCACAGACGTAGTTGTATGTACCGTTTTTCTCCCGTGGAAATTCTGTGACGACTACCTCTTACCCTGATACGTGGCAGCTGTTATAAGTTGTTTTTGACGGCATAAAATTCCATGCAAAGTGCAACATATGTAACGTATTTAACAACCTTACATTACGAAGAAATATTTTTGAAGCAATTGTTTTCAATACTGAAATCTCTAGTTTTTTTCAGTGCCTTGATCACACAGTTGTAAAACATCTGTAGTGTTCGTAAGCAAAAATGCAAACCATATAGCTTTCACTTTCAGTTTAATATTGGGGAGGCCAGAATCAACAACTTTCAATTTTTGCGTGATTTATCGTCAAACCCAAATTTAGCGCAATTTGTTAGTACTCGTGCGGATGACCTTAAACCTTTTATTGTTTAGAGTCAATGGCCAGGTTTCGCACCATACTAATATCAAGTCTATCATTTTGTAATCCATTGTGATCGTGTGATGACTACTAGTCGGTAAACGACGAAATTATCTACAAACAATCTAAGAGTAGTGCTAAGATTGTCTCCTAAATAGTTTAAATACATGAGGAACAACAAAGGCTCTGTCACGCTTTCTTGAAAAACCCTTGATACAGATTTGATTTCACTAGATGTCTTGTGAATGTGATGTTTCTGATAGAAAAATCATGAATCCAGTGGACAGCTAAGGCGATACTCGATAGGCAAGCAATCTGATTAGAAGCCTCTGATGAGGAACGGTCTCAAAGGCCTTCTGTAAATCAACAAATATGAAACTGACCTGGAATCTCCCGTCAATAGCACCCATTACGTTGTCCGAATAAAGAGCCAGATGTGCTTCACAAGAACGATATTTTTTGTTTTCATGCTGTTTATGTGTCAAATTGGAAATTTGTCAAATTGGAAATTTGTGGTAAGTTCTATGGGACCAAACTGCTGAGGTTATCGGTCCTTAGGCCTACACACTACGTAATCTAACTTAAAATAACTTACGCTAAGGACAACACACACACACACACACACACACATTCCAAGGGAGGACTCGAACCTCCGACAGGGGCAGCCGCTCGAACCGTGGCGAGGCGCCCTAGACCACAGGGCTACCCCGCGCTGCTCACTAGATCGTTTTCTTCGCGGTATTTCATAAAGATGGAACGCAGTATGTATTCCAAAATCCTAATACAAATCGACGTTAGCGATACTGGTCATTTATTCAGCCGACTACTTCTATTTACTTTCTTATGTAGTAGTGTGACCTGTTGAACTTCCCAGTCTTACGGTTGGGAGCTTTCGTCGACTGGACGGCTGTATATGATTATTAAAAATGGAGCTATTTCATTTGCATACTCCGAGACGAACCTAAGTGACGCACAGTCTGCAGCGGAAAACTTGTAGTTATTAAGTGTTCAAAATGGTTCAAATGGCTATGAGCACTATGGGACTTAACATCTGAGGTCATCAGTCCCCTAGAACTTAGAACTACTTAAACCTAAGTAACCTAAGGACATCACACACATCCATGCCCGAGGCAGGATGCGAACCTGCGACCGTAGCAGTCACGCGGTTCCAGACTGAAGCGCCTAGAACCGAACGGCCACACCGGCTGGCTTATTAAGCGTCTTAAGTTGTTTCACACCGATATTGTCTACTTCCAAATTACTCACATTGGCAGCTGTTCTTCGTTAGAATTCTACAATATTTACTGCACCTCCTTCGGTGAAAGAATGTCGGTAAATCGTACTTAGTAATTCCGCTTTAATTACGCTCTCGTCAGTAATATTACCGTTGCAGTCCTGCAGTGAAGGTATTGATTGTGTCTTGCAGCCGGTATACTTTAGGCAGAACGAGAACTTCTTTCGATTTTCTGGTCACACCACGAGACACAGTTTCGTTGTAGAAAGCGTTAAAAGCCTCTCGCACTATCATCACTTAGTTCCGTGTATATGTAAATCGTAATCAATCGTGGAGATTTTGGCTTCTTTACAAACTGGCATGTTTTTTTCGTTCCTTCTGGAACGGAAAACTAAACTGTTTCGTGTGCGATGGTGGATCTGTTCATTTAGGTGGTATAAAACTCTAAAATGGCGTTATTTTTTTTTTAATTTGTGTTGCATTGGTCGACATTTACATGGAAGGAATGGATACTATATCTTAGCGAAGTGTGAAGCTAATTTTTATTTGCTTATTTAGATACATATATTTTCTGTTTATTTTTGGTGGATTTGAATGTTGCTGTATTCAGTTTCGCTACAACGACCTTGTAGCCACTAATTCCGTCATGACATATTCATTTGCTCAGTCCTGTTTGTCGTTAAGAGGTCTAGTATGTTTATGTAACCATTTACGTCCAGCGGAGTGAGACGAGGTACTGGCGGGATTAAGGCTGTGAGGACGGGGCGTGAGTCGTGCTTGGGTAGCTCAGTTGGACCCTCTGTAATAAAAAAAAAACTGAGTGGAACGATCACCCACCGAACTTGAACAGGAAGTCTTGCGACGTCCGCAACGACCAAACACAACGATCAATAACGAACAAAATGCAAAAAAAAAAAAAAAAAAAAAGTTGGTAGAGCACTTGCCCGCGAAAGGCAAAGGTCCCGAGTTCGAGTCTCGGTCCGGCGCACAGTTTTAATCTTCCAGGAGGTTTCATTTACGTACACTTTGTGTCGGTTGTTGAACAAATTGCTCAAAACAGTTTTTGCAGAAATCATTTAGTACAAATTCGCATGATATTTCATGCCTGTCACCGACGTTAAAAGTATATTTTCGCCAACATATCGAGGGTATATTAAAGCCTCCAGCAACTATAATTGTATGAGTCGGGTACCTATTCGAAATGAAAAATTTTACCTGAACCTTTGAGTGACTACACCGTCTGAGTTGGGGGTAGGTGAAAGGAAGCATTTATTGCTTTATGAGTTACAATGAGGAATCATTTGAGAATGACAGAAAAACCGAACGCCATCCGCATAGGTATGCGAAGTGCAAGAATTTCAGAACTCGAACCAGCTGGACCCGAGTGGACTAGCCACACACTATTAAATTACCCACTTCGGCTTTGGAAGGAGCTTATATTTACGCTTCAGTTACGTCCTTACAGAAGAATAAAATTTTGATATGAAGAACGTTTCATACAACAATTTTCTTGTGTTTCTGGGATTTTGCAATAAGACAAGTAAACGAGAGCACTTAATCATCTCGAAGGACGCATTTTGATTTCATCCAGCATCTTATCATGCAATCATCTTGAGGTTGAAGCTCTTTTGTCCGTGTTTGCTTACAAACAGTTTAGCTTTTGTAGAGGGTCCGCCTTGACTAAAACATAATTTTTCTTTTATTTATAGCTATTGCGACTGGATATGATAGAAACACTGCAGGGAAACTGACTCACAAAATCAAAACGAAAGTATAGAAGACACCTAGCACACATAAACAAACAACTCATCAGTAACTTACAAACACAGAACGTAAAAACACGAAACACAAATACACTGAACATACACACAAGCACACATGAATAAGAACCGTCTACAACAACGAGCACAGACATACAGAACATAAACACACACTCACAGACACACACACACACACACAGAATAAGCATCCATAACAATAAACAAATGGTACACTCTCATTTACAACAACAATGCAGCCCACAGAATAGGCAACATGCTCAAAGAAACAACCGTTAAGCATACTCTACAGGACAGACAAATAAATACAGAGAAAACTAAGAGCAACCAATACAGGCACAGGCAAACATAACACATCTGGTACTCACCGTTTGACATACCAGGGCTGCAAACCATTTTATATAGGACAGACGAGCAGAAACTTTAATACCATATGCAGAGAACACAGAAGAGTTTAAAAAGTAACAGCTGTCTGTTGATAATTCTTCCGGGTTATATGGCCGTGGTCCATGGAATTCTTCTATTCCTACATCCTCAGAGGTATGGCTGGTCCTGCTGAGTCGTGCCGACTGTTGGCAGGACTCAGCAGGACCAGCCATACCTCTGAGGATGTCCAACGTAGTATTGGACGAAACGTTAGGAATAGAAGAATTCCATGGACCATGGCCATATAACCCGGAAGAATTATCAACAACAGTACCATCCGGTGGTGAAAGCCTTCACTGTATGAGTATCAGCTGTCTCTCTACATTTTGCTGATCACCTTATGGACATGAAATGCAGCCCAACAGACATCAACCTGACTTGATAATTCCCAACTGCGACAACAGCCCCCACGAAAGCTAATAATTGTAGAAAACTATCGAATACAAAAAGCCATAGTCAAAGGAAAACAAATAATAAATGAATATACAGTTCTCTACGATGGAACTCTATTCTCTGCCTTCAAAGAACTATTGGACAACAACAGATCATGAACACCCCAACCCCCCCCCCCCCTCTTCACACACACACACACACACACACACACAATGGCAGATACAAAAGCACTCCGTCTTCAGGCCACAAGTGGCCCATCGGGACCATCCGACCGCCGTATCATCCTCCGCTGAGGATGCGGATAGGAGGGGCGTGTGGTCAGCTCACCACTCTACCGGTAGTTATGATGGTTCCCGGTCGAGTAGCTCCTTAATTGGCATCACCAGGCTGAGTGCACCCCGAAAAATGGCAACAGCGCATGGCGGCCCTGACGGTCACCCATCCCAGTGCCAGCCACGCCCAACAGCGCTTAACTTCGGTGATCTGGCAGGAACCGGTGTATCCACTGCGGGAAGGCCGTTGCCAGATACAGCTTACAATGATTCAGAACTCTCGCCCAGGAAACTTTCAACTGTTCAGTTGTCTTCCATCTTGTTTTTGTATTTTATAAACAGTGAAAGTGAAAGCTACTTAGTGCCGGTATTCACAGTGAAGATAATGGGGAAGCCTGAAAAAGTAAGGGAAATATAGTGCAAATGCACACATAGACACACAATCTTCCACATGGAATTAGTTGATCATAACTTTGAAAGAAACAACTACAATAAACAACATAAAATCCAGGACAACCAGTGGCTAGCACACTGGACTCGCATTCGGGAGGTCGACGGTTCAATCCCGCGTCCGGCCATCCTGATTTAGGTTTTCCGTGATTTCCCTAAATCCCTCCAGGCAAATGCCGGGATGGTTCCTTTGAAAGGGCACGGCCGACTTCCTCCCCCATCCTTCGCTAATTCGATAAGAGCTGTCTGGTCTCCTCCCCCAAAAACAACCCAACTCCAACCAGGAAAACCACAGCATGTGGTGACAAAATATATATATAGATATATTCTTCGGGTTTTTCAGACTTGTAAACAACGTATAAAAACTCACATTTATTTGTGTACAAGCAGTAAAGAGCATTTTTCCTGTTTTAAGAAAGATAATAAAGACCCACTGAAGATGCTGAAACTTCAGCGAAACGTGTTTGGGAAATAAAAGAAAAGATAAGAATTGTGTTGTGCTCAGGGCGGGCCCTCTACAAAAACAAACCTTATAATGTGCTTGAATTCGCAACAGAGAATATGTATTAAATGTCATCTAAAACCTTGAAATATTTAAATAATCTCCCAGTTAGTTACTTTTTATTGTTTATAAGAAGACGCAAGACGTAAGTATCTCCAAACCGTCATCTTTTTGACATATGTAATATTTTCAATCCCTCCTTATATTGTGGATAATTTACTAACTGCCACCGGGAAATCAGTCTGAAACTACACTCCTGGAAATGGAAAAAAGAACACATTGACACCGGTGTGTCAGACCCACCATACTTGCTCCGGACACTGCGAGAGGGCTGTACAAGCAATGATCACACTCACGGCACAGCGGACACACCAGGAACCGCGGTGTTGGCCGTCGAATGGCGCTAGCTGCGCAGCATTTGTGCACCGCCGCCGTTAGTGTCAGCCAGTTTGCCGTGGCATACGGAGCTCCATCGCAGTCTTTAACACTCGTAGCACGCCGCGACAGCGTGGACGTGAACCGTATGTGCAGTTGACGGACTTTGAGCGAGGGCGTATAGTGGGCATGCGGGAGGCCGGGTGGACGTACCGCCGAATTGCTCAACACGTGGGGCGTGAGGTCTCCACAGTACATCGATGTTGTCGCCAGTGGTCGGCGGAAGGTGCACGTGCCCGTCGACCTGGGACCGGACCGCAGCGACGCACGGATGCACGCCAAGACCGTAGGATCCTACGCAGTGCCGTAGGGGACAGCACCGCCACTTCCCAGCAAATTAGGGACACTGTTGCTCCTGGGGTATCGGCGAGGACCATTCGCAACCGTCTCCATGAAGCTTGGCTACGGTCCCGCACACCGTTAGGCCGTCTTCCGCTCACGCCCCAACATCGTGCAGCCCGCCTCCAGTGGTGTCGCGACAGGCGTGAATGGAGGGACGAATGGAGACGTGTCGTCTTCAGCGATGAGAGTCGCTTCTGCCTTGGTGCCAATGATGGTCGTATGCGTGTTTGGCGCCGTGCAGGTGAGCGCCACAATCAGGACTGCATACGACCGAGGCACACAGGGCCAACACCCGGCATCATGACGTGGGGAGCGATCTCCTACACTGGCCGTACACCACTGGTGATCGTCGAGGGTGTAACGCCGGAAATGCATATACTCCTATTTCCATCTATTGTACTATTATTTTTTTTCCTTGTTTTGTTACCTCAAGATATGACATTTCTGTCTCTTTATATATTGTAATTGTTTTACTGTTTGTATATATATATTTATGCACTCATGTCGATGTATAATTGGTTTGTTTCGTAAATATTATTTGTATTTTTACGCTGGGTCTTGCCTAGGGAAAACTGCTATCGAACGATTACGTCGATAGGTCGTGTGACGAATCAAAGTGTTTAGGATCTTTGGTAGTGTTAACTCTGCCGCGTGGAGCGCGGGCAGAACGGTGAGAGTCTGGCGGGAGTAGCGAGTGGAGCAGGTGTCGTGTGACGCTCCCGCGAGTTGCCGCGCTTTCGGGGTTTGGCAGCAAGTAATTGCGCTCGACTCGCGATGATAGTTTCTGACATGGTGTCGCGGACGGGAAGCATTAGCTGGCGCACATCAAGAGCCCGTTTCGCCTGGTGACCATGTCGAGAAGAAGGCGCGCCAACATCCAGCTTCTGCAACAGCGACGGCCGACAATGAGTGACTGTCGCCACCTCCTCGATCGACGGCTTCAAACCTTCAATCAACCAACAAGGAAGACTAAAAGCACGTAAAGTTTCAGAACTGTATGGCAGACCTCAGCTTTTCAAATTGTTCCATTTGCCTCGCAAAATTACAGCAACTTAGCATGAACCTTTGTTGCTCATTGTCCCAATTGCATTGCCAAGCAGGGTCCCTTCCTTTTCCGAAATGAACCCGAGTGTCGTTGAAATTCAAACGCCAGCACAATTCCATTTCACTGCTTTAATTTCAAAGTTCAGTTAAAGTCTCAGAGCTGGCTACAATATTCAGATTACACAAGCACGAATTAAGAGTGCGAGCTTTGTTACCGTATTTTAGCTTACCTGTGACTGCAGCTCAGCTTGGTACGTGCTACATTTTACTATTGTTAATTGTTCAGAGTCATTTAATTCAAGATCAAAGTTAAATCTCTTATTTCTAAATTGCGTAGATTCAAGTAGCTTTTGAAACGATTGTTGAGGTAGTCCAAGACTAACTGTATTTTACTGAATTCCGATGTGCTTCAGAAAGAAAGCTCACTATTAACTTCAGTCACTAAATTAACTTTCGATTTTCCGGTTTTATTAATTCTTTTGCTAAATTAAGTCAGGGTGTAGCGAAATTTATTACTTCTGACAAACTTTCAGTTTTCACACTACACGTGTCAACCTTCAATTGCCACGCTTCTAGTGCTAATTATATGTGTAATAACCTTTCTTTTTCAGCTACTATAGTAATTGTCCTTAGGACTGGCGACCGTGATTTCCCCCAAATCTCAAATATCTAATTACCGCTAGTTAATTGTTAACGTAACGGCCGCACATTTACTTTCTTTATTAACTTTACCCCTTTTCAAAATTAATTTCCACCAGTTTCATTTGCATTTTTCCTTTCATTTAGATGTAACCCTTTCCTCCCTCTTTACCGATAGATTAACTTCGGTGACGATTGCTTTTCCCAAATTTCCATTAGGTACACGCGGTTTAAATTTTCACTGTCATTAAGGTCGGTAAGTGAGGGGGGAGGTTACACGTGGCGACCGTGACAGGACAATCTTCAGTTTTGAGGTTGTTCTGGACACGAATTTTGCATTGTACAAATCTCGTAACAAAGTACTGGTTACGAAATGGTCGATACGTCAGCGAGAATATTAGTGTGAGGAATCCTAATTAGATTTGAGATTTGGCATTTATATTGAAAATTATTAAAATGAGTGAAGGCAACAATTACCAAAATTTGGTAGACTTGGATACGGAACAATCGGTCGAACAGTGGGAAACGCGCACCGCGGTACCCATTGTTCAGGGGCAGGCGGCGAACATGAAAGACGCGACCGCCGAAACGCAACAAAGAGCAGAAATGGAATTCCAAACTTTAGAAAATGTTTCGGAATCGGAAGTGAAAATCAAATCTGAATCCCTTGATGACGAATACGGGGGGACAATTAAAGCGGAAGCCGCTACGGAAGTAAAACCGGTAGTTTCCGGGAATTTAACTGATTTATTGAATGTTTTGATTAACGAAATCAAGAGTCAATCGGCCAAGCAAGAAGCTCAGTCTGAAAAAATTGAACGAAAGCTAGACAGTCAGAACAAAGCTATTAATGTTGTTAACAACAATATTGAAGTTGTTAACACAAAAGTTGATAAAATCAAAGACGATATTGTCGTGATTAATACCGAAATCGGTAATCTTAAACAGGAAATGATAGGCGTTCAGGCGGAAATTGCGAGCATAAATACTCGTTTTGATTCCGAAATTAGCAGGATCGAGAAAAGTGTAGGAGACGCAGTTGCTCCGATCATCGAGAATAAGGTGACGGAACAAATTCAATTAGTGAGAAAAGAGGATCAACAGAAGGTGGAAACTTTAAAGGCTTTAGTATCCGAAGTAGATACCAAAGTGACGAAGCAGGCTAATACCTGCGAAGAAAAAAAGAGGGAAGTGGAAACGCTTGCGACAACCACTTGCCAAGTGATTACGAGGGTGTCGGAATTAGAACGGAAACTTGACGAAAAACAGAGCTATGTGCCAATCTGTGCACATAGTTCGGAGTTGTTGACGAAAGAGGAGCGGTTCGACCCCTTGAAAAAAGGCGGTATACACCCGATGGATTTCATTAAAAATTGTGAAAGAGTTTTACCCAGATCATGGACTGATGAGAGAAAAATTAATGCGATTATTGATGTGTTGGCTGGTGATGCCAAGCGTTGGGGCTTAAACCTCAACATTACGAACCTGACTTTTGACGAATTTAAAAATTTGTTTCTGGCTGAATACTGGTCAGAGCAAAAACAGCAAAGTGTCTGGCGCGAATTTGTCGTATCGAGGCCTTTCGATGCAAATTCGCGCGGTTCGATGAAGGAGTTTTGTGAGGGCTGGATCCGCAAGTTGGAATACTTGCGTGATCGCCGCTCGGAATCCGAAATAGTCTGGGAACTCTACAAAAAGCTTCCAGATGACACAAAACGCTACGTAGGAAGCAATTACAGGACAATAAATGATTTCCTGGAAAGAGTGGAGGACGAGGACAATTGGCGCAATAATCGCGACAGTGGTAGAGGCCGTGGTAACAACAACGGGGACCACAGCAACGATAACCATGGGAATAATGCATACCGCAACCATGGCAGCAATAACAATAATGGTTCGGATCGTAATAACAATCGGTACAATGCAAATAATAACAGGAATGACGGAAACCAGTATCATACTAACGTGATACGGGCTTCACAGAATAGTAATAACGCCAGAGGGTGTGATCAGCCGCCTCAGCAGCATCCGGGGACCGTATCTGCTGGGACGAGACAGGGAAACCATTAGCCGCGCCGGTGAGGGGCCGACCGGGCGTGGAGAAATTTTGGCGGCCCAATAGCAGGAGAAAACCCAGGTGTCGTCGGTATGAAAATTCCGTGTGGAATAATCAACGGCGGGAGAGTGTGCCAGTGTTAAGAGAAAGGAGTGCGCCCACAAGTAGTAAATCAGCTGTATACACGGCAGTAGAAGGTACATTCACTGTCAGTGAGAACAATTTAAGTAGTGTTCCGGAAATCGATTATAAGGTGCCAGCTGTAATACCCACAGCGGAACTGGAGATTGAGTTTAAGAATGATTCGCAATTGTTGAGAGAAGATCAGATGTCGGATAAAACGTCCGTCATCGAGCGAGGGGATGCAGAGAGGGATGAGGTCTGGTTAAGGCAGTTCGGTCGCTTATACGACGAACTAAGAGATTATAGGGGTCTGTATGGGAGAAGTGTTTATGGGGAGCGCGTGCAGTATTTGCCGCGTCTCGTCCCACAGGAAGATAGTATTTGTGAAGTGATTGAAAGTTCTGGCCCTAACCGGCAGACTTTACCAGAAATAGTTGATGTTAATGGGGAGCACGAGCAAGATTCGTCGTGTTTCGTCCCGCAGGAGTTAGATGTTGAAGTAGTAACGGAAAGTTCTGGCCCTAACCGGCAGACTTTACCGAAAGTTATAGTGATAGAAGTAGCCGACCCATCCGACGCAAACCTCCAGTTTAAACGTTACGAGAGTATTAAGGAGAAAGATTACGAAAATTTTAGTGATAGCCGGACACGATTGGTAGAAAACCACGTAGATTACAGTGTGTATGAGGTTAGAGCTGACGTTATACGGTCAGACGATAGCAGTGTGGGTTGCGCAGATCCAGAGGAAGTAATTTCAGATGCTACTGGGCACATTTCTCCAGGTAGATTGGCAGATGAGATCAATCTGACTAAAGAGGAATCAACGAAGGTGACAATTAGTGAATTGATAGCAATGCAACACTCACTAGTTGACGAGTTACAGGAAAAGGTTTCGGTATTGGAGGCGACGCTACAGACTAAGCCTCAGGACAAACGTGTTGAAATTAAAACTGTATGTGAACAGAGGCTGAAAAAGCCGCCAGATAAACCGGATTTAGGATCAAAGCCGGATGGTTTTTTCTGGAATGACCTGGATATAGACGAGGATTTACTGTGGGAAAATAAAGAAACAGTCGAGGACAAGTGTAGACAGATAGTAGTGTCTGTTAATATGCACGACCTACAACTAAACGTGTTGATTGACACCGGTGCAGAATTGAGTGCTGTATCTGGGGAAATATTTGAGTTACTGAAAGACAGACCTGGCATCGTAGTTATGCCAGTAACAGGAGTGAAAATTATCGGTGCTACTGGGAAGGCCAGTAAACCGGTCACAAAACAGAGTTTTGTCAACTTCGAGATATGTGGGGCACGATTTGAACAAGAGTTTGTCGTCGTGCCTGACTTAACTACGGAAGTAATTATCGGGTTAGATTGGCTATTAAAGTACCGTGCAGTGATTAACTGCGAAAGCAAAACTTTGACATGTACGTCCCAAGATAAAACAATAGTAGTTAGTTTTGACGAGGCAGGAGACGGTGTGCATAGGCAATACCAGCCTATACACATTGTTAACTGGCCGAATGGTATTGACGTAGGTATGAGTTTGAACTGCCATAACATGAGGAATTTCGGCATTGACAAAAGTGTAGAAAGTGAATTGGAAGAGATAATCAAATTCCCTCCACGGATTAACATTAGTATTGGTGTGAAAAAAGATCGTTTGCGAGAAGTAATGAAGCTAAAAGCCGATGCTCGCATACGTCGTCATGACGCTAAAGCGCGTTTTGCTAAGTTTGCGATCGGAGACTTAGTACTTGTAAAAGCTCATGAGAAATCGAGCGAGATAGACAATGAAATCTCTAAATTTAAGTTTGTTTATAATGGACCATATAAAGTCATTGGTATACCTCACACAAATGCTTATTGTTTAGAGTATCCAAGCTCTGGAAAGCTATTAGGTATACGAAATATAATAGATTTGAAATTGTACCAACCTAGGATCGATTAATACCACACAATGGGTAATTTGTACAATATGTAAACATAGAGTGTAAGATTTAAGGTTTGCTAGATTGCCATGCTTTTGACTGACCAAGAGGACATTAAAGAAGTTGTAATTAATAAGTAATTAATTTTGACTAAATGATTTAAGAGAGAGTGATTATTTATCAATTGAAAAATCCAAGCTGCTAATTTAAGTTTTCAGCTGAGTCACAGTAGATTAAGCAACGTAAATATGATTTTGTAACTAGCTGTAAGATTTCATGAATATGTGTTTTACTAGTCATTGCCGATGTACTTAGACGCTGTTTTAAGTTTCAGGCTAGTACATGCGTGTGATGATGGACAGTGTTGAGTTATCCACTGTGATAGTATTAAGGGACTCCTTGAGATTACTCGGGAGTGAGTTTTTCCTAAAGAATTCAGTGAAACGGACGTTCTGGAAACGCCGTCACAAGGGCGAGTGAGATCAAGCGTGCCGCACACGCGGGCGCAACAATACTGGCGAGGCGAGCCGCTGTCGGCTCTTGTGTCGCTGTTGGCTCTTGTGCCGCTGTCGGCATTCTTTGTACTTGCGAGTACGAAAGGCGGAATAGTTTTTCTTCCCGGACAGCTGAAAGAATTCTGCTGTCAATATTTATGTTTTTTTCGATCTACTGAATATTATTTTCTTGTTTAGCGTTAAGTAGATTCTCGTGACGAGAATATTAATTATGAAAAGGTTATATAAAATGTGTAGTCTAATTAATTATTAATTTGCGTATTTTGATATACCTGTTTTCTATGACCATGTACTCTGATTAATTTTGCAAATAGTATTCCATTTCTCATAGTGTTACGAATTTTAATGATTTTGGAATAGCTAAACCATTTTCTATATCTTCTATGAATTTTAATATGTTGTCAACCTGTTTTATTTTGTGCAAGATGACAGAGTGGAATAAGATTAGGAGTGCCCCCACTCAATTATTATGGTCTAAAAATTGATTTATGATTAATTAGACGAATGCTAAATTTTGTTGATGTTTTGAGCATATGCATTTCCGCTGTTTCTTTTTTGGGACATTTTCTGAGTCTGTTTACGTTACACGAACATCCTCAGACAATGTGGGGCACGTGTAACGCCGGAAATGCATATACTCCTATTTCCATCTATTGTACTATTATTTTTTTTCCTTGTTTTGTTACCTCAAGATATGACATTTCTGTCTCTTTATATATTGTAATTGTTTTACTGTTTGTATATATATATTTATGCACTCATGTCGATGTATAATTGGTTTGTTTCGTAAATATTATTTGTATTTTTACGCTGGGTCTTGCCTAGGGAAAACTGCTATCGAACGATTACGTCGATAGGTCGTGTGACGAATCAAAGTGTGTAGGATCTTTGGTAGTGTTAACTCTGCCGCGTGGAGCGCGGGCAGAACGGTGAGAGTCTGGCGGGAGTAGCGAGTGGAGCAGGTGTCGTGTGACGCTCCCGCGAGTTGCCGCGCTTTCGGGGTTTGGCAGCAAGTAATTGCGCTCGACTCGCGATGATAGTTTCTGACATGGTGTCGCGGACGGGAAGCATTAGCTGGCGCACATCAAGAGCCCGTTTCGCCTGGTGACCGTGTCGAGAAGAAGGCGCGCCAACATCCAGCTTCTGCAACAGCGACGGCCGACAATGAGTGACTGTCGCCACCTCCTCGATCGACGGCTTCAAACCTTCAATCAACCAACAAGGAAGACTAAAAGCACGTAAAGTTTCAGAACTGTATGGCAGACCTCAGCTTTTCAAATTGTTCCATTTGCCTCGCAAAATTACAGCAACTTAGCATGAACCTTTGTTGCTCATTGTCCCAATTGCATTGCCAAGCAGGGTCCCTTCCTTTTCCGAAATGAACCCGAGTGTCGTTGAAATTCAAACGCCAGCATAATTCCATTTCACTGCTTTAATTTCAAAGTTCAGTTAAAGTCTCAGAGCTGGCTACAATATTCAGATTACACAAGCACGAATTAAGAGTGCGAGCTTTGTTACCGTATTTTAGCTTACCTGTGACTGCAGCTCAGCTTGGTACGTACTACATTTTACTATTGTTAATTGTTCAGAGTCATTTAATTCAAGATCAAAGTTAAATCTCTTATTTCTAAATTGCGTAGATTCAAGTAGCTTTTGAAACGATTGTTGAGGTAGTCCAAGACTAACTGTATTTTACTGAATTCCGATGTGCTTCAGAAAGAAAGCTCACTATTAACTTCAGTCACTAAATTAACTTTCGATTTTCCGGTTTTATTAATTCTTTTGCTAAATTAAGTCAGGGTGTAGCGAAATTTATTACTTCTGACAAACTTTCAGTTTTCACACTACACGTGTCAACCTTCAATTGCCACGCTTCTAGTGCTAATTATATGTGTAATAACCTTTCTTTTTCAGCTACTATAGTAATTGTCCTTAGGACTGGCGACCGTGATTTCCCCCAAATCTCAAATATCTAATTACCGCTAGTTAATTGTTAACGTAACGGCCGCACATTTACTTTCTTTATTAACTTTACCCCTTTTCAAAATTAATTTCCACCAGTTTCATTTGCATTTTTCCTTTCATTTAGATGTAACCCTTTCCTCCCTCTTTACCGATAGATTAACTTCGGTGACGATTGCTTTTCCCAAATTTCCATTAGGTACACGCGGTTTAAATTTTCACTGTCATTAAGGTCGGTAAGTGAGGGGGGAGGTTACAAGGGGACACTGAATAGTGCACGGTACATCCAAACCGTCATCGAACCCATCGTTCTACCATTCCTAGACCGGCAAGGGAACTTGCTGTTTCAACAGGACAATGCACGACCGCATGTATCCCGTGCCACCCAACGTGCTCTAGAAGGTGTAAGTCAACTACCCTGGCCAGCAAGATCTCCGGATCTGTCCCCCATTTAGCATGTTTGGGACTGGATGAAGCGTCGTCTCACGCGGTCTGCACGTCCAGCACGAACGCTGGTCCAACTGAGGCGCCAGGTGGAAATGGCATGGCAAGCCGTTCCACAGGACTACATCCAGCATCTCTACGATCGTCTCCATGGGAGAATAGCAACCTGCATTGCTGCAAAAGGTGGATATACACTGTACTAGTGCCGACATTGTGCATGCTCTGTTGCCTGCGTCTATGTGCCTGTGGTTCTGTCAGTATGATCATGTGATGTATCTGACCCCAGGAATGTGTCAATAAAGTTTCCCCTTCCTGGGACAATGAATTCATGGTGTTCTTATTTCAATTTCCAGGAGTGTATATACAGTACTAAAGGCTGGCGAAAAACTGGAACTTCAAACGGCTCTCTGATCAGCCCGTGATAGTTCTGTGACATTCTCTCGCCAGACTGGAACTCAAATCTGAGACGTTTGCCTTTCGCGAGCAAGTGCTGTACTGGCTGAGCTACCCAAGCAAGAGTCACGACAGTGCCAACACACTCCCCCCCCCCCCCCTCCCTCCCTCACCGGCTCACCTCACAGCCGCAATTCCGCCGGTACCTCATCTCCTACTTTCAAACCTTCACAGGTCTCAGACATATCTTGAGGGACTTGCACACTTGGAAGAAAGTGTGTTACGGAAACCTGGCTTTGCCACAGCTCCATCGGTAGAGCACACGCCAGCGAAAGGCAAAGGTGCCGCATTCGAGTCCTGGTCCGGCACACAGGTTAAATCTGCCAGGAAGTTTCAAATCAGCGCACACTCCGCTTCAGAGTAAAAATGCATTCTGGTCTGTCTGGATTAAGGAATTATAGAGATTCAGCGAGCTGACACTGATATTCAGACGCCATAGAGAAACAGGAGAAATTGTCCATCTGATGTCACGTATTTGCGACATGTTGAAATGTTACCCATTTCTGACAATGTTTGTATTATTCAAGACAGCCACAGTACACAAACCTGTCGTCTAATTATCTTGACTGTGGATGGAACATAAAAGGTCAATAAGGGAATTACCTACAAACAAAAACATTGTGAGATATGATCGTTAGCCACCATCTCCACAGCCTCTTATCTCTGTGATTCCATGATATTAAATCTTGATGTAATCTTTTTTCCGCCTGGAGTGTGTGAGATAAGTACAGTACTTCTCGCTCTGATTCGTCATGGACGCAGCAACCACAAGTGCTTGTCCTGCACTCCTCCACACACACACACAAGCACACACACAGACACACACACACACACACACACACACACACACACACACACACACACATACTTTATCTCAGTGATCACACAGAAATTTCTCAAGTACCAGCAGGCTACTTACAGCGCACACTTGTTACTTGCTAGACAAAGGCGAACAGAGCAACAGAAAAACGTCGTTTTCAGGGGACGTACTGTACAGTGTGTTTCAAAAAGTACTTTCCAACTTTAAAAAATTCATATAAATTTATTGAAAGAAAATATAGACCTGGGTTTAATATTATTTCGCAGGGAAACACGTAAAGTGTGAACTAAAGATGTTGTACGTGGCTTCCGTTGGTTACCCTGCACACATCCCACTGAAAGTCAATTTCTTCCCAAACTCGCTGTAACATTGCTCAGTGGCGGCGTAAATTCTTGCTCTAAATTCAGATAGAGAAGCTGGCACAGGAGGTACAAACACGATATCCTTAATGAATCCCCATAAAAATAACCGAGTGGTGTGAGGTCTGGGGAACGTGGAGGCCATGCAATTGGCGCATCGCGGCCAATCCATTGATCTGGAAAGTGGTCACTAAGAAAAGCTTGCATGTCAGCGAGGTAGTGGGATGGTGCACCATCATGCATAAAGTGTGCACCGATCTGTGGTATCAAAAATTGTTGTAACATATCCATGTACACTATACCGTTGATGATTCTCTCACGGAAAAAGAAGGGGCCGTACACTTTGTTCTTGCTCAATGCATAAAAAACGTTCAGTTTAGGGCTATCACGGACATGTTGCAATGTTTGATGTGGATTTTCATTGCCACAAATCCTACAGTTATGTGTGTTTACCCCGCCACTTAAGTGAAAACTAGACTAGTCAAATGGTTCAAATGGTTCTGAGCACTATGGAACTTAACATCTGAGGTCATCAGTCCCCTAGAACTTAGAACTACTTAAACATAACTAACCTAAGGACATCACACACATCCAAGCCCGGGGCAGGATTCGAACCTGCGACCGTAGCAGTCGCGCAGTTCCAGACTGAAGCGCCTAGAATCGCATGGCCACCGCGGCCGGCAGACTTGTCAGAAAAGGTGATTTTGTCCTAGAAATGTTAATCCTCAAGTAATCGATTTAACATATCCCCACAGAAGTATTTGCGAGAAATTTTGTTAGTGTCTTTTATTGCTTGTACGATCGTCAATCTGTACTGTTTCAAATGCAAACGGTCTCTCAACACATACCAAACAGTCATATTATGTGGGATTTGCAGTTCGCGAGGTGCACGCCGAGTCGATTTCGTAGGGCTTTTGATAAAACGTTGCTCAACGGCGTCGTCAGATGGGCCTGGACGACATGATGATTTCCCATGTCTTACCGAGCACCCTATTTCTCAAAACACCAATGTCACTCACAAATTGTAGGCCTACTAGGGGGATCTTCAGCGAAGGTGGTACGGAAATTACACTGAACTGTTGTCGCCCACTTCGATTCTTCAAAACCAAAACACACAGATAGCACGCTCGGGTCCAGTGAAGACAGCCATCTTTAACGCAACTGCCGCTAGCGCTCCTTACGACACGATTCGGAATTCGCGAACTACGTGTGACAAAACTTGATGTATATCCCTACAAATTTACACTACAATCATATCTGTAGATACTACGAATTAATTTATATGGATTTTCAAAGTTGTAAAGTCCCTTCTGAAACACCCTATGCATTACCTGGTCAAAAGTACATGGGCTAATATTGGAAGTCTCTACCATTCACCTTCATCACGGCCTTATCTCTGCTGGGGACACTTTCAGTCTGGCGTCTGAAAGTCTGTGCACGAATGGTAGCCCATTCTTACTCAATAGCGGAGATAGTTGGGGTGTGGAGAGAGCTCAACATTCTCATTCGTCCCGAAGGCGTTTCATTGGTTTCAGGTCGGGATTGTGGGAAGGCAAGTTAATCTCAGGAACGCTGGTGTCCACAAACCAGTGCCTCAGAGATGCTGGATTAGGAGAGAGTGCATTGACGTGCTAATGAAAACAGTCATCGTCTTCGAAATGACGCTCTCCCTCTAATGTAGGCAGTACACTATACTGTAAAACTTGTTTATATTGTTCCGCATTTAGCGTTTGCTTAAGCGCAATAACAGGACCACACCCTAACCACGAGAAACACTCTCATACTGTAACACCATATCCTCCATACTTCACTGTTGGCACAACATACAGTGGCGGAAAGACGACAGCAACACCAAATCATAGTCAGTGTATAGTAATAAAATTTCGGGAATGCATTTGTCTAAGTAACATATTTAAATGGTTAACATTGCAAGGTCACAGCTTAATGTAAGCGCGAGATAAGTCATTGCAAATGTGAAATGCTGGTAAATTAATAACTGGTGTAATCGCCAGAGCATTTAATGCAAACACGCAAAAGTCTTGCATTGTGTTGCACAGGTGCAACTTTGCGGGTTGGAGTTCAGTGCCTGTTGCACTTGGTCCGTCAATAAGGTACGTTTAAGGCTGTCAGAGCATGACGCTGGAGTTGTCGTCCGATAATGTCCCTGGAGACAGATCTGGTGATAGAGCAGGCCAAGGTAACATGTCGACATTCTGTAGAGCATGTTGGGATACAACAGCAGTATATGGGCGAGCGTTATCTTGTTCGAAAACACCCCCCTGGAATGTTGTTCATGAATGGCAGCACAACAGGTCGAATCACCAGACTGACGCATAATATTGCAGTCAGGGTGCGTGGGATAGCCATCTGAGTGCTTCTGCTGTTATATGAAATGGCACCCCAGACCATAACTCCAAGTGTAGGTCGAGCGGATCTAGTACGTAGGCAGGTTGCTTTCAGACCCTCAACTGGCCAACACACGGCCATCACTGGCACCGAGGCAGAACAAGCCTCTACCTTGCCCTCCAATGAGCTCTCGCTTATACCATTGAAGTCGCAAATGGCAGTGGTTTGGGATCATTGGAATTCACGCTACAGGTCATCTGGCTCGGAGCTGTCACTGGAATAACCGGCTTGTAACAGTTCGCACCGGAGCCGTACGCCGAACACGATACTGTTCCCTCTCGGTAGTGCCACGTGGCTGTCCAGTGTCCTGTCTTCTCGCGACATTCTCATGACCACCACTGCCAGCAATCATGTACAGTGGCTACATTCCTGCCAAGTCTTTCTGTAGTATTGCAGTGGAACATCCAGATCCTCTTAGCTGTATTACACGACCTCGCCCAAATTCAATCAAGTGTTGCTAATAGGGTCTTTGTCGGCTTAAAGGCATTCTTGAGTAACATCAACTCACCACGTCCAGTCTTAAAGGCAACTGACGCTCACGATCACTGCAGCGTGTATTTAAAGCAAACCTGATTTGCGTCCTCATAGTGACGCTACAGGCGCCACTCTTATGTCAATGGTGCGATATTTGAATACACGTCATTTTTCAGATGTGAAAACACGCCTACCAACTTTCGTTTATGTCGGATAACTCCTTCTTGGTGTCGTGATTTTTTTCCATGTGTATATGATGGCAGGCAAAGTTGTCCAGGCATTCGCCAAACCCAAACCATTCCATCGGATTGCATCAGGGTGTAGCGTGATTCGCTGCTATAAATACGTCGTTTCCAGTCATCCACTGTGCAGTGGCGTCACTCTTTTTACATCTCCTCAAGCGTCTCTCAGAACTGACTAGAGATATGTGTGGCTTATGAGGAGCTGCCCGACAATTGCAACCCATTCCTTTTAACTCCCTACGCACAGGCATTGCGCTAGCTGGATTGTTGATGGCGCTTTGGAACATCTGCTGATTTCATGCGATTTCTTACGTCCACCCTCCGTAATTGTGGACTGTCCCTGTCTGTCAGTGTATGAGATCTATCTGGTCTTGGTTTTGGTGTGGTTCTTCCTTCGCATATTCACTTCATTATGCAGGTTGCAAACTCCCCCCTCCTTCCTGATTCTATCTCTTGTCCACAATAAGCAAAGCCTTTTATGAAAAATTTGAGTGAAGTGACGATTACAATCAACTTTCTAGTTTACTTAGCTTTTCGTGTAAGAGTAGGCTCCAGTTCTTGTAATCTAGAGGTCTGACTCTTGGAGCTGAAATTCTCACATTTTAGTTCCTTATGGTTGAATTGATCTAAATAAATTTGAAGATTGTTGTTGCAGAATTTTTGTTGTTAATGTTAATATATTTTGTCACATTTTAGTATGTCATACCGTCTTTTGAATTTTCACATTAACAAAGCCGAAATTACATTGTTTGCCCAAAATATAAAAATACGACCGATCACATCAGAGGCAGGCTCACTCAGCAGAAATAACAATATTCCAAAGGGTTTACAAGTTTTCTTGACAAATGAATTTCTATTAGTTTCGATTATTATTTCATCAATGAATCCAGAAATAAACATAGTAAACAGTACTAGATTGCGTAATTAATAAATAGAAAATTTAAGTGTGTCAAATAATTCGTACTTTCAAATGTTTTAAAAAACAAGTAATTTTAACTGTACATTCAGAGCTAGTACTTATCGATTGTAACGTCGAAAATATAGTAATTCCTTTTCATGTCTTTTATCTTGCAATATAAAATATTGTGTATAAAATTGTGTGAAAGTTTTCAGAATAGCTGCTGAGACAACACTGACCTGTCCAAAATTTGAAAAATAATACTGGTATCGACAACTACTGTTGAGGAAAATTAATGCTAGAGGACCAAGTCCCGTTTCAAGCTTTAGTAGGGCTGAATCTGGTGGGTTTGTTACTCGGAAGAGTTGCAATGAGTAGTTCACGTTCTCCTGACAGATCCATTCTCCTGTTGGTGCTTTCCTGCTGAGAACACAACACGCCCTGTATCTTGTTGTACCGGCAGATTCGCCACTCGCCACATCTAGTGATGAATTCCGCATTAAATAGAGGTGTTCTAATACTTTGGAATACATAGTGTCTGATGAGCAGCAATCAATGGTATGGCAATTTCAGAGCACTTTGGAAAGCTGTCGCTATTGCGCTCTTCTCACAAAGAGGGTGCAACAAAAGGTACCACCGAATTTTCAGGACACATTGTCATACATCATTTCTGACCGCTATTGTGTATGCCAGAGATGGTGTCCGATATCTGCGAGAAGAAGAGCTTTGTCCATCGTGGCCGTCTTCCCATAATCCTTCTGAATGGGTCGCAGTTGGAGCCCACTGTTGCGGCTTAAGGTGCAGTGAATATCCCTTGACGGCAGGCGTGTTCCAGTTCCTGTTGGAAATAAAGATTTGAAAGGTCCTATCAGGGTGCAGTACTTTGGCGAGGAATCCCATCAGTGGGAACAGGGAATGGCTGTTGGGAATGTCTACATTACGCTTCTGAGGTTTATTGTGTGAAAGACGTGGGTGGTGATACATTTTTGGGAAGCAGATTTGGAGATCGCGGAATAAGGAGTCGGTCAGCCGTCTTCACGAGAGTGGGAGGCGATTCCTCAGCATCTTATTCTTCGTAATCCTCAGCAGCAGGTACCAAGAGGGCTGCAGCCTCCTACGACAAAGTTCTCACTTTCCTCAGAGATGGTTTCCGCAATGACGAAAGTAATAAACAGGAAAATATAATTTAACAAACTTAAATTTATCAAGGAGAAGGCCATAGACTTCAATAATATATTCATTTTGTAAAGAGTACCTTTTATACTAGGGTTGTCTAGAAAGTAAGTTCCGATCTGTGTCCAAATGGAAACCATAGTAAAAAATCAGAAATAGTTTATTTGTAAGAGTTAGCTACACTTTCCAGATACTTCTCTACATAGTCGCCGCTCCGACTTAGACATTTGTCGGAGCGTTATACCAAATTTCCAACACCATCGTCACAGAAGGCAGCCACCTGTGCTTTCCAGTAATTCTCTACACTGGTCTCTAGCACGTAGCCTGCGCCCAAGTGTTGTCTTCATATCCAGCGTTTCATGTGAACAGAGATGATAGGACGAGCCAATTAGGGCTGTGTTGTGGGTGATCGAACACTTCCCATCGAAAAGGCTGCAGGAGCGTCTTCACTGCCCCTGTAGAGTGCAGCTGAGAATTTCCAAGAAGAAGGAAATGCGTGGCAGTTGTGTTAGATGGGCTGCATTCATTAAGGCGAAGCCTCTCAGCGGACCCTCCTACTTGGCGGGAGACATCGTTGTTCTAGGAACCTATACTCGCTCACAGTGCACTCATAACTGAAAAGAGCGTTTTGATGCGATCGACGGTCATACTAGAGACACTACCCAACACATCTATGCAAAGGTTCATCAGGTTTTCACTGTGGTGTCCATTTGCGACCGATCGGAACTTACTTTCTGGACAGCCCTCGTATTTTCAATATGTTAAAAATATATATTTTATGTTTAGTAATTATATTTTTATTTTGCATTAACTTACCAGCAATGCTATAGAAGTAACAATTCTATGATTGTGTATGCACATGTGTTTTATTTGTAACTGTAGTAAAATTTTAAATTTTACTTTCACCGAGTAAATAACATCAGTTTGCAACTGTATCCTGTAAAATGACTGTAAGCCAGAGCTGAGGGTAGCAGCTGGATTTTGAGACTGGTTCGCGAAGGTAATAGTATATACTTTCGAACAGAATGAAAAAGAAGGCGAGTATAGTGGAATCTAAAACTTATCTCTTTTTGTTACTCGCGTTTTGTAATTTTTTGCTTGCATTCTGGTAGAAGTTATTTAAAATAAACAATTGTTAATTAATGATTAAATAATGAAATAAGTGTTCTTAATTAAGAACATATCTCCTGGAATAGCTTCCACTAAAGAAATTTCGATCTGATTTCACTGAACAAAAATATCTCATGCGAAAGAAATTCAACCTTCGGAAGAAACAGCTGGCCGCTTATAAGACCGGGATTCCACACCCCAACATTAGCCAACCTATTAAACGAAACTTATTATCTCCAAACATTTTTTATTCGTGGCCATTTTTTCAGGGTTGTGATCCAAAGTGCAGCGGCCTGTAGTAGAATTTTGGAACATGTCTCATGTTCTCGTATTTTGACATTTCTGGAGACTGAAAATCCCCACTGTAAGAATAAAGATGGGTTGCGAAAATTACGATCGCGTGAAACCCAGCTCTCTCTGTTCGTCCACAAGAGCCAGAAAGCAGTAGATACCGGCGTCCAAGTAAATGCCGTGTTCCTCGATTTCCCTACGGCGCTCAATATGGTTCTGCATTGCCACCTAGTGAGAAAAATACGAGATGGAATTTCACACCATGTGTGTAGTCGGACTGAAGAGTTTTCAGCAAACAGAACACTGTGTCTCATTTTTAACTGAAACGCGTCTTCAGACGTAAAAATCAGTTCCGGCATACCCCAAGGGAGTGTTAAAGATCCATTACTTTTCACAACATATACACTGAAGCGCCAAAGAAACTGGTACAGGCATGCGTATTCAAATACAGAGATACGTAAACAAGCAGAATACAAGCTGCAGTCGGCAACGCCTATATTAGACAGCAAGTGTCTGGCGTAGTTGTTAGATCGGTTACTGCTGCTACAATGGCAGGTTAGCAAGATTTAAGTGAATTTGAACGTGGTGTTATAGTCGGCGCATGAGCCATGGGACACAACATATCCGAAGTAGCGATGAAGTGGGGATTCTCCCGTACGACCATTTCGCAAGTGTTCCGGGAATATCAGGAATCCGTTAAAACATCAAGTCTCCGACGTCGTTGCGGCCGTAAAAAGATCCTGCAAGAACGGGACCAACGACGACTGAAGAGAATCGTTCAACATGACAGAAGTGCAAACCTTACGCAAACTGCCGCAGATTTCAATGCTCGGCCATCAACAAGTGTCAGTGTGCGAACCATTCAACGTCACATCATCGATATGGGCTTTCGGAGCGGGATCCACTGTTTATAAGCAGTATTCTGTTCACGGATGAGGCTGGAATAATCCGTGACAGTATTTTCAACAACATAACTGCTGTATTTGGGTCGATGCCAATCCCAATGCAACATACGTACCATGACACCAGCATCATTATTCGTTGAACGTCTGGACAGGACTGCTCGGTGACCTCATAACTGGACCACACTTAATACCGCAGGGACTAACCGGACAGCTGTGCACGCGTTTTCTGTGGACCGTACTTCCAGATGTAAGTGATGATGTCGCACTGAACCAACACCTGTATATGTGTTTTTTGTATGACGGCGCTCCAGCACATTTTCATTTACGAGTGCGCCGGCTTCTATCTCGACTTATGGTCAACATTGTCTAAAGCCTGGTCTACGCTACCGAGGTCAACTCTCTTGAGGAATTACACTTGCCGATTGAAGCAGCCTTCCAGTATTTAGAGAATTCCCGAGGACTGCCTGAGAGGATGCGCGATTCATTTCAGAGACGAGTTCAGTGTTGCATTCAGACGCATGGACAACATTCAGAATACCTACTTTAATGTTTAGAGATGACTTGTGTTCCTAGACACTGATGAACCACAACAGAAAATGTGTTGCATCTCGACAACGGTTAATTTGTGGATCCATGTTTATTGGAGCCTTTTAGCTACTTTTGACCCGTATTTTCCATGTGTGAATTATCGACCATCACTTCTTAAACATCCTGTATACAACATGGTTGACTATAAAACATATAAAAAGCAAATATTTTGTCAGATTAATCTTCTTTATTTCACAAAACTTCTTTAAAAACAATGTAAGCAGTTATAATGTGACCATCACTTACTTTTTGGCTGTATGTATTGCAACCTCCCCACCGTAATTTTTAAAAGGAATAAAGACAATACTTAATACAAATGGGAGCCGAGTATAACCTTGCCACCGAAATTTTAAAGTAATGACAATATTATTTAGGAATGCTAATGGACATTGCGCTAAGCGTAACCTGCCCACAATGAAATGTACTGACAATGGCAACAAAAATGTGAAATACGCAATCTGACTCGAATGTAAATCCTTCAAAAAAAATTAAAGTCCATTCAGTGATAAGGAAATTCAATTAAACCGAAATATCGGTCTTTGGCCCTGTGTAAAACAATCAGAGTTAAAGTCTTACCTCAGAATAAATGGATGTCACATTTCTGCTCTTATCTTTCTGCACGGCTTGGAGGAACTGCATTGCAAATGATAATATTCCTTTTTTCTGTGATTTTACTGAAAATTTTCTTTAAAAGAAGTGGAGTGAAATGGGAAGTGCAACGAAATCTTTAGTTCAATAAAAATTAAATTTTTTTGAAAAAATGCTTTTGAAATAAAAATTATTATTGGGGGACTTGTTGGACAATAATTACAACAAATAAATTTTTTCATTATCTAATGATTATATTGATTAACAGTATACCTTATTCAGCATCTTGACCAGTATTGCCGACCGCCTACATCACCCGCACTGGACTGCTATCACTGACCGACCGCTCTGCATGACGACTATTAGCGTACTGCACTGCACGACTACTGACATAGTACTGCTCTCAACTAGACAGAGCTACAGACTCGAAACGACTACAGACAGACTGAGAACCGCTCGCAACACTCGCGCGGTCAAGCGCAAACTCTCTGGTCACAGATGCTACAATGCCTCGCCATCGCTGCTGCGTTACATACGTGTTTCATAACCCTCCACTGGGGGGGCAAAAATTTGGCAGCGATGGTGAGTCATTTGGACTTGCCAATCGCGGCAAAATTTTTTAATTAATTAATAAACTTCTACAATTTACAGAATATTTAGATGTAGTACATAAAGTAAATGTTGTGCACACGCACTAAGTACAAGATATATCAGACAAAGACAAAATGTGAGTAGAAAACATAGTAACAAATCAGAAAAATGTATATACAAATTATTTGACAGATAACAAAGTGCACAGGCACTGAAAAAATTCTTTAGCATATTCAGAACAAATAAACAGACTGGCAAAATATTATGTTGACAAGTGACATGAGTGCACATGCACTGCAGTTGAGAACATATCAGTAATTGATGAAATGTATGTACAATTAGTAACAAATGACATAAGTGCATACGCATTGAAGTATTGAATATACAGAATAGTACAAATCATATTGAAAAATGAGAAAAGTGCACAGGCACTGAAGTTCAATAGAAAACATATTAACGCCTAACATAAGTGCACATGCACTGTAGTTCAGAACATATCATAAAAATAAAAATGTATATACAATATAAAAGACAAGAGTGTACATACGTATACTGTATACTGTACTTCAGAACAAATCGAAAAATGTTTTTAGCATTTTCGCCATGAATAAACATAATGACAAAAAATCATGTCCAAAGTGCACACGCACTGGAGAAATGTCTTTAGCATTTTCACAACAAATAAACATAATGGCAAAAAATCATGTCGACCAGTGCCACAAGTGTACTCGCACTGGAATTCAACAAATCGAAAAATGTATAACCTATGAACATAAATGATGTTACCAAAAAAAATTTTTTTTTTTTTTATGTGACAAGAATCAGGATAGGAAAGGGAAGGATTGCATCATGGTTGTAGCACTTTAGATTGCACACAGCTGCTCTGAAAGTCCATATCTTTCCACAGTAGTACAACACCAAGTGACACAACTTGAAGTTCTCTTCCCATCAGAATTTATCAGTGTAGCCAAGACACTGAACTGTCGTAGTAATATTCCATGTTTTCTTTTTGGCAGTACATTAGGTACACCAAACAGTGGGACCATAATAATGTCTTCATCGCTCACGGTGGTGGACAGCATGTCGTGTCAACACCACGCTCTTACAAGGCGCACCAACATAGAATTAGTGCAAAACCAAATATAGTGCTCCATGATCACTAGGATAAACAGGACAAATGGACATTGCAGTAATTCAGGGTAGTCAGCTTATGAGGTGAAGGACATCAAGTCACATAATATTGACAATTAGAGACTTAATTAGTTTGTGGCATTCATAGCCCAGTTATTGAACATTTCTGTACCAAGTATGTAGTATTACAGAAAAATGTTCATTAATTGTTTTACATGGAATCAGTAGCCTTCTTTTCCTGGTTACAAAGCATTATTAAATAATCGCATTCTTTTCAGTTACAGAGTGTAATTAAGAATCATTAACCTTCTCCTAATTACAGTTAATTAATCATTTGTCATTCCAATAATAATCATTAGCCTTTTCCTAATTACAGTTAATTAATCATTTGTCGTTAATTAATCATTTGTCTAATTACAGTTAATTAATCATTTGTCGTTAATTAATCATTTGTCTAATTACAGTTGATTAATCATTTGTCGTTAATTAATCATTTGTCATTCCAATAGTAAGAATTATTAGTCTTCTCCTAATTACAAAGCATTATTAAATAGTACCATAGTTAATTAATTATGTGTCATTCCAATCTATTAAGAATCACTAGCTGGCATCATGGGTAATCGTATTACAATAAACAGTGGCGGTCCTTGGCCAGTTACAAAGTATATTTAGTATGACAGAATAATGTTCATCAGAAGTCTTAGTTGAAAAGGAGAGTCAATTATTGGCCTAGCATTAACATAATACATTGAGTGATACAAATTATTGGCACTCATTGGCCATTAACCAAAACATGAAAACTCAACATGGGAAAAAGTGCTAATTAATGGCATAATTAATAACAATTCTTCAAGTGACATTAATTATTGGCACTCAGTGGCCAGCAAGTATTGAATAGAATCATCATTCAGTATTATTCAGATTATTACGAAGTCATTATTAAAAATCAGTTAATTACAGTCATAGCATTAATAATCACAGGCATTATAAGTAGTCTCATTACAATAAAGTGTTTCTCCTTCAGTAGTATTCAGATCATTACAAAGTCATTATTAAAATCAGTTAATTAGTCATAGCATTAGTAATCATAGGCATTATAAGTAGTCTCATTACAATAAACAGTGTTTCTCCTTCAGTAGTATTCAGATCATTACAAAGTCATTATTAAAATCAGTTAATTACAGTCAAATCATTAATAATCACAGGCATCATAAGTAGTATCATTACAATAAACAGTGGCAGTTATTAGCTAGTGACAAAGCATTATTTTAAATATATACTTTTTTTTGTCTCATTAAGAAGTCATTACTCAAGCGACATACTATTCAGAGCTAATCAGTATTATTCAGAATTTTCTCAAACTGGTATCACTACTTGCGACTGGTAATACATTTTTTTTTTGTTAGCAATGCATTGCGTTGGGATCGATAATTAATTGCTGAGACATAACACTATTTGCTTTTGACCTATTGCTGCAAATGAGGATAGGTAACGTCATTCGTCATGAGTCAGCTGTAGCAAGATTATGTAACAAGGCAGTATATGTGATCACATTTATAAATGATAAACACAAATGGGTAAAAAATAAAATGCAAGTACAAGAACAGGTATAATAAGTAACAGGTTTAGTAAGTATAATGAAAAGCTTCTCCTGGAAAAAATACAAAATGGATTATTGACCTGAAAGAAGAAACGCACACTATGCTGAAAAGTAGTGAACTTCGAATTAACAAGTAGTGAAATGTGTATAAAAATGTGTTCCATAGCTGTCCTTTCCAAAACTTTCCGTCATCCTACTATGCAATATAATACTTGCTGTCAAAACAAACTGCAACAAATACTTAAATAACTACGTAGCATAAATACATAACTTCAACATTATCCTCATCTGTAAAAAAAAAAAACTTCATTATCAATACCATCATAACTTCATTATAATCATCACCTGTAAAGAAAAACTTCATTATTCATAATACCATTTCCTTCATCATTATTCATCAGTATTCATTATCATCTGCAAAAAAAAATCACTTCATTACTCATTATACAACTATTCCTTATCTCTAGCATATTTCATCACTAAAACTAAGATGTGTAGTTCAGTCTGACAGCCTGCATCAATCACCTTGTATTCTGAAAGAAAAAATTAGTTAAGACTGCTATTCTGTGATGAGTATAGTATATTCTTGTTAATGCTTGTTAATCCTGATCCATTTACTCTTCCCCATAAAGTTATTGCATCTTCTTTCGTCTATTCCGTAGGTGAAATTCCCATTTCTGTTGAATTTATATCTTACATGCATCATTTCTTTCTGAAATTCATGAACAAAAATTAATGTCTTGCATTTAAATCATATACCCACTAAATAATGACTAGTTTATGGTGACATAATTAACCATACAGCATAACATGACAGAAAACGTAACGTGTCAAAGACATTGACAGTGTTCAGATGCAAAAATGTACACAGAATAATACAATGCAGAGATGTCATAGGGCAAAAAAAAAAAATGTCAAAGTCAACTGGTGTGTGTTATATCCTAACTATTTCACAGTGCATATAAACAAAACTGGAATACAATCATACATAAAAAGACAAAATGTGACGTTCGTTGTGTTCAGCTTGTATGTAGTGTAGTTAATAGAGGCGAGAATTAAAGACTTTAATGAAAAAAAAAATGTAATGAAATTAACATGTCATTAGCTAACATTGCATAATTAGTCATAAAATACGTAAGTTCGTCTGGAAAAGTATGCACGGTCTGATGTGTAACGACAAGAAAAGCGACCTGCTAACCTTACCTTGCCGGGCACTTGCCAAGAAAAAAAATACGATAATCATCAGTAATTAGTCAGGTGAAATAATTGCATTAGTAAATGGCATCATAGTGTGTTGAATCATACAGTGGTTTCACTCAATAAACGGTTTAATGTTTGAGATGTGGTGATTGCCTTTCGATTTTCTAGTTCTCAAAGTTTCGACGTGTACAACATTGGGGTGAGGGATGCTGCGAATCCGATATGGACCTGCGTATAGAAGTTCAAATTTACTGCACTTACCTTTTAATTTGCTGGATAAATAGTGTGTACGTACTAGTACCTTCTGTCCAACGTGAAAGTCGCGGCGTGTACAAACCTGTTTTTGCTGTCTTCTCCGGCGCTCTGCGGCACGTTTGATGTTGTTCAGCGCAGTGTCAATTATTTCGTGGTGTCGTAATCGACGAGATGTAGGAAATGTTATTAATTCTTTAATTTTGTTAGGTGGTTCAGCATTTTTCAGTATAACAGACGGAGATAGCATAGTGGATTCATTTGGAATGGAATTAATTACATCTTGGAATGAGAGTATGTATGTATCCCAATCAATATGTCTTTTGTGGCAGTATATTCGGCACAGTTTACCAATTTCTTTCATTAATCTTTCACAGGGGTTCGAAGAAGCGTGGTACTTGGATATATAGATCGGAGAAATGTTTCTGGCTCGTAACATGCGTGTCCATACGGTACTACGAAATTGAGATCCATTGTCAGAAATTACTTTCATCACATGCCCTACATGAGATAGAAAATGTTTTACAAATGCCTTCGAAACAGTTTTAGCAGTAGCTTTGCGTAATGGAGTGAAAGTAACAAATTTTGAAGTGAGCTCAACAGCGACAAAAATGTAGCAAAAACCTCTGTTAGTTCTCGGAATCGGACCAAAAATGTCTACAGCGGCCATGTGTCTTAATTTAACAGGTATAATGGGATATAAAGGAGGAATATGTGAAGTGGTGTCTGATTTAGCTTTCTGGCAAATTTTACAAGACGCTAAAACTCGTCGTATACGTTTCTCCATGTTGGTAAAATAACAGTTCTGTCTCAGTATAAGAAAAGATTTTCGTGCTCCGTAATGTGCGTAACTTCAATGTGTGTACCAGATTAATTTGTTAACCAGTTCGTCAGGAATGCATAATAACCAAATGTTGCTGTCAGGATGAGAGCGGCGAAACAGAATGTCATTGCGTACAGTGTAATGGTTTCTAATCGTAACATTATTCTTATCTAGCCAAAGGTGTTTAATTTCTTTCCACACGTTGTCTCTGTTTTGTTCTTGTGCTATGTCCTGTAATGACGATGAAATAAAGTTTTCAAATGCAACTTGCTGAATGTACATGACACTGAAATTTGTTTTGCAGAAGTTGGTTGCTACGTCTTGCTGATTGTTGCTGAGAGAACGCGATAGTGCGTCTGCTATAACATTTTGTGTGCCGGGAATGTGAACAATCGTAAAATTAAATTCCTGTAAATAAAGTTTCCATCTGCTCAATCTGTCGTGAGTGAATTTGGCCGAAAGTAAAAATTGTATCGCTCTGTGGTCAGTGTAAACGGTGGTATGTCTGCCATAAAGAAAGTGCCTAAATCTCGTGAAAGCCCATACAACACATAATGTTTCAAGTTCTGTAACAGAATAATTTCGTTCAGCAGGTGACAAAATGCGGCTTGCAAATGCGATGTTTTTAATTACTGTACAACCGTCTTCTTCGATTTCCTGGAAAATATGTACGCCTAAAGCGGTGTTGGAACTGTCGGTGGCAATGGAAAAATTTCTGGTAAGATCTGGGTGCGATAAAAGTGGAGCATTCAACAAAGCATGTTTCAGGTTCATGAATTCAGAGTGTGCTTGCTTATCCCATGACCAAATAGTGTTTTTACCTGTTAATTGGCATAATCTGGGTGTGTCTAAAGCAGAGTGATGAATAAATTTACGAAAAAAGTTAATTAAGCCCAAAAAACTGCGTAATTGTTTCTTTGTCGTAGGAACGGTAATGTCACGTAGAGCTTGAAGTTTTTCTGGATCACGTGCAATGCCTTCTGCTGAAATTACGTGTCCAAGAAATTTTATAGAAGTTTTGCCAAAATGCGATTTACTGAGGTTAACTGTAAGTCCTTGTGCATGAAAAGTTTGTAACAGTTGTTCAAGAATCAGATTGTGTTCAGACCAGTTAGCTTCTGCGATAAGAATGTCGTCTACATACGTCGTAATTCTGTCTTTAAGTTCTGTCGGAAGTATTGTGTTCAAACCGCGAATAAAAGCTGCAGAAGAAATAGTTAAGCCGAACGGTAATTTGCAAAATTGATAACAGTCGCCAAAACATAGAAAAGCTGTATATTTTCTGCAATTCGGATGAAGTTGAATTTGCCAAAATCCCGATTTCAAATCTAATGTGGAATAAATAGCTGTACCGTGAAATTTCTGTAAAAGTTCCTCTAGTGTCTGTGGTCGATCTGTTTCATTAATAATAATGTCATTAATGTGACGTGAATCAAGCACGAGGCGAAGTGAGCCATCTTTTTTCTTAACAATATGTAGCGGGTTTATGTACGGACTAACTGCTGGTTCTATAATTCCTTGGTCAAGCATATCCTGCAATTCTTTTTTAACTTGTTCTCTGTGAGTATATGGAATGGGATAATGCTTTGCTTTAAATGTATCGTGCTGTTTGACTTGAAATTCATACATAAAACCGGACATAGTACCAGGAATGTTGTCAAAAACTGGAGCTTGCTGTAAAAGAATTTTGTGTAATTGCGTTCGTTCGTCGTCTGTAGTTGCACTGCTTTGTCTAACTTTATCGGAAATCATTTGTATTACGTCGTAGTCCACTTCGTCTGGAGTATTATAGTTGTGTACGTACGTATCCGTGAACAATGTGGGATTACAGTCTATGTCACGTGTTGCGGAAATGACCTCTGTGCGGTTAATTGTTTGTTCTTCCGCAGATAATGAGTGCTGAAATTCTAAAGCAAGTTGTACATTTTCATCCTTTAACATTAAATAAGAATTTTGAAAATCGATAACTGCGTCGTGTTGTACCAGAAAATTCGTACCTAAAATAATGTCTGTCGTCAATAAAGGAACAATCCAAAAATTAGAGTGGAAAGTATGACCTCCAATACAAAATGATAAATGCGTCTGTAATTTAACGTCTACTCCTTTACTCGGTACTGCTCCTTTCACTTTTGTTTTGCCTAAAGGTAATGTCGGATAGGTATTCTCTTTGTTGCACTCGTTGAAAGTCTGCTCATTTATTACTGATATTGGTGATCCGGAATCAATTACTGCTGAGAATTTCGATGAACCAATTTTAATTTCGATAACAGGATGTGAAATGGTTTTCTGAATAACTGGTCTTTCCTGTAAAAGAGTGTCTCTGATGTCGTCAAAAGTAATTACATTTTCGTGAACAGCATTTTGCGTGTCAAACGTAGTGCTTGTGTTATTGGAAGATGTGTCCTGTGCAGTATCTAGTCAGATTCTATCTGACGTGTTGTTATTATTAGGAGGATTCTGTGGCATTTCTACTATTTGAACTGTTCTATTACTTCTTCCAGACGTGTTACGCTCTGGATGATACCTACTGTCGGGTTCGTTCATGAGAATATGTTCTTGTTGATTATTGTGTTGCTGGTAAGACCGACTGTTATTAAACGTATGTTGGTAATTATGCTCATTGTTTTTACGTCTGTCGTAATAGTCATTCCTATACGGTGCATTACGATAGGAATTGAAATACTGTCTTCTTTGTACGTAGTTGTTTCCTTGCTGACGTACGTTATTATTTCTTGTATCAGGGACTATTCGTGCACGCGGCGAAACATTGAAGCCTGGTTGACCTTGTGCATTCAATTGTTGGTTAGGTATGCTAACCGGCTGGTTTTGATGTTGTTGTTGTGAAACACCTCTATTGTTACTAAAGTGCTGTTCCTGTTGCTGAAAATTTTGACGGTGTTGATAATTAGAACTTTGCCTGTTATTAAAGTTTTGGTAGTTGTCGTTCCTAAAGCGTCTGTTATCTTTCCGATTGAAATTACGTCCCTGATCATAATTGCAGTACTGTTGTTGACCTTGGTTGTTACTCGAAAAGTTTTTGTTTACAAAAGAATAATCGGATTGCTGTACTTCCAAGAGCTGTAAAAGATCTCTGAATGCTGAAATGTTTTCTTTTTGCTGGCCTGTTAGAAGTGACACTCGTAATGACCGTGGTAATTTGGAAATGCATAATTGTATAAGTGCGGATTCACTGTACGGCTCACTCAGGTATTGGTTTTGTTGTACCATGTGCTCAAAAAATTGCGTCACACTCGGAAAATTTGAGTTCTCGTAATTTGGCAAACTAATCAACTGATCTTTAATTCCACGCTGTGTCGTCTTCGACCAGTACGCTGACAGAAAAGCATTCTGAAATTCCTCTACCGAGTAACACTGTCTCGCGATCGGTCTCATACGAGTTGCCGGTTCGCCTTCCAAAAAACTGCAAATAAATTCAAGTTTATGCGTAACAGGCCAAGTCGGTGGAAGAGCAAAGCTAAATTGTTGAATCCAATCCAGTGGGTGAATCTGCGTTCTATCGTTTTTAAAAACCTTAAACTTTCTCACTGACAGAAAATGTTTGTAGTCGAAATTATCATCTCTGTGTGATGGAACATGTTCAGGATCGTAAGAGAATCTATTGTACTGTGGTTGATCGGAATCTAAGTCCCGTACTCTCTGTAGATTACCCAAATTATACGCGTTGCGTGTATCTGACAAATGTTCATAAACTGGTGTCTGTTGTGGTATGTTATTAACTGAAGTGTTTTTCATCTCTGTTACTTCTTGTTGTAAACTTGACAATTTTCTACGCAACGTGTCATTAGACGAATCGATCTCATTAATTGTCTGCTGTAAATTTTGAAATTCAGGTGTTTGATTAAATGAAACCGGTGAAGTATCGTCTGATTTATTGTCATTAGCACTTTCGATAGCATCAATACGACTGGCCAATTCATCATATTTTTCAGTCAGTATTTTTGCCTGATCGTCAGTTTTAGTGTCAGTAGCATTAATCTGTTTTTGCAATTTACGCGTAGTTTCATTCAGTTTTTTAACGTCAGATTTGACGACATCGGAATCCTGTGCTAGTTCTAATTGTTCTAGTCTGTCGGTCACTGTTTGAAAATCGGTTGTGTATGTGTCTGTATTCGACTTAAGATTGGAAATTTCGTCACGTAATTCTGTGTTCGACTGTTTGATGGAACTAATTTCGTCGGACACTGTAGCAATATTATTGTCTACATACGTTTTTGCCTTCGCAAACATTTTACGTTTGTCTTCTTGTCTCTGCGCCGTGATTGTTTCCATGACTTGTCGTTTTACTTTGTTTTGATCCTGAATAAATTTGCGGAAACGCGTATCACTGTTTTGTATGTGAAGATTAAAGCGTTCGTCAATCTGAGTGTTCTGTTGGTCGAATTTCGCGTCGATCTTTTGATCCATTGTGCGCGAAAGTTCTACCGTCATTGCTTTAAACTCGTCCCGTAATTGTGTAGCTTTTTCAGAGCATTGTTTAGCGACTCCGCTAATTTCGTCTCTGAGTGTTTCTGTTGCTGCTGTTTGCATTTCCCTTAATTCTTGCGCAACAGACTTAATTTCTTCGCTATTTTTTCGTGAACAAGCCTCAATTTCCGTGCGCAACTGTTCCTTAGTGTCATGACACTGCGCGGCAACAGCTCTAATTTGTTCACTAAGTTGTCTAGAATTGTCGTCTAATTTTTCATTTAGCTGTTTGTTATCTTCCCTAAGTTGTCTAAAATCTTCACTTTGTTTGTCTAATTTTTCGTTTTGTTTTTCATTCTGTTCTATCAATATTGCCATAAATTGCTCCAAGGTGACATTACCTACTCTATTCCCAGTACTGTTTGATGGTGTATCTACAATTGTCGCGCTTTGTGTGACCATTTGGTCATTCTGCAACTTACAAAAAGGATTATCAGTCGGATGTACATTGTCAGACACTATTTCGGAATTAAATAAATCCGTCCTACTTTGTGCATCCTGTTCATTTTCATTAGACAAACTTGTCTGTACGTTACTTGAATTTTCCAAATCGGGTGTGTTAAGCTCGGCAGCGCTCATTACAATAGAGCGTCCCGCGTCATCAATTGTCGTCAAATTAACAGACGAGACAATTGAGTTCGTTTGTACATCATTACGGTAAAAGTCATCATTAGTGGTTGGAATGCATTGATTGTCAGTGAACGCAGGATTGTCATCATTACACTGCGTGTCACGTGTCCTATCAGTCACGTTGTTTAAGTCGGTAAATTCATTCACAATACCTCGCGATACACTATTCATAGTCTTTCGCGGCATTTTCACAACAGTCACAAATATTCACAAAACAATAAGCACAAATGCAAAAACAACACACAAATACAACAGAGCAACGAATTGCCGTTGACCTGTAGAAAGAAAGTCACAAAATTAGTAAAAGCGTAGCGCCAAATCCTAATTATATCTAAGCAAATAAGAGCAGATATCTGACTGTTTTTCAAAAGATTCTCAACGAAATACGATCCTGGACTGGGTGTCGCCAAGTGTAACCTCCCCGCCGTAATTTTTAAAAGGAATAAAGACAATACTTAATACAAATGGGAGCCGAGTATAACCTTGCCACCGAAATTTTAAAGTAATGACAATATTATTTAGGAATGCTAATGGACATTGCGCTAAGCGTAACCTGCCCACAATGAAATGTACTGACAATGGCAACAAAAATGTGAAATACGCAATCTGACTCGAATGTAAATCCTTCAAAAAAAATTAAAGTCCATTCAGTGATAAGGAAATTCAATTAAACCGAAATATCGGTCTTTGGCCCTGTGTAAAACAATCAGAGTTAAAGTCTTACCTCAGAATAAATGGATGTCACATTTCTGCTCTTATCTTTCTGCACGGCTTGGAGGAACTGCATTGCAAATGATAATATTCCTTTTTTCTGTGATTTTACTGAAAATTTTCTTTAAAAGAAGTGGAGTGAAATGGGAAGTGCAACGAAATCTTTAGTTCAATAAAAATTAAATTTTTTTGAAAAAATGCTTTTGAAATAAAAATTATTATTGGGGGACTTGTTGGACAATAATTACAACAAATAAATTTTTTCATTATCTAATGATTATATTGATTAACAGTATACCTTATTCAGCATCTTGACCAGTATTGCCGACCGCCTATATCACCCGCACTGGACTGCTATCACTGACCGACCGCTCTGCATGACGACTATTAGCGTACTGCACTGCACGACTACTGACAGAGTACTGCTCTCAACTAGACAGAGCTACAGACTCGAAACGACTACAGACAGACTGAGAACCGCTCGCAACACTCGCGCGGTCAAGCGCAAACTCTCTGGTCACAGATGCTACAATGCCTCGCCATCGCTGCTGCGTTACATACGTGTTTCAGTATCTAACACAAACATAAATATCACAAAATGCGCGAACTCGTGAAAAAGCCACGTATAACCATGAGAAAAAGCAGGTTCCGCTAAGTACTACCCTGCTCTTTGAAGCGCCTGACCTTGTTCTTCAGGAACAGTCATAGCAAAGGCTACTTTTATTGGGAATTGTTTTCCTGTCATTTGGAGAGGCACGGTTGGATTTGAATGCGTGAGGTTAATGTGGATTATGAGAGTAGTTTTATCGGAGTCAACAATTTAGCAGCGATGATGTAATCGCCTACGTGAGTTAACAGTAATCCTGGACAATTAATTAGTCCCCGATAGCGTTGAAATTTGTAATTAAATTAATAGTATCGTTTTCCTTTAAAGGCAATTGATTTGGTAAACCGGACGCATTTAAAGAGTTCAAGAATTCCACGGGGTACAATTGAACGCTGTTTATTTCTTGAAGTGGAAAAGAACCAGAACAGAGGTAAACCGTTGGATTTCCAGATAAGAAGTTGGAAGTAACATACTCGTTAATTGTTGCACAATCATGATTTTTTTGGACATGGAATTGACGTTGAATAAAACTGAACATTTTATGTATGTTCATGTAACTTAGTTTATTCACGCAGTACACAGCAATCGTTCTTCCCGAGAAGCGACAGCGACTGAAGCAGGAAAGTGGAAGAGTGACAGTGGTACGAAAGGTACCCTCCACCACACACCGCAAGGTGGCTTGCTGAGTACAGATACAGATGAAACTTCCTGGCAGATTAAAACTGTGTGCCCGACCGAGACTCGAACTCGGGAGAGCTTCTGTAAAGTTTGGAAGGTAGGAGACGAGATACTGGCAGAAGTAAAGCTGTGAGTACTGGGCGTGAGTCGTGCTTCGGTAGCTCAGATGGTGGAGCACTTGCCCGCGAAAGGCAAAGTTCCCGAGTTCGAGTCTCGGTCGGCCACACAGTTTTAATCTGCCAGGAAGTTTCATATCAGCGCATACTCGGCTGCAGAGTGAAAATCTCATTCTACAGATATAGATGTTAGTTAGCAGAACAGTAATGCGACATTGCGACCGGCCGTCCTGTAGACAACAACGCAACTATCGAAGTTTAAAATCGTTCATTCACTTTATTAACTGAGGACGTTCATGAAATTTACCGAAAATGTCAGTTTTCAATTTATTTTTCATTTATTAGTAGAATCATGGGCAACAAGTTCCCAGAGCATCAATGATGAAATCGCCCTTGAAAAATAATCAAGTGTGTGACGCAAACTCCTGCCACGCCCACTTTTTGAAGAAACACTTCGGCACTAGGTCAGTGAACAACGATTCCGTGGATTACTTTCAAGCAAACTTGCACGGGATACATCTAGAAGGCTGTGAATCCTGAACCTCTAAAACAGTGTGTTCATGACAAAACCCAGAATCGAAATGAGTCTCTTTATGAGTCTCATATGGAAACGATGCTCTAAAACAATATTTTCATCTGTTACAGTTGTCAGAATTGCAGCTTTCGATGCAGTTGAGGCTGTGAATCCTGAACTTCTAAAACAGTGTGTTCATGACAAAACGCAGAATCGAAGTGATTCTCTTTATGAGTCTCATATGGAAACGATGCTCTAAAACAATATTTTCATCTGTTACTGTTGTCAGAATTGCAGCTTATGATGCAGTTGTTGTATTTATTATGGGAACAAAAGGAGAATTAAGATGTTAGAGAGAATAGACTTTCAGATAGGGAATTTCACTCAAGACATCTTGAGAAAATTAGATTCACAGCGCCTCTATGAAGCTGAGAAGTCGGTTGAAGACCTCGTAAAGGAAAGAAGACAGAAAATGAGAAACGAAAGGAAAACCCTTGAAGAGATTGAGGACCCTGAATATAAATCTGTTGCCTTCTGAGGAGCTGACACAATAAAAAAACATGAGGTAGAACTTTACATTGCATATCTGAAAATTACTTTTTTTAAAGTTTCTGTGCCTTTTTCTCAGAATATATGAAGTTTTGCACACTTATTTCTGTCAATCCAATAACTGTAGTCTCAACAGTAAATTTTGAAATTATGAGTGTAAGTTGATATATGGGACAAAGTGCTTGAAATTTCGCATGAATTTTATATTATAATTACAGAATTTTAATTAAAAATATTAAAGTTCTCCTATTCGATACATTCAAAAAATGTCATGATAGAAGGTTACTGCATGCAAGGAGATTAAACAAACAAAATTTTGCAGAAAGCTCTTGGATAGTTTCTTAGAAAAAGACATACTACTTTCTGAAAATAAAATGTTTAAAGTCAGTTAAAAGTTAAGTATATACACCATGTGATCAAAAGTATCCGGACACCCCGAAAAACATACGTTTTCCGTAGTAGGTGTATTGTGCTGTCACCTACTGCCAGGTACTTCATATCAGCGACCTCAGTAATCATTAGACATCGTGAGAGAGCAGAATGGTGTCCTCCATGCAACTCACGGACTTCGAACGTGGTCAGGTGACTGGGTGTCACTTCTGTCATCCGTCTGTAGGCGAGATTTCCACACTCCTGAACATCCCTAGGTCCACTGTTTCCGATGTGATAGTGAAGTAGAGAATTGAAGGGACACGTACAACACAAAGGCGTACAGGCCGACCTCGTCTGTTAACTGACAGAGACCGCCAACGGTTGAAGATGGTCGTAATGTCTAATAGACAGACATCTATCCAGACCATCACACAGGAATTCCAAACTGCATCAGGATCCACTGCAAGTACTATGACAGTTAGGCAGGAGGTGAGAAAACTTGGATTTCATGGTCTAGCGGCTGCTCATAAGCCACCCATCAGGCCGGTAAATTCCAAACGACGGCTCGCTTGGTGTAAGAAGCGTAAACAGTGGACGATTGAACAGTGGATAAACGTGTGGTGAGACGAATCACGGTACACAATGTGGCGATCCGATGGCAAGGTGTGGGTATGGCGAATGCCCGGTGAACGTCATCTGCCAGCGTGTGTAGTGCCAACAGTAAAATTCGGAGGCGGTGGTGTTATGGTGTGATCGTGTTTTTCATGGAGGGGGCTTCCACCCCTTGTTGTTTTGTGTGGCACTCACAGCACATGCCTACAATGATGTTGTAAGCACCTTCTTGCTTTCCACAGCTGAAGAACAATACGGGGATGGCGACTGCATCTTTCAGCACGATCGAGCACCTGTGCAAAATGCACGGCCTGTGGCGGAGTGGTTACACGACAATAACATCCCTGTAAAGGACTGGCCTGCACAGAGTCCTGACCTGAATCCTATAGAACATATTTGGGATGTTTTGGAACGCCGACTTCCTGCCAGGCCTCACCGACCGACATCGATACCTCTCCTCAGTGCAGCAGTCCGTGAAGAATGGGCTGTCACTACCTATACCTAAACGGGAAAACCAAGTCCAAAATGCAGAGCAGTGTACTATATAATGGCCTAAAACTGTACAACAGACTGCCACAGGAAATAAAAGGTGTAAATGAACTTCGTATCTTTAGCCAAAAGCTAAAAACGTATTTACTAACCAAAAGTTCTTACAAGGTAAATGAGTATTTAGAATAATTGTAGATAGCTATTTAGTAGACACAAATACCACATACGCCTATATAATGTGACAGCATGTGGCATAATAATAAATATTGTAAGAATTGAATTGTATACATTGTAAAAAGTCATGTATGTTTTAGTTCATAACACACAATTGACGACATCCATACAATTTGTATTGTTATACGGATGAAGAAACATATCAATCAATCAATAAAGCTTAGCTTTTCTTGTAGCCACACTGTGTATATTAATTTAAACCATTAACTTTTCCTACTTGTGCACTTGTGCTACTTAACAGTGGTGTTGGCACTGGCTGACTACATCACGTGTCGTATGCTCCGAATATCTGATGTCCTCGCCTGGCGAGATCACGTGACACGAGCTATGATTGGCTTAAAAATGCGTGTCACAATTTCGGTATCAGTACTTCGGAAACTAACGTGCTGTTTTTGGTGGAATTCGAATGAATACTTATTTAATACGTAAATATGCAGCGTACGTTTTGCTGCATATCAAACATCATTCCTTTTTTTGCTGTGTTTCGTTTTCTGAGGTGCCGGGAGGTTCTATACCACTGTAAAAAACCTTAACTATTCAAAGGATTGATTCTGTTCTTTATACTCTATGAATCCAGCCAGCACGGTATTGTTCCTTAGACACTGAAGTATGCTATTGTCAAATATTTCTTTAAAAAAGGTGATAAAACTGACGGTATCAACTACACTCCTGGAAATTGAAATAAGAACACCGTGAATTCATTGTCCCAGGAAGGGGAAACTTTATTGACACATTCCTGGGGCCAGATACATCACATGATCACACTGACAGAACCACAGGCACATAGACACAGGCAACAGAACATGCACAATGTCGGCACTACTACAGTGTATATCCACCTTTCGCAGCAATGCAGGCTGCTATTCTCCCATGGAGACGATCGTAGAGATGCTGGATGTAGTCCTGTGGAACGGCTTGCCATGCCATTTCCACCTGGCGCCTCAGTTGGACCAGCGTTCGTGCTGGACGTGCAGACCGCGTGAGACGACGCTTCATCCAGTCCCAAACATGCTAAATGGGGGACAGATCCGGAGATCTTGCTGGCCAGGGTAGTTGACTTACACCTTCTAGAGCACGTTGGGTGGCACGGGATACATGCGGACGTGCATTGTCCTGTTGAAACAGCAAGTTCCCATGCCGGTCTACGAATGGTAGAACGATGGGTTCGATGACGGTTTGGATGTACCGTGCACTATTCAGTGTCCCCTCGACGATCACCAGTGGTGTACGGCCAGTGTAGGAGATCGCTCCCCACACCATGATGCCGGGTGTTGGCCCTGTGTGCCTCGGTCGTATGCAGTCCTGATTGTGGCGCTCACCTGCACGGCGCCAAACACGCATACGACCATCATTGGCACCAAGGCAGAAGCGACTCTCATCGCTGAAGACGACACGTCTCCATTCGTCCCTCCATTCACGCCTGTCGCGACACCACTGGAGGCGGGTTGCACGATGTTGGGGCGTGAGCGGAAGACGGCCTAACGGTGTGCGGGACCGTAGCCCAGCTTCATGGAGACGGTTGCGAATGGTCCTCGCCGATACCCCAGGAGCAACAGTGTCCCTAATTTGCTGGGAAGTGGCGGTGCGGTCCCCTACGGCACTGCGTAGGATCCTACGGTCTTGGCGTGCATCCGTGCGTCGCTGCGGTCCGGTCCCAGGTCGACGGGCACGTGCACCTTCCGCCGACCACTGGCGACAACATCGATGTACTGTGGAGACCTCACGCCCCACGTGTTGAGCAATTCGGCGGTACGTCCACCCGGCCTCAAGCATGCCCACTATACGCCCTCGCTCAAAGTCCGTCAACTGCACATACGGTTCACGTCCACGCTGTCGCGGCATGCTACCAGTGTTAAAGACTGCGATGGAGCTCCGTATGCCACGGCAAACTGGCTGACACTGACGGCGGCGGTGCACAAATGCTGCGCAGCTAGCGCCATTCGACGTCCAACACCGCGGTTCCTGGTGTGTCCGCTGTGCCGTGCGCGTGATCATTGCTTGTACAGCCCTCTCGCAGTGTCCGGAGCAAGTATGGTGGGTCTGACACACCGGTGTCAATGTGTTCTTTTTTCCATTTCCAGGAGTGTATTAGCCTGTCTCCCTTTTAACAACCTTTTCTAAAATTCTTGAGAAATTGGTTTACGAAAGACTTATCGACCAACTCGTTTATTATAAGGTATTGAACAGTAGCCACTTTGGATTTCAACAGGGTGTATCAACAAAAAAAACTATTTTCTCCCTCATCCATCAACTCTCAGAGTCTTTAAATAATAAATTATCTTCTGTGGCCTCTCGGCTGAATGATTAAATCCTACCTAACTGTAAGAATGCAGACGATCATGTTGAACGGCTCTGAGGGGCACTCTGTGTCATCTAGCTGGGGCTCTATTGGCTCTGTACTTGGCCCTCTTCTCTTTCTCATATTCGTCAATGACCTTCCCTTGTGTACTACTTTAAAACTCATTTTACTTTTTCCTGATGACACCTCCATCTTCATCAACAAAACTCTCAACCAAAATCTTGAGGAACTGGCCAATATTGTCTTTAATGAAGTACTTAACTGGCCTGAAAGTAATGGGTTATCACTAAATGTTAACAAGATCCAGTTTGTCCATTTCCAGTAAGTAAAACTGTGGAGAATTAAGTACATATTAAATGTAATGGTAGTGAGTTACTATAAGTTGAGTCATCCAAGTTACTCGGTGTGAATATCGACAGCAATTTAAAATGGTCTGAACATATTTTACAACTTCTCAAAAAACTCAACTCGGCAACATTCGTTATTCATATTATTTCCACTGTCCGTGGCTGAGGCATCATGAAAACTGCTTATTTTACTTACTTCCATGTAATATTGTTGTATGGCACAGTTTTCTGGGGTAATCAGCCACTTTCCAAAAAAGTATTTATTGTCCAATAGAGTGTTATTATGATAATGAGCGGAGTCCAGCCTAGACATTCTTATAGAAACCTTTTTGGAAAATTAGGGATACTGATAACTGCATGTCAGTGTATCTACTCCCTGTTATGGTTCATTGGTAAAAATGAGCAACTATACAAAACCAGTGAGTCATACCATACCCACAATACCAGGAGGAAGATGGTCCTCCATTATGAATTAAAAAACTATAGTATTGTATAAAAGGGAGTCCACTACATGAGCTGCAAGGTGTTCAATGCTCTCCCACCATTTCTGAAATCACTTGTCCACAAGCTTCCCATATTTAAATAACAACTCAAACACTATCTAACAGGTAATTCCATTTATTTGGTTGAAGAAAATTTCAATTGTGTTGACTGTAATTGATTTTTTAATTAGATCTGATGTAGTCTTACACATTATGATAGTTTGAATCACTGTTAACATTACTATGTCTCTTATGTAGCAGCTAAGCTATAATTTAATTTTAACTTTTTTAAGTTTAATTTGTCTACACCTATTAATGTTCCTATACCTCCTCTTGCAAGAGGGTTTATTGTGTGTTCCTTTTGTGTAATTTCTAATAATCTGACATGTCCTACATCAATGCGAATGTATCACTGTATTGAATTTATGGGATCTAAATAAAAAAATAAAAAATAAGCCTTCCAGCACCTGATTAAACGTACGCCAGCGAGAGTGGAAGCTGTCATCAAGACTAAGGGTGGGCCAACACTGTATGAATTCCAGCATTACTGATGAGGGCGCCACGAACTTGTGAGTCATTTTCAGCCTGGTAACTGAATACTTTTGATCACATAGTGTATAATGCAAGGAACTTAACAGTAAATGTGCTAATTTCGTTTAAAGTATGATACATAATTTCATAACCATACTCGTTACTTGAAAATTGTGAATTTGGTTCGTCTTTTAAGTAGTGTGTACTTTTCGTGAACGTCTCACCTTAAGCTCTTTTACGCGACTTGTTTGTAAAGAGGGGGATAAGATCGGAAAACAATTGTGTGAAAACATTTTTGATGACGGCCTGTACTTTCGAAACTTGTCATATTAGTGCTTTTACACTGTGAACAGCTTTCAGGCTGCATACACTCACACCCTCACAATCAGTCTTGGATAAAACCAGTGTACACGTTACTGTTAAATGGTCAGTTTCGGACGGCGATAGCAATAACAACGCCATCTCAGGCGGCAGCCTTTTAAAGTGTTTTGCATTCAGGCGAACACTGTGACGTCAGCCTGTCTGAGACAACTGCCGGCCGTACCCACTTGTGTGACGTCATTCACTGCTGCCTATGGACGTCACAGACTGGGCATGTCACACAACGCACACGCTGCATTAATTTCGTCTTAAGCCAGCGATGCTGGAGGTTGTTACGGGTCAGTATCTTCGTAGGTAGCATCTGAGAGCTAGGTTCTCGCAGCGAGAACTACTGTAGGCGTCGGCCACGCCGCGTTGATAATAGCCGCGGGGACAAAGCGCGCCGAGTCATTACGCGGAGCACCTGCTGCACGCATTGTCCCGGCTCTCTGCTCTTTTTATATCTTTATCCTCATGCTTTGCAAAGTTCTCAACTCGAGACACTACAGCGGAAGAGAGCTGATGAAAACAAACAAAAAGGAAAAGAAGGAAGGTGTCAAACAAGGAACAAAGCTGATCAGAAAAAAAAAATGTGGACGCGCTATTGTTCGACTAACGCAGCTGATTAAAGCTAGTGTTCTCTACAAGAACAAACAAAAATAGTTTTAACTGCAAAAGGCTTTGCAACGAGTCCGGAGTTTAGATACTTTATTCTTTTAGCATGTCGTTCACGACAGATCAGCTCCCTGTATTTAAAGCAGATAGAACCCACACATTACTCTTACTTCTTGTCATCCTAAGGATTGTCGCCCTTTAGAAATAGTTGTTGATGGTCATTATTACATTACATTTCATGAATCGTACGGAGATGTGAAGAACTTAAGGAAGAAATAATGTGTCACTGCCATGTAACATAGCTCGATGAAACTTGGACCGCACACGGAAAGAACTGCTACAGTCATCATCATCATCATCATCATTTAAGACTGATTATGCCTTTCGGCGTTCAGTCTGGAGTATAGTCCCACTTATAAAATTCCTCCATGATCCCCTATTCAGTGCTAACATTGGTGCCTCTTCTGATGTTAAGCCTATTACTTCAAAATCATTCTTAACCGAATCCAGGTACCTTCTCCTTGGTCTACTCCGGCTCCTCCTACCCTCTACTGCTGAACCTGGGTCTCTTGGGTAACCTTGCTTCTCCCATGCGTGGAACATTACCCCACCATCTAAGCCTATACGCCCTGACTGCTACATCTACACAGTTCATTCCCAGCTTTTCTTTGATTTCCTCATTGTGGGCACCCTCCTGCCACTGTTCCCATCTACTAGTACCTGCAATCATCCTAGCTACTTTCATATCCGTAACCTCAACTTTGTTGATAAGGTATCCTGAATCCTCCCAGCTTTCGCTCCCATACAACAAAGTTGGTCGAAAGATTGAACGGTGCACAGGTAACTTAGTCTTGGTACTGACTTTCTTCTTGCACAAGAGAGTAGATCGTAGCTGAGCGCTTACTACATTAGCTTTGCTACACCTCGCTTCCAGTTCTTTCACTATTTTGCTATCCTGTGAGAATATGCATGCTAAGTACTTGAAACCGTCCACCTGTTCTAACTTTGTTCCTCCTATTTGGCACTCAATCCGTTTATATCTCTTTCCGACTGACATTACTTTCGTTTTGGAGATGCTAATCTTCATACCACAGTCCTTACATTTCTGATCTAGCTCTGAAATGTTACTTTGCAAACTTTCAATCGAATCTGCCATCACAACTAAGCCATTCGCATATGCGAGACCGCTTATTTTGTGTTCACATATCTTAATCTCACCCAGTCAGTCTCTTGTTTTCAACATATGATCCATAAATAATATGAACAACAGTGGAGACAGGTTGCAGCCTTGTCTTACCCCTGAAACTACTCTGAACCATGACCTCAATTTACCGTCAACTCTAACTGCTGCCTGTCAACTCTAACTGCTGCCTGACTATCTATGTAAAGACCATTCATTGCTTGCAAAAGTTTGCCTCCTATTCCATAATCTCGTAGAACAGATAATAGCTTCCTCCTAGGAACCCGACCATATGCCTTTTCTAGATCTATAGATACAATTTCCTGTTCCACTCGTAACACTTCTCCATTATTTGCCGTAAGCTAAAGATCTGGTCCTGACAACCTCTAAGAGGCCTAAATCCACTCTGATTTTCATCCAATTTGTCCTCAACTAATACTGCTACAGTATAGTACGGAAAATAGCTGAGAGAAATACGAAATGAGAGAACAGAAAAGATACTTTTATTCAAAGACAATTCCCCTAGACATTAAAAAGGGCGTGATAAGCTTACTAATGGAGTGTGTAATCATTACAGACGGCGATGCATGCTCTGTAAAGTGTTCCCGTACCGGTCACAGGGTTGCTAAGGAGTTTCTGTGGTAGGGCGTTACATTCCCCCAACAGCGAGGTTGACAAACGCTGGATGATCGTTTGTTCATGTGGATGTCCTGCAGTAGTCTCTCCAATGCATCCCGTAAGTGCTCGACAGGATTTAGGAACGGTCAGATCAGTCCATTCGCCGAGTATCCTTTCGTTCAAAGAGCTCCTCCAAGTGCGCATGTCGATAAGGGCGCTCATTTTCATCCGTAAAACTTAAGTCAGTGCCGAACACAAACCCTGAAAACACGCACATGGGGTAGGAGTTCAGAATCACAATAGTATTGACCTATGAGTGTACCGTGTTCACAGATTTGGAGGTCAATACACCCATGCAACATTATGCCTCCCCACACCATTACACCTGCACCACCAAAACCATCACTTCGACACTGACGGATGTACTCCCATATGGTAAGAGGTGGGAACACACAATGCACCCAGGAATGTTGTCAGACAGAATTCTAGTCTCACACTCTACCATGTCCCTTCACAGGTCGCCCAATCTCGCTAATTTTCCGTCACACATCCTGTGAAACCAAATTTCGATCAGTATAAGTGTTCCAAAAATATACAGATTCAGTTGCACCATTAACTAACAATAAACCATTTAATCTGAAATAATCACTATCTACTACCATTGTGTAGCAGAGTGTCGCATGAGAGGTGAAAGTGGACTGATTTCGTGGACTGTCCTTCATAATATTAACTAGGAAAAAAATTTTGACAATTCTGTCACATTTCGCTACGCCATTTAATGGTTAACTTCATTTAAAGGGTGCTGAGCACATTTGCTAAAAGAAGTTTAGAGGCTGATCCTCACGATGTGCTCTTTGGGTCCTCTTTATCAGCAGGAGGCAGTCAGTGAATCTCATTAAGGAGGGCGGAGTTCGCCTGGGAACTGGGCAGTTATCGGGGAAGTAAGGCTGCGGCCTGCTTTGTGTTTTCGTCAGCAGAGTCGGTGCCTCTCCCGACCACTGAGTGGATGCTGCCATGCCCCCACTACTATCCCCAGACAATAACTCAACCTGACACTTTTGACTATACTGTTTGGATATCAAAGGAGGACAACTAAGAAGACACCCAACCAACGTTGAAAGGTACATTGTTTTCGCTCCAAAATTTTGTGTACCGAATCGAACTGAGGCGCCCCGCCACTTTGCTTGGTGCAAACAACTCGACCAATCGATGGGACACTGTTCCATGCTTGTATCAACCTCTAACCTCGTAAGATGCGTTTTGTACATCAAGAGTAGGAAGTTTCTGCAGTGTTCCACAATTTCTTTTTATACAAAATAAGCGATATTCTCGACCATCACAGTGGCAACAGATTTGAATCATCACATACATACAGCTTTTTTAAAGTTGAGTGTTGTGGGGGGAGATGTGTGTTCACGGTCACTCGATCGTCGCCCGTTTGGTCATACATCTCCCGGGCGCCATTTGAAGTTGATGAGCATACTGTTGGCTCATTTTTGGGGAATGTAAGTGAGGCAATCCATATTATGAAGAGTTCATTACTTGCTCACTTTTCTCGGCAACTTTTGTTGCTTAATTTGGTTATAATTTGTGTCATCAAGTCGGACCGATAATTTTGATTTTGCGAGCTACCCAGATGAGCAGTTCTTGTTGCACTTTCTCCATGTAGTTTTCCTCACTTTTTAGTACCTTTCCACAGTGTTAGCATCAGTTCTGTAATTTTATTTGAGTTTAGAGAACTTTTTTCTGTATTAATTTTATTGTGATTTTCATCAATCACTAGAGAAAATAAGTATCCGTCATTTGGATTTACAGCTCCTTGTGTTTTTCGTGTTTGCAGTTAAAATTATTGGATGTAAGGTCCGCCAGTTATGCAAAACACCGTTTTTTCAAAGTCCCCAAACATGTTTCAGCATCTCTGTGCTATCATCAGTGGGTTTCTGTCTTATTTAATCTGTAATGTGAACATTTTTACTAAATGATTACAAAATTACGGAAATATTTAGTTCAAACAACAATTTGTTTCTGTTAGTTAATATCTTTACATTCGGTTTGCTTGGCTTTGCATGACCACTTGCGTATTAGTTCTTACAGGTAGGTTGTCATCTGCAACCAAACGATGTTGATGAGAAATTTTGTTGGGAGTTAATCTACCATTTTATGCTGCAAATGTAATTTAGTTTGTCGCGCTATTTCGTGCATATATTCGTTTTTACTTACATTTTTTTGGGGCAAGCCCTTTTTTCTCAGCAGGATGCTAAATTTTCCGTAATTTTGTAATCATTTAGTAAAAATGTTCACATTACAAATTAAATAAAACAGAAACCCACTGATGATGGCACAGAGATGCTGAAACATGTTTGGGAACTTTAAAAAAACGGTGTTTTGCATAACTGGCGGACCTTCGATCCAACAAAATAATTATCTATTAATTTCAGTCTTGACTTAAATTACAAGATGCTTTTCACTGTCCCACAACTTTTTCATGATAGGCGAGCAACTAATAATGGAAATGAGCGTTTGGCGTCGTTGGCTGGAAGGACCCTTACGGCGCAGGTTCGGCCACCTTGGTGCAGGTCTTATTACGTTCGACGCGACAATGGGCGACCTGCGCGCCGGATGGGGATGAAATGATGATGAAGACAACACAACACCCAGTCCCTGAGCGGAGAAAATCCCCGACCCAGCCGGGAATCGAACCCGGGCCCGTAGGACGGCAATCCGTCACGCTGACCACTCAGCTATCAGGGTGGACAACTAATAATAAACATTGCCTGGTGCATACGTATGCTTGGTGTTATCACTTTGACTGGTATCACTGAGCACAGTGGCCAAACTCAACGATCAGTTATATTAGAAACTTAGAGAAAAGAAAGAGCATTCGTCTCTCTCGTTTTTTATGATGAATGACTTGTTTTATAACGAGCACTGGACTTACGCTCTTCGACTCTGGCCCACAACAGGGATCCAACTGCAGTACTCAAGCGCCATGGCCCAGAAAAAGAGAGTAAAATCAGGCGTCATCACCAATTGAAAAAGCATAAACCAATTCACCGTGACATACACTAAGACAAAAGAAAAACACGTACCACTAATTAATTATCCGAATGGGAGGGAAATCGGTAGACGTGATGTACATGCACAGGCAAACAAATGATAACAATTTCAAAAAAATTGGACAGGTTAATCAAGATAATGAGTTTTATAAATTGAGGAAGTCAATAACACGTTGGACCACCTATAGCCCTTATTCAGTCAGTTATCCTGCTTGAGATTGATTGACAGGGCTGTGTCCAATTGATGCGTTACATCGTCAAAATCCCGAGGTGGATGGATGGCCCTGCCGGCAATGCTCCAAATGTTCTCAAGTGGGGAGACATCTGGCGACCCTGTTGGCCAAGGCACAGTTTGGGAAGCACGTTCACAAGCAGTAGAAACTCTCGCAATATGAGAGCGGTCGTTATGTTGCTGAAATGTAAGCCCAGTATCCTCGTCGACGCACTGCTGTCATGTAATGATGCCAGGAGTGGCAACCAAATGGGTTCTACTATGACAAAAAATGGCGTGCCAGACAATCAGTCCTGATTGTTGGGCAGTATGGCGGGCGAAAGTCAGGTTGGTATGGCACCAGTGTCTAGGGCATCTCCACATACGTCTTCGATGGTCATCAGGGCTGAATCCATCTTGCGACTCATCACTGAAGACAACTCTACTCCAGTCAATGAGAATCCAGGAGTTTCTAGGGATGCTCTGGATGGGTTACCAACCTGAATGTCGGTTGCCATACGGCTCGCCAGCCAGGAGTAAAGAGTAATGGTCTGGGGGCCATTTCAGTTCATAGCAGGATCCCTTTGGTTGTCACCTATGGCATCCTTACAGCACAGCGGAATGTCGGCCAGGATACTGGTGACAAAGCCGTTGCGTGAACTTCCTCCACATTTTGCAGCATTTCCAAACAGATCGGCAGACAAGGTTAGTACACTTGCCTAGCTGCAGTTACAGGACCAGTCGGCTGGTCGACGCTGTAGTGCCTGGCTTCCTTCGGTGGAGCAGGATCAACCACGCCATAATGTTCTGTCTCATCAGTTTATACGTCCCACCTCTCTGTAATTTCATCTTTCCCCCTCTCTGACTTTCAGCCTTATTCAGTGTTATTGTATATATAGGGTGTTCAAAAAAAAGAGTCGAATTCAGAGGTGGTAGCACTCAACGAAACAAGAAAAGTAAATCCAGTAAACATGCGTCCAAAAAAGCATAGCCTTTCCGAGATAAACAGGTGTTTATGGGAAGGGTACCTGATGCTTGGTTGCGGATATTAGCACAGTCGTTGTATTGTCGCTCCGTCTGAGCCGTGCATGGCTCACATTTATCCCATTTATTGTTTGTCATCTTCTATAACGGTACTGCCGCCTCGTTTTGTTATTCCATTTACTGGCGTCACTAACTTGCTGCCTTACTTGCCCGTGAGTGGCAGCAGTGGCGCGTATCGATAAGTGCACTGTCGTACCATCTCTGGAGCGACCGATAGTATTTCCGGGTCGTCGTGGGTCTGGCAATGAGTTGAAGACAGACCAGCAGTGCAGTCGGGACGCAGCAGCAGTGAAGTCGGGGGGACGGAGCGCCGGTGAGGTGCAGACAGCCAGTGCTCGCCGACAGCTGGCGACACGTGTGCACTGTCCGACGGAGGGAGATTGGAGCTGGACGACCGTTGGTTGGTCGTCTCATCGGCCAACGTATATTTGGTCCTTCACCGTTTCTGGGCCTGGGCAGTCTGTTGGTTGGCGTGGAGCAGCGAGGAAGTCACCGTGGCGCGTGTCTGGCCGGGTCACTGCCGGCGTCCACGTGCGGTCAGAGTGTGAGAGGCTGTTCCCATTGCTACGAGGTCCGTGGCTCACCGATCCCGGACACGAAAGTTAAGTTATCCTATCGCTTGGCCCGTTGACTGTCTGTCGGTTGGGTTGCCGTTGGATTGAGAATTATTGGGCCGACTGCCTGTTTCACCTAAGCGAGCATTAGTGTTCGATTTTCAGGTCGATCCTCGGAACTTCTGAGCGCCCTTGGGTGTACTGGTTTTTCTTGTTGTTTGCACTTGTATGGCTTCTAGCCGATATTTTTTAAATTAGGGTTGTTTTTCCCTTAAGGCGTAAGATTCTTTAGGCCTTCAGCCTAATTTAAAGAACTGTTTCACGTAAGACCTTTGAATTTTAAGTGTTGGTCCTTCAGCCGATTTTGAGTTTGAGTTGTTTTGCTCTTAAGACCTTCAGCCTAGTTCAAAGAACTGTTTCACGTAAGGCCTTTGGTACTCACGAAAAAAATTAATGTTATAGAGTTTTAAGTGTTAGGCTTTCCGCCGATTTTAATGTAACTTGTTTGCTCTTGAAGTGTCTGATTCTTTGGGCCTTTAGCCTAACTAAAGAACTGTTGTAAGACAAAGCTTGCCTTTTAAATGTTTGATTATGCATGCGTTTTAAGTTATTGGCCTTCAGCCGTTTTCAAATTAAAGTGGCTTTCAGCCGGTAATTAAGTCCCAAGGATTAAAGCTGCGTGTTTAAAAAAAAATTGTTTTGGGCTCTTGTAATGTTTGATCAAATAATAAAGTTGTATGTTCGAGTGTAACTGACAGCCCCTTATTTTGGCCCCTTTCTACAATTTAAATTATCTGTCCTGTCCTGAAGGTTTAGCAGGGTGTCTCACCGTCTAATTTGTCGCAGGGTATTATGATGTCTTACTCACAGTACTCTACCGACCATCAGGTAGTCTGCAGTTAGTTTTGTGCTTCGAGTCGTGTTGTAGGCTGCGTTAGTTTTCATCGTGGTTGTGTGCCTTATTGTAGAGTACTGTCGACCCTGGGTACGTATCATGGTGCCTTATCTTCTTCCAAATGCGGATTCACTTATGTGTTTACTGTTATTGCACTGTTTGTACGTACAAATGGTGTAGTACATATACATTCTCTCTCTTCCACAACTTGTTAGCAACGGAAGCCTACTACTCGACAAGTGAAATGGCGGATATGATATTCTGCCGTGGTTCATTAAATAGACGTAGCCTTCGAGCCCGCGCCGTCTACACTGAAAGCCATCCACAGTGCAGAGTGCCCTGTGGCAAGCTGTTCGGCGGAGTTTTCCTGCGTCTGAGGGACACAGGTACATGCACCACGGAAGACTGACAGTGGAAGGTCCTGCACAGTCCGCACGCCTGACATAGAAGAGCCTGTACTACGTTCGGTGGAAGAAACCCCTGGGACCAGTGTGCGACGATCAGCAGCAGCAGGAGGCATTGAAACGTCCCCTTTGAACAATTCTACAAGACTGTGCTTAACCTGACACACAATATTTTGTTAGCGCAACGCAATCTGACTTTCAAAAATCTCTACAAAAGAATGGCCCTGACTAACATTAAACTATACCTTTCACAAATCACTTACCTCACAAAAATCTTCGCTGCTCAAGCTACTGCAATACAGCGAGCGCCACTACTGCCAGCTAAATAAAAGATTCAAACTACTGAAGGCACTAACTACTGATAGGGGTAGTTAGCAAATGAAAGATATTAATAGAGAGAAAACAATGTATTTACCTTAATATCATCACAAGTCATAATATATATCAGTTCATGACAAATTACACAACTCCGCCATCTCTCTCCCCACATCCACCACTGCTGGCGGCTCACCTCCAACTGCGCAACGCTACGCGCTGTTCACAGCCAGCTGCCGCTGCCCAACACTACAATGGCAGACAACAATGCAAACTAGCCACAGACTGCACACAGCACAGCCAGTGATTTTCATATTGAGCGCTACGTAACGTTGCCAATAAGAAAACATAAACAGCCTACTTACATAGCCCCCATGCTCCTCACAAAAAATTTTACAAAATTTTTTTTGGGCAGTGGCCAATAATGATTTGATAAAATTTTTCATAATTACAATAACAAAGAAATCAAATGCACACACTTATTGATACAATGTTGGTCAAAAGCTAAAATTTTCTCACAGTTTATAAAGACAGTCCACATTGTTCATCACAGTGAAACTGCCGTTTCTTTTCTCAAAGTCTGAGCAGTAAAAGACAATGCACACAGAAGTAGTGGACTTCCATGCAGTCTTGAAGAAGTAGTGTTGTCCTTCCAATGGAAAGACAGTGCTGACTCTTGATATGCATACAGGTAATGGGCCACAACAGAGCAAACCCACAGCAGAGTCAGTCGAAATTTTGAAGAGTATTGGTAGGTAGGTCATCACAGAGCAGACCCACTGGAGTCCTGGTAGAGATTGTGGTATTGGTGGGCCACCAGAGGTGCAGACTCACTGCAGTCCTTGTAGAAATAATGGCATGGTGGGTCATCAAAGATGTAGACCCACTGTAGTCCTTGTAGAGATGGCCAGCAGCCATCTGTTGTGACTGTGCAGGTGCACAATCACCATTGAAGAGTCTTGCGGAGAATATAGCAAGTCCATAAACCACCCCTTGTCCACTCACAAAAAATTTGTTTGACATGTCCTTAGAACCAGCAATGCTGTTATCCAGTCCCTTGCGGAATTATTAACACATGTGCAAACACTAACAGTCCCAACTTCTCACATATTGTCTATATACTATGACCAACAGAAACGTGTGCAGTGAAATGTGACTAACAAGTTAATAATGTCATGAACTGGTGACAATTACAATGTTATAACATAAGAATACAATTACAAAGGTACAAAATACATCATTAAAAACATAATAATACAGATAACATTTGTAGTACAGGCTTTACAAAAGAATAGAAATAAACATATACATCAGTGTTACAAAAATAGTGACATAAGTACATACATAAAATAATGAGAATAGTTTTCGAAACATTAATTTCACACATGAACATTGAAACAGAACAGAATTGTAAACAACTTTACAAAGAAAATAACATATTATTAATGCAACTTATATTTGAGGATAACAGTATTCCTCCTCATAGTGAATATAGCTTAGTATTAGAAGAGAAAAAAATTCTATGAAACAGTACACAGAGACAGGAAGAAAACAAATACTCAAGGGTACACAAACACGTAGTGGGATAACACCAATAGGAAAGGACAGGGTTCGTTTTCAGTGTAACATTTGGTACTGCAGTCCAACCCAAAACTTCATATATCTTTCCTCTTATTTCATCCTTTGTTTCCACAAAAAAAAATTCTAACTAAGCATGCTTTCTGTGTTTATATGTTCACACATTTCGTACCTCATTTTTATTTTCCATTATCTTACCTCATCATTTATTTCCAAGAAAATCCTACCTAAACCTGTTTTCATAATGCATTTCTTCCAATTCATCGCAACTCATTCTCTTAGAGGCTACCCCCTCTTAAGCTAACTTAAATCTACTGAGCTCAGATGCTAAACTAAGGAACGAGGCAATGCAGCATCACATAACAAGTCAACACAAACAGCAATGCAAAAAAATGCAAATTGGCAAAGCTAGCAGCATAAATGAGCAAAAGTCAAATTCAATAACACTATGCCTGGCAAACAGCAGCAACTTGTACCTAAACATGACATAGCGCAAGCAGAAAAAATATTACACTAAACAACAATGCAGATAAGGGAAATGTATATTCACATCTTAATGTCTATGTAATTAAAGTGGTGCACCACAAGAAGTTATTCTACCAAAAAGTTACCAATTACTTGAAAAGAAAATTATGAATGCAGTTACTAGTTCCTTCTTATTGTTCTTTCCTTTCCAAGTGCTCCTTTTTTAAAGAATGTGGATCATAAAATAATTATTTAATAGATCTGTTGACAGAAAGTGTTCACATTAGCAAATGCATTTTATTTTATAAAAGCAATGCTGCAACACAGCTGAAAAACAGGTATCAAATGAAATAAGCAATTACGCAAACCAAAGCATAAAAATATCATTCAATAGTCATGTGACATTTCATAAGTTAGTAGAAATTCTCTCAACTCTCGTAGAAAGACGCTTGTCGTAATCAGGTGTGCAGATGTACGAATATTTCTCGTCATTTCATTAGGCATTTCAGTAAATATCATAAATTACGAGCTCCACATTATACTTTCAACAAGGAAATGTCAATACCGAGGATAATGGCCTTCCCTTTTTTTTTTCTACCTGTGCTTCCGGAAAGGCTAATGGCTTTTTTTTTCGGGCGGCTGTCGCCCAGGTGGGTGCCCGCGACGCATTATGTGCAGGTGGTCACTTAACTTTCTTACGGAAATATTTACGACACCAGCTTCCGCTACGGTAACAGTCTCACATAAAAATATTTCACAGGTCAAGAATTAGCGTTGCAAATCTGTAGAAACCAAATCCTATAAATATAAGTGTCCAAAAAAAAATATTCGTCAGCATTGTGATACATTCACGAATATACACACACATTTCATAACTCTTAAAGTACGTTTCTTGGTTTCCAACATCCTTTTCATAAATCAGAGTCCCTAAACACTACTCATTATTCCTTACCTTATTCGTCGACACTTCTTCAGTATTTCATCATAAGAAATACGTAGCATAATAAACATTCCTCAACAACATAATACACATCGTCGTCGTAATAATAACATCATAACACCTCAGTCAAATCTCAAAATCGTCGTAGCTTCCTCCAATAATTTCTAAGCCTAAAAAGAATTCTCTGCTCATTTAAATAGTGTCATCTACCTCAAACGTACTTTAAAATCATGATCCCATACCAAATATCTCAAAGCTCTCATAGTATCACAATGAATCCGAAAAAATATGAACATTTCACAAAGTACAGACAAAATACAGTTTCATAAGTGTGAAGTTATCCAACTGTAATTGCGTAAACATCTGTCACTGACGTAGTAAAAAGAATGTTTGTTTCTCTGTCAAATAATCAGATAGCTGTGTAATTCTGTGTTAGAGAAATATGGTACCGACGTGTAAAGTTGTATAAGCAAATACCATATTAGCTAGGGTTCCTTGTGGTTGCCACACACATGGTACACAAAGTAAGCGTGTACCCCCCTGAGGATAAATGTAATTATACCCTCAGGTGTTACAGATTACAGCAATAGAATGAAATATATCACGGAAAACTTTCTTTGTAATTCAAAAATCTTGAAAAATAAATGGCTTAAGTACAAAAATCTCTCAAATGCGTGTCCTGTAGCGCTAAATGTGCGTCTTGCTGTAAGATAATTCTGTGGAAGTGTCGTAGTTATCGTCCTCCGAAAGCCAAGTTCTGCAGAAGTCAATGTACTTACCTCATGATAAACAAAAGTGAAATGCTTTATGTATAGATATCTTAGTTATTACGCTTATTGCCGTGATGAAGAAAGTACTGTGCTGTAACGTATTGTTGTGCTACGGAAAAGACAATCTCATTGTTGCTGTACCACAAAAGTTACTACTAAAACATGTTTTACTTTCCAGAAGAATTCAGAAAACTGTGCAGATATAAAACAGAAACACTGCAAAAGCAACATTGTGAATTGTCACTCATTAGTAGCGTCGTGATAACATCGTGTAGCTGTCACATAAACTAACCACTGTGTCCTCTGGTATCTCACAGAAAGTACTTTAAACCCAGAATGTATTTTCAAATAAACCAAAATGTTGCATTAAAATCTCATTAGCAGTACTGGTAAATGTTCTAAGTATGTGAGCCTTATAGTCGTTACGTAATCGTGCAACAAACAAGCAAGAATGTACACACACAATAACACTGTGACGTCTGTTCACTATAACAATGCATTCGTCATTTCTGTTTAAATAAGTTCTCTTGGCTCTTGACTGGATATTTCACTTCAAACATTGTTACATGTTAACAGATTCTAAATCTGACAAAGCATATTAGTAATGTGAAGCGAAAAATTTTATGACAAAGACTAAGTTAAAAAGCAGATTATCTGTCAATAAATGGTTTTACATGAGAAATGTGGTGTAAACCTTTACTCTTCCTAGTACGCAGAGTTTCAACTTCAACGCAATTATCATGTGGTATACGTCGTTAAACAATACTGGAATTTTTCTTAAGGTTAGCGTCTATGTCATTTTTCTCTGAGCCAGCCGGCGCAGGTGGCTGCCTGCGGTGCGGGTCATTGTCTGTTCCTTTGTTGGCGCGCGTCGTTACTGGGATTAGGAGGCCTAACTTCCACAAATTCGCCTTGCCGAGAGGGCCCAGCTCTGTTTAAAGCTCGCCAGTTCTGATGGAATTCAGGTCTGTCGTTTTGTCGGTAGTTTACACAGTTTCTTTCGTGTCGGTCACGTGGTGGAGAATTTCTCCCTGAATCGTAACTGCGCGCTGAACTGTTGCGTCTCAAGTTATTCTGTCTCCCGTAATAATAATTATTCTGGTTCCCATATTGTCTGTTTCTAAGGTAATCTCTGTCATATTCATTTCTACGGAAATGCGATCTTTCTCTGTAACTATTACTGCTCTGCCAACGGTTGTCATACGGGTGGTGTCTGGTTTGGTCACGATTTGTGTTGTGAGAATAGCCTTGTCGTGTCAAGTTATTACTTCTTTCATCGTGGAATTGTGACAGATGTGACCTGTAATTGATGTGCTCCTGTTTCCGCGTTCCCCGATTGTCAGTGTCAATTTCCAATTCTTGTAACAGACCCTGAAATGCTTCAATGTCATCTTTGCAACGTCCTGCTAAAATAATATGTCGTGAATGTTCAGGCAATTTGAGTAAGCAAATGCGGATGAGTTCTGAGGGGCTGTATGGGTTTGATAGATATTGATTCTTATGCAACATGTCTTCAAAATATTTGACAAGACTGGAAAATTCAGATTGTTCAAAGTGTTTCATCATCATGATGCTATGTTTTACACGGTCTTGTGTAGCTTGAGACCAATATGCTGAGAGGAAGGCATGGTAAAACTCTCCTTCACTGTGGCAATCGTGAATTACCGATCGCATTCTTACAGCTGGTTCATTCTCCAAGTAGCCACACATAAATTCTAATCTGTGTTCTAACGACCAGTTGGGAGGAAAACAATGAGAGAATTGATGGAGCCATGCTTGTGGATGAATGTCGTTGCCAGAATTCTTAAATGTTTTGAATTTACGTGTAGTAATGAACAGCTTATAGTCAAAATCATCGTGTCGGCGAGTAGCATATCGGTCATTGTTACGTCGTGTCGGCGGTTCCATCTCAAAATTCGGTGCACATTCCCAATTTCTTTCATTACTTCCGAAATGCCCTGTGTTATTATTTTGCAGCTTTTCCGTGTTTCTAAGTCCCTCTTCCCGTGTTGGAGCGCGAGTGTCCTCTGAAATACGTAATTCTTGTATTACCTGTGTCAGCTGATCTTGTACTTCCCGGATTTCTCTTTGGTGTTGCGTATTAATTTGATTCTGATTTTGTTTGAATTTCCTAATTTGTTCATACTCTTCTGTGTCTGTGAAGGCTACAGGTGTTGTGTCATTCAGATCATCATCTACCTTTGTAGATAAGTTAGTGACCTGATCCGAAAGTTCGGCTACTTTCTCTGATAATGAACTAATTTCCCCCATGTGTCTTTCTACTGTGTCCTTTAAGTTTTTCTGAGTTTTTGCAAGTTGCGTAACCGAATCGGTAGATGCAACTGAGTCCATTTTAGCTTGCAAGGTCTCATGATTTTCATGAACAATAGTTTGCAGTTCTTTTATGGCTGCTTCGTGATTCTGTAATGCATTTTCATGCCGCGAAAAAATAGGCTGAAAATGCTCACAAATTTGTGTTTTTACGTCATTACAGACTTTTTGACATTTCGATTCAATGTTATGTAACTCAGCAGTTAAATCTGCACGTGTTTGTTCGAGTGTGGTGTCTAACTTTTGAAGCTTTTGCTGTGTTTGTCTCTGATTTTGTTCCATTGTGTCTAATTTTTTAAGATTTTGTTCCATTGTGTCTAACTTTTCAAGCTTTTGTCCCATTTGTTGCATTAATTGTAATAACAATGCACTGGTGTCTGAAACATGTTCCTCAGTGCTTTTCGGCAGTGAATTTGCACCGGCAACATTGACATTTTGACATGCAGAAAATGTGTCTTGACTTATTTGAGAAAACGGCGAGAACCCAAAACCTGAGTCTACAGTATTCGCAAAATTGTGTCCTGACATTCCCGATTCCTGAGGCAAGCTGTTGCCGACCGATCGATCGATAATGCGTCCCTCTTCACTAATTGTTTCACTGTCCACGCCATTGTTTGCCGCCTGCTCCATTTCCCTATGAACAGTTACCAAATTACTACTTTGAACATCAGCTAATTCATTACTCGGTGGCGCTAACACACTGCTTTCATTTTCACTGTCATTTCTCAGTTTACTTTGGAGCCTAGTGTTACGTTTTTCACACGCCATTATTGTCACAGTATTTCACACGACAACACAGAAAAACACAATTTGAAGAGCAAAAATAAGAGAACACATTAATATAGCACTGAAAATAATAACTAGTTAATTGCAGCTGCGAAATACTTGGTGCAAATCTACATGCATGCCACAACTGTTTTACAGTACAACAATGAAAAACCACAACTACCAAGGAAATTCTCTCTATAACTACGCGCTAGCAATAAACAAAAGCTACACTAATTACACAAACTACAACAAAAAATCAGAAGATTCCAGTGAGGTATCCTAGGCTAAGGGTCGACATATGAAACGTAACCTTTGAACAATTCTACAAGACTGTGCTTAACCTGACACACAATATTTTGTTAGCGCAACGCAATCTGACTTTCAAAAATCTCTACAAAAGAATGGCCCTGACTAACATTAAACTATACCTTTCACAAATCACTTACCTCACAAAAATCTTCGCTGCTCAAGCTACTGCAATACAGCGAGCGCCACTACTGCCAGCTAAATAAAAGATTCAAACTACTGAAGGCACTAACTACTGATAGGGGTAGTTAGCAAATGAAAGATATTAATAGAGAGCAAACAATGTATTTACCTTAATATCATCACAAGTCATAATATATATCAGTTCATGACAAATTACACAACTCCGCCATCTCTCTCCCCACATCCACCACTGCTGGCGGCTCACCTCCAACTGCGCAACGCTACGCGCTGTTCACAGCCAGCTGCCGCTGCCCAACACTACAATGGCAGACAACAATGCAAACTAGCCACAGACTGCACACAGCACAGCCAGTGATTTTCATATTGAGCGCTACGTAACGTTGCCAATAAGAAAACATAAACAGCCTACTTACAGCGTGTCTCACTCTGTTATCTGTGGGGTATTTCATGAACAACTGCTGTACCCATATAATCTACAGCGCGATCAGTCCCTAAGGCCACAGGTTCGTCATGGCAGACGGCGGTTCTGCCAATGGCTGTTGCAGAATTGTGCCGCAGATCCACTGTCCACATCCAAGATTTTATTTACCGATTGGACAGGGTTCGTAATAGACGTTGTGACTTTCCATAATCGGCATGTCTTTGCAGATGTAAATCCCAAAGGAGTTCAGGAAAAAGGGCACCAACACCGATTTCAATCAACGTATAGGCAAGCGTGCTTGGCGATATACTAATAGGAGCATACATGCTACCACAAAAGCTAAGTGGGGCGCATTATCTGGACTTTCTCAGTACTGCACTGTCTATCTCGCTGGAGACTATGCCATAACAACAACGAATATAAATGTGGTTCATGCATGATGACGAACCAGCACACTTTCGTCAAAATGTGCGCGACAATGTGCCGATAATTCAGGATCGCTAGATTGGTAGGGGAAGCCCCGCAACTTGACCTGCTCATACCCCAGACCTCAATCCTCTAGTCGTTTGGTTATGGAAACATTTGAAGGAATTGGTCTACGCTACGCCAATCTACGATGTGCGGACACTACAGGGTCGCTCCTTCAATGCGGGCCAGCAGGTACAACAACAACCGGGTATGCTTCAAAGGGTGCGTCATTCCCTACGCCGGAAGGCAGAGAGTGCATTGGCATGAATGGATGCCACGTTGAACAACTCCTGTAAACACGTGTTTATCGCAGAAAGTATGCATCGATTCGCGATCTAGTGTCTTTTGTTGGTACTACATCCACGACCTGGCTTAGTTTTTGTAAGGCACTGTCGAATTTAATAATGAAAATAATTGTGAAATACGGACTAAAATATCTTCTAGGGTATATGTCTTACGCAACAACGGCAGCTGATCAATAAATAAGATTTGCAATCATATTTCTGTCAAATCCTCGAGCTTCCGCTCGTCCTGAGGTCTAGTGACGTCTGATGGTACTACGTATCTCCGAGACGGGTATTGCCGCTGTAATTTATTCTCACGATCGGAATTAAAGTCAGTTTACCACGATATATTTCGCTTCTTAGGCATTTAAGTTTTCATTAATTTTCTCCATTGTTTCATCTGAATGTAGAAATTTGAAGTAAATCGGCCAAGAACTTTTAGAGACTTTGGCAACAGCCTTTCGCCTTTATATATTACATACACACATGTTTGAAATCAGATTGCGAAGTCTTGCATAGACAGTGAGTTTCCTCTTGTCTTCGAGTTAAAGTGCGCAAAATTTAATCAAGATCGGAATCAAACTGTAGATTTGTATGCATTACAAATAAACAAATGGACACTTTTCTTTATAGATCACCAATATATGCCAATCGCGAGTTAACAAAGAAAATTCGACTGTAATTCGAAATGAAAGTCGAGTCGTGTCAGCCAGTGACAGCGTGTTTAACGCACAGAGCTCTTGAGTGCAGCGGTCAACGGAAGTCATATTCCAGAGATAATTTTCTCACGTACCATTCGCAAGTAAAAGAAGGAAGGGGTAATTTTTTAAATCATGCCAGAAGTACACTCCAAAACACATAGCAGCTGGCGTACGGAATAAAGGCGAAAGATGTAGTATTTCGTATTTAGTCAGTGAGACCTCACTGACGTCTAAACATAGAAACAATAATGACAATTACTCCCCTCGCCTTTGCAGTGATTTCATCACGAAAGAGACTCGTCGGCCTGTGTGGCCGAGCGATTCTAGGCACTTCAGTCTGGAACCGCGCGACCGCTACGGGCGCAGGTTCGAATCCTGCCTTGGGCATGGATGTGTGTGATGTCCTTAGGTTATTTAGGTTTAAGTAGTTCTAAGTTCTAGGGGACTGATGACCTCAGAAGTTAAGTCCCATAGTGCTCAGAGCCAGAGCCATTTGAAAGGGACTCCTAACTGTGCAAGGCGCAAGCTGTAGACCATCTTTGATTTTATGTGCCTCTGGGTCAGTTACCTCCGAGTTAAGACCGTCTCCGCGGTGCTGTAGAAAGGCGAGAAAGGCGCCGAGTTGGCGTGACTCAGCAGTTGCAGATGGGCGGGTAGAGAGGATGTACGTCTCTCTCTCTCTCTCTCTCTCTCTCTCTCTCTCTCTCTCCCTCTGTGTGTGTGTGACTCCAGCCGCCCCGCCTCCAGGTCTGGAGAAAGGAGCGCTTCTAACCGCACCAGATGCTCACATTGTAGGCTGCACTTACCGAGATCCACCACTACTCTCAACGTCAGCGCCCCTCTTTTCTTCAAGAGGGGACTAGCTGCCGCACTGTTTACTGCGTTGTTGTAACATCTAACGTTTTCGGGCCGTGAGTGATTGTTGGTATGTTTTCCAGTTTCCATCCAAATCGATTCAATTTTAAAGGCCTGCAAAGCGGCAACTTAGTCATTTCCTCCAGCTGTTCAAATCTGAGTTCACCACAGCGAACGACCTTCGTCAGGTAATTTAGTGACACAGGCACAAAGCTAAAAATACATAGAATCCTACGACTGCAGTATCAATAAACCACAATTGAAATCAGTCAACTCATTCAAAAATGAAATGTAACAATTTGAAATGATATGAAATGGAACGATTACGTCGGTTCAGTCGTATGTAAGGCGAGTGCCAGATATTGTTCCATTCGTGGTATAACGTCTCCAAATATGGACTGTGCGATTTTTGTAACTTATTTCTAAAATGTGTAATTATTTTTCATCAGAGACATAGTCTGAACAATATAGCTACGATCACTGACAACTGTAACTATACATAATAATATTTTTTCTTATTCTGTGAAAGAAGAGGTCGTAATAGTCGCTACGTCTTCTGTCTGTCTTTTGTTTTCGCTGTTCTTGGAGCAATAGTCATTTACGCTGAGGAGGTGTGTATGTTGTAATTGTTACTATATTTATGAAATGTTTTCCTTGTTAATATTGAAAGTAACCTTCCGATCCTTCACGTCAATGCTCTGAACATTTAAACAATTCATAACTGCCGTGCCGCCAGGAAATAGCACATCGCTAGTGTGCAATCAGCCGCCATTACGCGGCAGTTTCAAATATTACAAAATTCATGTCTTTTTCCGCAGCAATAGCCACAAAGCAGTTTGAAGCATTTCATTTAACAAGAGCTTGCATAGAAAAGAGTTTATAGTATTACAGCGTCAGTATTTACAATATTTTAGATCGAAGCTAGATACAGCATCTTTGGCCTAAACTACGAACGAAAGAATTTTAAAATACACAAAAATATATTAATTGTTTAGACGCTTTATATGATAAAAGTGAACCCACTAACAAAAAGTAAATACAGAAGCAGTATTTTATTCTCTTTACATATTCTTATTTCATTAGCTTGCCTATGAAATTCTGACTCTATTATAGGCAGATTTACGTAATTTGTAGACAGGCTTGGTTTCGGAATACCAGTTAACGGGCCCATAAGCAAGAATAAAATGAAACAGTAGTATACTGAGGAATTCAATGAGTTTACAAGTCTACAATTCAATGAGTCTACAAGGACGTTCGCATTAGTCATCCTACAATACTGCTCAAGTTTATGGAACCCATACCAAGTAGTACTATCAGAGATTATTGAAAGTACACAAAGAAGACCAGCACGATTTGTCACAGGTTTGTTTGACTCATGGCAGAGCGTCATGGGGACGCTGAAAAACGTAAATCAGCACACGCTTGAGAGATGCCAACCATCCCGTGAAAACCCGCTTAACAAAGTTTCGGCAAACAGCATTAAGCGAAGAATCGAGGAATAAGACTGTCCACAGCACGCACACAAATTTTTAAGCAGTTATTCTTCCCGCGCTCCGAATGTGAATGGAATGAGAAGAAACCATAATAAGTGATACCATGAGCACTCTCTCTCTCTCTCTCTCTCTCTCTCTCTCTCTCTCTCTCTCTCTCTCTCTCTCTCTCTCACGCACTTCATGGTGATCTGCACAGATCTAGATGAAGACGTCAGCAGCCTCGGTTACACTCTTAATGTACCTCTGAGATTACATTGTAAACTTAATACGACTTTTTAATTTAATACGAAGTGCGCGACGAGAGGGAATGTTATACGACTTGATCTTCTGAAGTTGTATGTATCACTTGTTATTAAAACAGGAATTAGGAATAAACATTTCGTTTGTCCGTGAATATACACTGCGTGCCAGAAATGAGAAGGGCCTAGAAGAAGAAGAGGGAACATAATGATTATTCTTCTGTTGTGAAAGTATGTAACGTTATATCATTACCAAATCGAGTCATATTTACAAATAACTTGGCAATATGAGGACGATAGTCAGTGTGACGTTGCATCCGGCATCACCTGGTTGCATGAATGGTTTTAGTTGGGGAGGACATTATGAAACCCATTGCATCCTCTCGGGATGCAGGTGACGTCCGAGATGGCCACACACACTTTGTAAGATGGTCGTATCATTTTGGTTTTTGTATGTTATCGATGTGCACGTTAGAGCCAGAGCAGTTTACGTTACTGTTAAACAATCTTTGGTCTTCTTGATGCATAGTCTTTGCGCAGACTGATACATTCTTACAAGCGAACCTCCCCATCGCACCCCCCTCAGATTTAGTTATAAGTTGGCACAGTGGATAGGCCTTGAAAAACTGAACACAGATCAATCGAGAAAACAGGAAGAAGTTGTGTGGAACTATGAAATAATAAGCAAAATATACAAACTGAGTAGTCCATGCGCAAGATATGCAACATCAAGGTCAGTATGAGCTCAGGAGCGCCGTAGTTCCGTGGTTAGCGTGAGCAGCTGCGGAACGAGAGGTCCTTGGTTCAAGTCTTCCCTCGAGTGAAAAGTTTATTGTCTTTATTTTCGCAAACTTATGATCTGTCCGTTCGTTCATTGACGCCTCTGTTCACTGTAATAAATTTAGTGTCTGTGTTTTGTGACCGCACCGCAAAACCGTGCGATTAGTAAACGAAAGGACATGCCTCTCCAATGGGAACCGAAAAAAATTGATCGCAAGGTCATAGGTCAACCGATTCCTCCACAGAAAAACACGTCTGATATATTCTATACGACACTGGTGACGGCATCTGCGTCACACGGCAGGAATATGTTGTCGACCCACCTAACTTGTACACTTGGCGAATGGGTAAAAACATTCTTCTACCTTGCCCGATTTAGGTTTTCTTGTGGATGTGATAATCACTTCCAAAAAAGTGATGAAAACGTAAGAGTTTGTCACATAAACTGCAACAAATGAATGCAACAGTTTCACAGTCGTACAGTTTTTCCTGTGCTCTGTCAAAACATATGTTTTTAACGTTGTCAAATTTTTCCGTGTGTAGACCGTTAAATCCTGCATATGTCCAAGCAAATCTGAACATGTCTTGGAATTTTGGAGAGCGAAGTTGATTATGTGTGAGTGCCTGAACTTTGATAATTGTCTGAAAATAAAAGGTTAAACTTTCACTCCAGGGTAGACTTGAACCAAGGACCTCTCGTTCCGCAGCTGCTCACGCTAACCACGGGACCACGGCGCTCCTGTGCTCACTCTTATCTTGATGTTGCATATCTTGCACATGGACTACTCAGTTTGTTTGTTTTGCTTATTTTTTTCATAGTTCCACACAACTTCTTCCTGTTTTCTCGATTGATCTGTGTTCAGTTTTTCAAGGCCTATCCACTGTGCCAACTTGTAATTAAATCTGAGGGGGTTGCGATGGGGAGGTTCCCTTGTCAGTAGAAGTGTGGTAGGTGATGGACGTATTCTGTAGTGCTGAGCTGACTTGTGATTGTACCTGTTAGATGAAGAAAGATTGATTGTAAAAGACAGCAGCGAGGAATAATATGTATATTTTAGAAAGCGAAGTGAATATAAACTTTAAATGATATTATTTTTTGATGAGAACAAGTTTGAGGTAAGACCACAGGATTGCGTGGCTATTTTGTCGGAATGATTATCATCAGCTAGTTAACTTGCTCAGAGATGAGAGAAAGACCACCCTACTTCCTGAGTCATGCATTAACGTATTAACTGACTAAGCTATTTGATTTTTTATAGAAATTATCATTTAACATACACCTTCTTTAAATCATTGTTCAGTTTGTTAGGCATAGTATTGTTCAGACCAGAGTTATGTCTGAAGTCACGCTAAGTTTTACGTTGTCTTTTTAAACACATACTTCATTCTAAAATCGTTATCTTGAAATATCATTTCATTGGAGTAGTTACTCTCTACATCCCACTGTTTAAAGGAGGTTTATCATTATGCATTACCACATTGTACCACGCGGTATGCAACTGTTTTAATACTGTCTAAAATTTTATTTAAAAATAGAAATCTGGCTTAGCCGCTGTCTGCTTGCTGTTTGCTGTTGTACTTCCGAGAAATCAGCAACAGTGTTGTCTAGACGCAAGGTAAGTGTGAATTTTGATCAGGGCCAGATAATTGTTTCACTTAGTTGCACAGTTATTATAAAGACAAGTTGCATTGGGATCAGTTACAGTATGGTTCAAATTAGAGTCTGCTTAGTCAAACGTTAGCTTATGGATTTAAGTTGGATAACAGTTAGTCGGTACATAGTTTTGGTAGCACGCTGATTTTCTAGAGTGGGAGGTAAAGTTGGGATTAATTTCAGACAGGAATAAATATAGTGGGGAAGTTATAACTTCCTATTGGGGACGGCGATACGCCCGCTAAACCCGCTGGGCAGAACAGGTAATTAGGATTGTGGAAAGGGGCAAATAAGGCTGGGGTCAGTTTCTTTAATTATAATTTACTGCAATTTAGTAACACATTTACAACCAAAGCGACACATAGCCGAACCTTTACCAAATGCAAATCTTTCACGGCTGAAGGCCTCCAAACAAAAAATCTTAAAAATCAACAAGATAAAAATCCAATTTAAATAGCAGTAAAATAATTAAAAAAACATACCACAGAAAGCCTCAAAGCAAGATAGATAGAACAAACATATGCAAGGTGCAATACAAATGGCTGAAGACCACAATTAAGTTTCAAAATTTTAAAATATATTACCATAACCTTTTAAAAGCAGAGGCCGTAATGTTTAAGCTTGAAAGATAATTTTAAGAATAAGGTTGCAAGACTGAAAACCCACAACTAATTTTGTAGAATTTTTAAGAAAAAAAGGAAAAAATAACCATAAGTCTTAAAATTTAAGTAGCTGGAAACATAATTAAACAACAGTGGGAAAGACAATAAAGACAAAGGCACCCAGAAGCTTCCAGGGAGATCGGTCTGCCCTCGTCCACTTAGGTGAGGCAGGTGGTGAGCCCAACTACACTTGGTCCGTCGGAACCCAACCAGGAGTCAGCCACGGACCGACCGACACAACAACTTGCTTCCCATCAATCAGTACATGAGAACTCAAACACAAAAGGTTATGAACGTGATAATCCACAACAGAGTACGTATTAGCTGTCAAAATTACACACCATGTTGGACAGCGACAATAGGTGAGGAAAGAACGCTGCCCGAAATTATGTTAGGGGCCAGGGTAGGTAACCGGAACACTAACGGCCACAAGGCAGAAAGTTCTGCTGGTGCACTCAAATTGTAGTCAACCAGTATAGTTAATTGCACCGCATGGCGGCTAAATTTCAGCAATAGCAACACTCGGTGTTGCTCACAGGAAAACCTCCCCAACAGCGAACTACTGAAACGAACCACCACAACATGAATGGACGTGGTTTGGGTAGTTGAAACCACTACTCAGCTTTGACGTCCTGGGTCGGTGAACCACGAAGCTCGTAGCGATCGGACAGCCCCAATTGCGCAGGGCCCGCCAGCGGACCCAGCCTAATGCACCGCGCGGAGACAACTTCCCTGGTTCGCATCAACCGACCGACTCGCCGCAGAATGCCGACAACATCTAAAATAGTCGTCAGTGGAAATAACGACAACTACACACACAAGCTGACAAATACTTGCACTAAGACCTGAACAATACCCAACAGTAACTAAACACGCACGAAGACAAATCGGAGGTCGATTCACACACACACAGGCGACTCATGAATTATCGGCGAGCCAAAACGCGTCGTCTGGTAGGATGACCGACCGACGATCCACCAAGAACGTGACCCGGCTGAAGTGATGCGTGGCGGCAATGGTCGGGCGAGCCATGTCGACGCAGACCTCACTGCTCCAACCCGACTGCACTAGTGCCGCATTGCAACTCCCCGACTGGCACTCCAGACACGTTCCAACTGACTGGCAGACCCGAACTCGTGACCCGAACTCACAACCGGACTCCATGACGACAGACAACGACCAGGAAGTAATAGCAGTCGCGCACAGATACTACGAGAGGGGATATATCGATACGCGGTGCTAACGGCGCTCACGGTCAGGCAAAGCAGCAACTCGGTGACAGTAGTAATTAAGATTAACATAGTGAGGAGGAAGTACGTTAAAAACAGAGTGTAAAATACCTGATGGCGGGAACACGAACCGCGCACGGCTAAGAGGGATCTGGGGATCTTGATGGCCTCGAGAGTACATCATCATCATCCAATCAGTTCATACAGTCAACTACCATGTGTAGACCATGTTCCTCTTGCTTGCTACTATGATATACCCGCACGAGTGGTAACACTTGAGGACGCAGGTTGTTCGTGACATACCGTTTTCCTTTTAGGGCTCCCTCAGTCACTACCAGACATGACCCGAAGTCATGTCCAATGCCTCAACGCACCACGACGCCAGGAATGAAACCGCTGTTACCCTGCAACGTATATTGCTGTCCAATAATGCCAACGATGGTCGTCCAGGACAGTGCAGTTCGACGATTCATTGCTGAACACAGTGCGACACCATTCGTCAGCAGTCACGGCAGCGCTCCCAATGCAGCCGTCTTGTGTTGCTGCGTCAACGGCGGCCACGCATGGGACGGTAATTACCCAGTTCGGTTGCTCCTCGACTCCGACCAGTGGTGCAGGATGACAGAATGTTGCAGGGAGTCCGTTGGTTATTCTTGGGTAGCAGACGCAGTTGTCAAGGGGTTACGATGTGCATGGTGTAGAATACGACGATCCTCCGTTGTCACGATCAGACGTTCGCATGCAGTCCAACATCGGGCCACTCACTGTTACATCCGAATGCCCCACAAATCTGGATATTGCATGATTCGACCGGACGGCCAAATGGAAGCCCACAATGAGACCCCATTCAAACTCTGTCCGATGCTGATGTCGCTGCCTCACACGACTATGCGGCTTGTCTTTCACAGTGATCATTAAAGATCTGACGGTGTTCACACCCATTATGTAGCCTACAGTACAGCCTGGGAAAATGAATGTTTAAAAAAAGGTAGTACAGAAATGCTAATCCCGAACTAAGAGTATAGATCAACAATAGAGTTGATGCATAAGTCTACAAATCACTTGTCACCCAATGTCCGTTTGGAAGCTACAAAATTGTTTCCAATGCCGTTTACGATATGTATACAATGTAAACCATTTCCACTCACAGACGGAAAAGCTGTGCATGTAGGTTCTAGTCGCTCACAAATGAAATACGAAGATTGTACCAAGTCATCAAATCCACAGTTCGACAAGTTAATTTGAATAGACACTATATGAAAATATACCTGACACATGAGAAGCGTGAACGGAATGCGAATGAATCTACTTCTATGTCTATATTAATACTCTGCAAGCCACCTTACGGTGCGTGGCAGAGGGAACTTCCGGTATCACTAACACACACGACACAGATCTGTAAGTCCACAGTATTGGTGATAAGTTGAGGAAACCGTCCAGAACCACATGTGCTACAAAACGCCACTGTTTCCTGCGCATGTACCCCGACATCAACACGGGATATGATCACCATGTACACATACACAGGCCGTACAGGGGGTTGGCATACTCTGGATCAGGTGGTCGAACAGCTGCCTGTCGAAGCTACTGAAGTGTCCTAGGGGTTTGAAGACGTGCAGCGATACGTCGACCGAGAGCATTCCAGATGTGCTCGATGGGGTTTAGGTCTGGAGAACAGGCAAGCCACTCCATTCACCTGATATCTTCTGTTTAAAGGTGCTCCTCCACGATGGCAGCTCGGTGTGTGTTACACTTGTCCTGTTACAGTTCCTCTGTCAAAGACATGCAGGGGTGTATGTGCACCAATCATAATGCCACCCCACACCATCAAACCAAGACCACCATACAGGTCCCTTTCAAGGACATAAGGGGTTGGTATCTGGTTCCTGGTTCACGATAGATGAAAACCCGGCGAGAATCACTGTTCAGACTATATCTGGACTCGTCCGTGAACATAACCTGGGACCACTGTTCCAATGACTATGTACTGTGTTCTTGACACCAGGCTGTATGGGCTCTCCTATGACCAGGGGTCTGTGGAATGCATCTTGCAGGTCTCTGGGCGAATAAACCATGTCTGTTCAGTCGTCTGTAGGCTGTATGTCTCGAGACAACTGTTCCAGTGGCTGCAGTAAGGTCCTGAACAAGGCTACCTGCAGTACTCCGTGGCCGTCTGCGGGGCATTGATGGTGAGATATCGGTCTTCTTGTGGTGTTGCACACCGGACAATATTTTACAAGAATGGCTAGTGCCTGCAACAGTCTTGCCAAACTGTACCAAACAGCATGCTGAAGCACCGAAATAACACCACTTCCTCCAGTGTGTAGCCCTACATGTCACAAAGATATACAACTCTAATCATTTACATACTTGCCGATTTTATGTACATATATTAAGTTACTTTGAAATTCGACCATGGCTTCTGGGTCTTCCAGTTGTTTTTGTCAAGCAGTGTAATTAATGACAATGCCATCAAGGCGGTTGTAGCACGAGGTTCGATGAATCAATGAACGTCGACATGATATGTGTACGAGGGGGTACCAAAACACTGGAATTATTTTTTAAAAGCTATATATTTTCAAATTGTTAACAAAACAACCTTATCTCCTTTACAATCTCTCCAATACAACTAATACATTTGTCCCACCTGTGCTTCCGCCGTCCGAAATATTTTTTTAGTTGCCTTTAGAAATGGGTGACGGCTCCTCCCTCGTTTTTTGGTGACTTCTTCAGTATTGTCAAACCGGTGTCCTTACATGCCCCGTTTCATGCGTGGATATAAGAAAAAATCGCACGGAGCCATGTCAGGGGAGTAAGGTGCGTGGGGAAGCGGAGCCATGCCATTTTTAGCCAAAAACTGTCTAACAGAGATGGCTGTGTGTGCAGGTGCGTTGTCATGGTGGAAGAATAAGAAGTTTGATTGACGGTCTGGCCTGGGGGATTAAACTCTGAATGAACTACGCCATTGGCATAAAAAAGCAAATCAGCATTGTTTTGATGTTTTATTTGACTTGACGACTTTTTCTTCTGGGTGACGATGACGCCTTCCATTGGCTTGGCTGTTCCTATGCTTCTGAGTCTATTGTCTATCACTCATCACCAGTGATGACCTTTGACAGAAAATCTGTATCAGTTTCAAGCTGTTTTTTCAAAGCACGTGTTACAACTCGACGTTCCTTTTGATCGTCAGGCAGAACCCGAGTAAGAAACTTGGCTGCAACTCTTTTCATTCTCAAATCTCGCTTTAAAATTCGCTGAATCGAGCTCCAAGACAACCCACTAATCTCTGACGGTCGATCAATTGTCTGTCGACGGGCTATAAGCACAAGCTCTCGAATTTTTGCAATATTTTCGTCGATTGGACAGTTGATCGACGTCCAGAATGAGGTTTGACATCAATCGACATGTAGCCATTTTTAAATCGATCAAACCACTCGTACACTTGATTTTTTCCCATAGCATCGTCTTGGTAATAGTTTCAGCAGCATTTTTACCGAATAGAAAACAAAATTCCACAGCTGCACGGTTTTCATTTAAACTTTCCATAATAAAAATCGAAACAGCGCTAACGAAAACAGTCCCTGCAGATGGACAGAAAAAGCCAGGTCGACAACAGAGACGGCACTGAACTCGCAAAGAGTTGCCCTGTGCACGTGTAGCGGCAGAAATGCGTACAACACAAGCTCCACCCACAGCAATGTTATTCTGTCTTTTTTTGGAGTACCTCCTCGTAAATGAAAGCGTACAGCGAAGGGGGAGAGAGTAGGCAAAATGTGGCCAAGATCTGCAATCGGTGAGAAGACACGTCAGCTGCTGGTGACGGGTAGGCACCAGGTCGTTTGAGATCTTCAGTGCTACTTCTGTCAGTCGTGGCAGGAGCGAAGACGCGACACCCATGTCCGTCGTAGAGGAGAAAGCGCCAGTCTCTGACGAAGAAAGGAAACTGTCGGTGTTTGAACGTCCTGAAAGCAACGCAGCCGTTGGACGTCGCAGCTGTAACAGTAACTCTGTCTGCTTTCTCAGAAGATGCACTACTGTGGGGACTATCGACCTGTTGCTATTCCTGTTCCGCGTCCCTGAATATGTTCGGTGTCTGCTGTCACGTCTACTTTTATAGCGACCTAGAGTGTGTCGTAGAATTCTGTTGCGTTCTCTGCTTTGTTTGTCAATCTAATGTTGTTTACAGACTGTTAGTATCTAGCCCAATGCTTCAGACTGAGACTCGTCAGCGCAATGCACTCCGACGTCTATCACAATTCATATACTCGGTGGAAAAACTGGTAGAAGCCGACCTCGGGGAAGATCGGTTTGGATTCCGTAGAAATATTGGAAAACGTGAGGCAATAGTGACCCTACGACTTATCTTAGAAGCTAGATTAAGAAAAGGCAAACCTACGTTTCTAGCAAATGTAGACTTAGAGAAAGCTTTTGACAATGTTGAGTCGAATACTCTCTTTCAAATTCTGAAGGTGGCAGAGGTAAAATACAGGGAGCGGAAGGCTATTTACAATTTGTACAGAAACCAGATGGCAGTTATAAGAGTCGAGGGAGATGAAAGGGAAACAGTGGTTGGGAAGGGAGTGAGACAGGATTGCAGCCTCTCCCCGATGTTATTCAATCTGTATATTGAGCAAGCAGTAAAGGAAACAAAAGAAAAATTCGGAGCAGGTATTAAAGTCCATGGAGAAGAAGTAAAAACCTTAAGGTTCGCCGATGACATTGTAATTCTGTCAGAGACAGCAAAGGACTTGGAAGAGCAGTTGAACGGAATGGATGCTGTCTTGAAAGGAGGATATAAGATGAACATCAACAAAAGCAAAACGAGGATAATGGACTCTAGTCGATTTAACTCGGGTGATGCTGAGGGAATTACATTAAGGAATGAGACACTTAAAGTAGTAAAGGAGCTTTGCTATTTGGGGAGCAAACTAATTGATGATGGTCGAAGTAGAGAGGATATAAAATGGAGACTGGCAACGGCAAGGAAAGCGTTTATGAAGAAGAGAAATTTGTTAACATCGAGTATAGATTTAAGTGTCAGGAGGTCGTTTCTGAGAGTATTTGTATGGAGTGTAGTCATGTATGGAAGTGAAACATGGACGATAAATAGTTCGGTCAAGAAGAGAATAGAAGCTTTCGAAATGTGGTGCTACAGAAGAATGCTGAACATAGGGTGGATAGATCACATAACTAATGAGGAGGTATTGAATAGAATTGGGGAGAAGAGGAGTTTGTGGCACAACTTGACTAGAAGAAGGGATCGGTTGGTAGGACATGTTCTGAGGCATCAAGGGATCACCAAATTAGTATTGGAGGGCAGCGTGGAGGGTAAAAATCGTAGAGGGAGACCACGAGATGAATACACTAAGCAGATTCAGAAGGATGTAGGCTGCAGTACGTACTGGGAGATGAAGCAGCTTGCACAGGGTAGAGTAGCATGGAGAGCTGCATCAAACCAGTCTCAGGACTGAAGACCACAACAACAACATAGTGCCAGCACGTCCTGCGCGAGTCACTTGCGTACAAAGTGTAGCAAGGCGTACGAGTCGACAGGCAAGTGGCAAAGATCTCTGCGCCCCTTGCGTGTCATATATTACTTGTAAACCTACCCAAAGGACACAGTTCGATTCTGATCGACTTTGGATGTGTTGTAGTGTTAAGCATACGGCCTTTAAGGAAGTGACACAAAATGGTTCAAATGGCTCTGAGCACTATGGGACTTAACTGCTGTGGTCACCAGTCCCCTAGAACTTAGAACTACTTAAACTCAACTAACCTAAGGACATCACACACATCCATGCCGGAGGCAGGATTCGAACCTGCGACCGTAGCGGTCACGCGGTTCCAAACTGTAGCGCCTAGAACCGCACGGCCACTCCGGCCGGCTGCAGTGACACACCCTGCTTAAAATAATTCAGTCTAATATTTCTGATTGAATACCATTGAAACGATGTCACATGTAAAAAAAAACTTCAAATAAAAGTCCCATGATTTTTAAGGTACATTACAATGGTTCAAATGGCTCTGAGCACTATGGGACTCAACTGCTGAGGTTATTAGTCCCCTAGAACTTAGAACTAGTTAAACCTAACTAACCTAAGGACATCACAAACATTCGTGCCCGAGGCAGGATTCGAACCTGCGACCGTAGCGGTCTTGCGGTTCCAGACTGCAGCGCCTTTAACCGCACGGCCACTTCGGCCGGCTACATTACAATGACGTACCACATTTGTCAAAGAAGTCGTTTTTGGGAATACCCGATGCCATTTTGGTTCTCATTATTGTACACATTTATGTTAATGTTATAACAATACAGTACAGACAGGTTCAAAATTAAATCTGAAAAAATTACGACTTGAAAACAAATAAAACACAAAATGTAAAAAGAACACGGAAATATAACATAAGATATTTTATATTTCATAAAATTAAAAGGTATATACATATACAGGGTGGAGAAAAATTGTGTCACGAAATTTTAACCCTGGATAGCTGATGTCAGTAGGAACCAAAATTACTAATGTTGTGTAGGTCGACAATGCACCATTTTTAAACTACGGAAACTTGGCACCACGCGCCCCGATTGGCCGCCATGTTGCCTGTTTCCAGATGCTCCGGCCAACGCATGACCGCGAATGCTTTGCCTGCCGGAGATCGCGATGTATCCAAGGCGTCCCGCACGTTCGGTGGTAGCGCGCCAGCCTTCCACTCTGGGGGCCTGGGGGCGAACCCGCCGGGGTCCCGACACATCCATTGTAGTCTCATGATAAGGCGTACCGGGAACAAAACCGTCAACAGCTGTTAGTTCGCGTACAGAAAGTCTTTTACAAATTGTGTCGGCCCTGAAAAGGGCCTTTTTACATCTAGCACATTGTTTACTTAAAGCAGGTGCTCGAACTGGTGACCCTCTGACGCGAGACATAAGCTTGGTAACGTCGGACGGTGTTTTCCCGAACTCTTTCAACGAGTCCTGACATTGCTTTGATGTGATTGGCGTCATGTTGAATGTGATCCATTAATTCCTCCTCGCTTCCAGGTGGTTCGCGTCCGGGTGGGTGAACTAGAATCTTGAAGAAACCCCACAGGAAAAAGTCCGGTTGCGTGAGGTCTGGTGATCGCGGGGCCATGTCCTACGAGCACCTCTGCCAACTGGCCGGCCGTCGAAGACTTCATTTAAATATCCGCACACAGCACGACTGTTATGTGCGGGCGCCCTATCGTGCTGCAACCAGATGCGTAGCCGTGTGTCAAGCGGAATATCTTCCAGCAGGCCAGGTAGCATTTCTTGCAAAAAGTGAAGGTAATTTGCCCCGGTAAGTATCGGAGGTAGACGGACTGGCCCAATCAGATGGTCACCCACAGTGCCTGCCCAAATGTTGAGGGAAAAATCGTTCCTGGGATCCGTGGACGTACGTGACGTGAGGATTTCCCCTTGCCCAGTACTGAACGTTTCGTGTCTTTTAAAGGCCATCCCGATGGAAGGTGCACTCGTCGGTAAACAACACAATGGCGGGGAAGTCGGGATCTTGCCCAACACGTCGCAGAAACCACCGGCAAAACCCTAGCCTGTGTTCATAGTTCGCCACAGGATTTAGGTCTTGGACATGGTGGAAACTTAATGGATGCTGGCCGTCATTCCTCTAAACCTCCCAGACTAACCGATGAGTGACCCCAATGTCGTGTCCAACCGCTCGAGTATTTGTCATAGTTGCTTCCTCGAAGCGTTAGAGAACAGTGTATTCAAATGCAGCATTCCGTCGTGTTCGAGGTCGTCCAGCATCACCATATCTCGCTAACGAGCCTGTTTCCCCAAGTCGCCGGTGAATTGCTCTCAAAGTTTACGGGTGTGGGTGGCGTCCCGCTGAGTACCGTTCCTCACACAACCGTCGAGCTTCATGCGCATTACCGTCGGCTAATCCATAAACAAAAACCATATCTCGTTGTTCTTCAAACGAATACTGTGCGCCATGCTTACTGTATGACTAAATCGCAGGCGGCGTGTGTGTGGTCCGAAGCGAAGCTTATGTGTGGACGCCTCTGACGTGAGGTGGAGGTAAGCAGCAAGACCTATTTGACACGTGTGCGTATCACGTTGGGGCAATGACGGGGCGTGGGACGTTTGTATGTGTCAACCGACAACCATAACGTTCTCCGTCAACCGACGAACGGCAACAGGGCAATCCCACGGCCAATCAGAGTGTGTGGCGCCAAGTTTCCGTAGTTTAAAAATTGTACGTTGTCTACCTACACAACATTATTAATTTTGGTTCCTACTGGCATCAGCTATCCAGGGTTAAAATTTCGTGACACAATTTTTCTCCACCTTGTATATTCAGAATATTTTTACATCAAAAACATAAAAAACCCAATATGACATCTGACACAAGCAGATACACAACGGGCCCGCATACTGAAATATAAAAAATATTTCTAGGTTATTTTTGACAAATACGTCTTTGGAATACCACTTAATCATATACAACTCAGTTTGGTATTATCGATAGTATACGTTTTGCTATCAGTCAGATGTCGAAACGAAATCAAAATATTCTAGAGGGGGAGAGAATTTCGAAAAAAAATGACGTTTTTGACAACTTGTCGGTGCGCCAGTGTAATGTAAATTAAAAACCACAAAACGTTAATTTGAAGCTTTATACCTGTTTCCCCTTTGGACATCATTGATTCAGAAATATGAAACTCAGTTTTTGTTTTTTCAGCGGGATATTTTACCTCCTTAACGGCTTATTTTGCTCTTCATTACAACATATTCAAAGCCAATCAAAATCGGAGCGTATCTCTTGGGTACGTTTACTTGTTAGTGAGCTCAAGTACATTGGACAAGCGCAAGCTAAAGATATGCTCTGAACGGAAGACGTTAGACGCTTGCTTCTGGGTCCTGCTTCAGAGTAGATTGAAAATTCTGGAGGAAGACGGCGGTATTTTGGTTTCTCAGCATGCATTTTGGTACAACTGAGTAAGACTGCCCCTTGTTGCAGCCACTATCCGTGCATATAACATTGCATGTGCGTAGGAAAAGAAATACACTAGCGTGCATCTATACTATGGAAAAAAACTTCTGGAAACTCCAACTATAACACCACAACTCTGTTGATGATCATACATTTTCTACGTGTTTTATGGAGGTTTTTTTTTTATTAGTTATGCTGAATATTATTCTTGTAAATATGTTGTCAAGTTACGAATGCTGTTTGTTATTTAAGAAAAAGAGTACGTACGGAATGTTAACATTTTGTAAGTAGACAGGCCGACCTAGTCGGAAAACATATTGCCAAAGAGTGCAATAAATTGTAAATGCATTATCGCTGGGCGTACGAGTGCGCCCAAAAAGTAGCAGTTCGGAGTCGCGAGGAGACGGTTGGTGTCGTTGGTTGCGTGTATGAGCCGGTGTGGCTATGCAAAAGTGCGGAGGTAAAAAGTCTGTTTCCGAAGTGCGGAGCAGTGAAAACTGAAATGTTTGATTTGGCGGATGTGTAATAAGGGCAACCTCTGGCATTTATTGGGCACAGTACAAATGCAGCAAGAGTAATTCACATAACATCAAAAGTACTGTGGGCCCTTGTGGTATGGCAAAAAGATCAACCTGTGGCATATTTTACCGCTAAATGAAGCCATTCGACAAACCAACGGCATCATAAAGTGAAGTAAGATCTAGACATTTTATAACAAGAAGTGTAATAGGTTGACCAGCGAAGTTGGAATTTTATTGCTTAAATAACATTGTTTTCGTGCTTATTGTCACGTAAATAATTTTCCTGGTATCCATCCTATCCGTTTGCACGAACCGACATAATCAGCAAATGAACTGAAAATGAAGTGAACATTAATTTATTAGATTATCAAAATATAATTTTTACAACTTTTGGACAATTACGTAATAATAAAATCTTTGGCTGTAGTATGAATAATGTCAGAAGTAGAATGAAGCAAAAGACAGCATTAATTTATTTGCTAAAAATAGAGTAACTTCCATAATAAAAAATTGGTAGTAAAACTTTACGTAACTTGGACACTGAATTCCATTGTCAAAGCACAGTTTTAACTTAGAGCTTCTGGCATAATTTATAACTTTTATTATAAACAAATATCAGATACTCCCAATGAACTACAGTTGGAACAAGGTCAAATTGAGAAAGTTGACAGATTCAAGTGTCTAGGAGAATGATTGTAGCCTAATCTATCAGAAGGAACAGCACTAACAACTCGGATTAATAAGTTACAATTATTTATTAACCAAGAACATCTATAATAAGAAATGCCTATCTCGAAATTCCAAACTAAAACACTACCAAACAGTTTTCCGCCCTGAAGCTCTATATGCCTCAGAATGCTTGAATCTTAACAGGAAAGGCTTGACACACAAATTAGAAATTCAGGAGAGGAAGATCCCGAGAAAAATTCTGGGTCAAAACAAATGGCGAGTGCAGAAAACCATCAAACCAGGAGCTGTACAGTCATACCAAGAAAATCACAAATGTAACCAGAAAGAGGTGTCTCGCTTTCTACGGACATATCACAAGGATGGACCAAACAAGACTGACCAACCGACTTCTCAACTGCTGGAAGAGCAGGCTGACAGAAGGAGGACATCCAGGAACTGAACGTAACTGAAAGAGACATTAGAAACCGAGCACTTCTCAGAAAGATACTAAAATAAAAGAGGTTTCAGAACAGATCACCCCGTAAAAATACCGGCGCCCTGTGGACAAAGGAGAGATAGGAGAAACATAACCAGTGAATGCGGGATTACTGGTCAAACATCAAGTCCCTTTCCAGGCTGAAAAGTTGAATATTGTGGTCCTTAACCGGCCCATTCGAAAGAAGAAGAAGAAGCAATATCAGAGTAACTGCTAGGTAAATGACAGTCCTTACTAATGAGTTAATTCAAACAATGTTTCTGCTTGCTACAATTACGACAGTCAGTATTATCATGAGTAACGCAACAAGTTTCTGTCCACAGCCAGTAAACAACTTACTTTAACTGATCTTTGAAAATTAATATAATATGTTGTATGAGTTTGCTATTGGATTATTATTTGACTGCTGTGACGTGTGGTATGAAGTACTTGAAAGTGTGTGTTAGGTACTGTTCCTACGTTATAACACCAATAACTGTTCTTTCGTAAGATTGGTTACGAGTATTACGTTTAGTTTAAATTTAATTCTTCTTGTTCCGGGAAGCAACTGGCGACAGTTGGTTCTTTTGAATAATGAAAACTTTGAAAACCTTTTCCCCAAATTTTCCACTAACTACTGTTAATTAAAAACTAATTTACGTAATAAAAATATATAAAGTTAACCGAACTTTAGTTACAGTCGTTATTGCTAAAGTACTGAGCAGTGGCGATTCGGTAATAACTTCATCTACTTCTCTTGGTTTCGCATTATTCTTCGGAGTAGATGCCTTTTCCCCACAGATTAGGGACTTCAATTACACGGTCATATAGAAAAGCCTAACTAGCAGGAGAGGTAGGAGGGTTAAAGAAAGCAAAATATCTAGAAGTAAGTTCTGGACCGGCCTTAAGTGAAATGACCACATAAAAAAACAGTGGGAAAAGCAGATGCCAGGCAGAGATTCATAGAAATAATCTTAAAGAAATGGAAGTCCTCCACTAAAGAAATAGCTTATAAGGCGCTTATTCGACCGATTCTTGAGTATTGTTCACCAATATAGGATGCTCACCAGAAGAGAGAGAGAGAGAGAGAGAGAGAGAGAAGTAATGAGACAGAGAAGATCCAACGAATAGCGGCAGATTTCCTCACGTAAACGTTTAGTCGACATGACAGCGTCGCAGAGACGCTCAAGAGACCCCATTGGCAGACGCTACAAGATAGGCGTTGTGCACTACAGGGAGATTTTTGCATTGGAATTTCGAGGGAGTGCTTTCCGGGAAGAGCCGGACAACATATCACTTCCCTCCTCCCATCCCCCCACCCGACACAAAAATAGTCCCCGCAAAATAGTCATAACGACAAATTTCGAGTTTATACAGAGTCTTATCGACAATCATTCCACCCACGCGCCATTTACGAGTGGAGCACGGAAGGGGACATCAGTTAGCGGTACCAGGTCAAACAACACCAGGCTTGCGGAGTACTGATGAAGATTAATTCGTGATCCGTTCACGCTTCTCGTGTTCGTGTTCAGGTATATTTTCATATAATCTCAAAAGGCATCGGATACAATTTTGTAGCATCCAAAACGGATACTGAGTGATATGTGATTGGTGGACTTAGGCGTCAGTTGTTTTGCTGATCTAGAGTGGCAATATGGGATTAACGTTCTGTACTATCTTCTTTAAACATTATAACATTTTCTCAGAATTTTTCCGTAGACTCATTTATTAACATGGGGAATTTTCGTTTGTCCTTCCATGTAGCCACGTGGTCTTGTTCATTCGTATTGATGCGAGGTAACCTCGAGTGATCTAAGCCCATTATCCTACGTATTTTGTTTCGAAACCGAAGCAACTATGCGCTTTGCAATGCGCACGCCTTTCTTTCGTAAGATTTTTCAGGTGAGATCGGAGTGACGCAGTATGATCCAGATTGTAGTACCAGTTTTATAATTTTTAGGTTCACCTCAGCCTACGGTTTAGTAATTTTGAAGTGATATCCGTAACAAATGGCAAGCTCGTTTCACTTACATGAGTAGGGCCTGTAAGGCAAGATTTATTCCACGTATTCATTCCACGTTTGGTCTTTGTTTAGACAGAGAAAATGGCTCTGAGCACTATGGGACTCAACATCTGAGGTCATCAGTCCCCTAGAACTCAGAACTACTTAAACCTAACTAACCCAAGGACATCACACACATCCATGCCCGAGGCAGGATTCGAACCTGCGACCGTAGCAGTCACGCGGTTCCGGACTGAAGTGCCTAGAACCGCAGGCCACCGCGGCCGGCTTAGACAGAGAGTATACGCGATATTCAGTCTATGCTGTTTAAAAATGCCTAACAGAGAACATCGTCATTGAGCTTGCGAAGGTTCTACCATGTCATTGCCTAAGTTTTACAGAATGCGTTATGCCGACCGATGTGGCCGAGCGGTTCTAGGCGCTTCAGTCCGGAACCGCGCTGCTGCTACGGTCGCAGGTTCTAATCCTACCTCAAGCTTGGATGTGTGTGATGCCCTTAGCTTAGTTAGGTTTAAGTAGTTCTAAGGCAAGGGGACTGATGACCTCAGATGTTAAGTCACATAGTGCTCAGAGCCATTTGAACCATTTGAACACTGGCCACTGGGGGCTGAACCGCACAGTAACTCTGGGTTCGGTGTGGGGCGGCTGTGGGGTGAGTGGACTGCTGTGGTCTGTGGTGGGGTTGTGAACCACTGCCGGCCGAAGTGGCTGTGCGGTTAAAGGCGCTGCAGTCTGGAACCGCAAGACCGCTACGGTCGCAGGTTCGAATCCTGCCTCGGGCATGGATGTTTGTGATGTCCTTAGGTTAGTTAGGTTTAACTAGTTCTAAGTTCTAGGGGACTAATGACCTCAGCGGTTGAGTCCCATAGTGCTCAGAGCCATTTGAACCATTTGTGAACCACTGAGGGCTACGGCGGGGACGAAGCCTCTCCGTCGTTTCTAGGTCCCCAGTTCAATACATACATACATCATACCCGAGCTTATTAATTTTAAGTGTTAAGTAACAAATGCAATGTTTATGTATCTGATGTTAATTTTTTTGAGAACTACAAAAAAGTGGCAGCGGAAGGGATCTTCAGCCTCGTACGAAATGTTTGCTTCGCCGAATGTAGAGTTCAAAGAACGATCGGCCGCGCACAAGAGAATATGCCGGAATGTTGCCATAAATGCTATGGTCTTTGTTAATAAAACAACGTAAAATTGTCTCCAAATGTTAAACAAAATAATGTACGTTCAGTTCAAAATGATTCACGGATGGTAATACATGTACAGTGCGGAGAATTCCGTAAAGTTTTCGTGGCAGTAATGTGGACATAGTCCCCTGAAAAAACTTAAAACCGTTCATGTAATTAAGTATTTTGGAAGATACTGAATCCCATATATTTGCCCAAAGATGTGTTCAAAGAGTCCCGGCGGAGGTTCGAGTCCTCCCTCGGGCATGGGTGCGTGTGTTTGTCCTTAGGATAATTTAGGTTACGTAGCGTGTAAACTCACGGACTCATGACCCTAGCAGTTAAGTCCCATAAGATTTCACACACATTTGAACATTTTTTGTGTTCAAAGATCATGAGTAGGAGTAATGTACTGAATGAAAATTTATAATATATTATGAAGCCAAAAGAACCAGCTCGTTTATATCTGACTTGACGATGCCAAACAAAATTGTAATTGTGAATATCGAAATATTTTGACAGGATAGGGGCATGATAGAGCATATCAATAAAAGCAAAAAAGAGATGGGGCCCCTCCACGCCCGCACCAACGTGGTGACCAAACCAAAAGTTCTACTGTCACCTCCGTAAACATGTTAGTTGTCTAGTATGTGGATCACAGGATGCTGGGCTGTGACGTTGTCCGTGCGTCTGGGTAAGGCTACGCATTAACACGGTCCATCAGGTGATAAATAGTGGACGAAACGCGAGTGAGGGTAGCGATTTGAAGAGCAGAGGAAAAAAAGTGCCATGGCTCGTGCCGTGGGAAAAAAACCTCTGCGACAGTGGGATGGGTAGTAAGAGCAGTAGTGGCTTACTAGCTGCGATAGTTCATGCAAGGTTGGATTTGTTAGTATAGGTATCATGCATCATTACCATGACAAGCGATGGCGATGTGTCCCAGTTGTTGCTGCTGCTGCATTCCTGGAACAATCAAGATCGTTATACAGTAGTGGGAGATCGGCCATAGATCATCTCACTGTGTGGGGGATGTGTGGAGCTTGTTTGCATGCAGTGTACGGTAGGGCTTCCCTGTGTGGTGCCAGTTATTCGGCAGTGTACTCCAATCCAGCTGGATATCCAGTAATGGGTCTGATAAACAGGGGCTCGCCTGTGCCGTTATGTTTGCGTATGCTTGGCCATAGATGTTATGTCCTTACAAGTATGTCTTTTGGTCTTTTATGTTTCCATCAATAAAAGTGATTACTTTGCTTATTCAGAAAACACGCTAGCCAGAGATAACTCCACTCGCAGATCTTGAAGTTAAAAAATGGTTCAAATGCCTCTGAGCACTACGGGACTTAACATCTGAGGTCGTCAGTCCCCTAGAACTTAGAACTACTTAAACCTAATTAACCTAAGGACATCACACACATACATGCCTGAGGCAGGATTCGAACCTGCGACCTTAGCGGTCGCGCTGTTCCAGACTGTAGCGCCTAGAACCGTTGGGCCACATCGACCGGCTCTTGGAGTTAAAAGTGATCTTTGGTCGGGTAATAACGGAAATCAACGGATAGAGGGAATTTCTCAATCAAATTACGCAATTACATTCGAAGATAATTTTTGAAGTACAAACACTATCCAGTGCCCACAGTTCAAATGTTGGAACGAAAAAGGAACTGTCTGAATAATGATGTCACCAAACTCCTGAAGTATACATGGTAGTCCAAAACAGTGTGAAAAGCTTGTAAGGGCGTTCCAGGGTAGGTTGAGCTGAGAAATAACTGTTACGAAGAAAATTCAATACGTTACGCGGTTTCCGAGTCGTTACTGCACTGAGTGAGATACTTCACAGCTACAAGTGGTGTACAAAAAAGTTTCTGGGCTTCTATGAAAGTGTCAATGAAACAGTAAGTTCTGTTCGTGAGTGTATCGTTAAGATAGTTAACGAAAATACCCTGCCTTTAGACAAGATTACTGACTATACTGCAGACAACACTATTGTCAATTATGGTAAGATCCTTCATGATGCAACGTTACAGAATTTTGAAATCAAATTGTTCAGCTCATATTGTCCATAGTAACATCTGTCATGCAAATTATTGCCTTGATATAGACGTAGAAAATGTTATTCTGAAAATACGTAATCATTTTTCCATGTCTGCGAGGACGTAACGAAGATCTGAAGAAGTTTTGTGGATGCTGAATGGATGGAAATACTGAGACACCTCATAATTCGCTTGTTTTCTTCAAAACGTACAGCTGATTGATTAATCCACAACTGGCCTGCCACCAAAAGCTACTTCAGATCACTGGTAGAGGACTGTTCCATTGTCCTGAAGAAGTATTATCATCCGGAAGATTAAGGATATATTGCTAAAAATCCATTTATTATTCTTCAGCAATGTACTAAGATTTTTTGTTCAGTGCATCAAGATCATAGAAAGACACTACCTCGATGGTTGTAGCTTATGACAAAATGTGCTCACGGAAGAGAAAACTGGACCAAAGGAAAGAAGATCAGTTCTTTGGAACTGCAGTTAAGAATGCCATGGAAGCCCTATCTTCTTCGAGAAGAAAGAAGTTTTATGCAGTTCTGTCAAGAAGCCTTAAATTATTGTACGATTTCTCGGAGGAGGATGTTGCTGCGAAGCTACAGTTTTTTTCGTTCAAACAGAAGCATAGATTTTTCTTCCCTGGAAACTTCAGTGAAAACCCTCCATTTAACTGAAATAGTTGATATGGAGGAACTGTATGAAGTTTTTTCTCGTTGGGAAGATTCCTGTCAGTATTATGGAAAGCACAGAAGATGTAAGTTTCCAGAATGAGATTTTCACTCTGCAGCGGCGTGTGCGCTGATATGAAACTTCCTGGCAGATTAAAACTGTGTGCCCGACCGAGACTCGAACTCGGGACCTTTGCCTTTCGCGGGCCAGTGCTCTACCATCTGAGCTACCCAAGCACGACTCACGCCCCGTCCTCACAGCTTCACTTCTGCCAGTACCTCGTCTCCTACTTTCCAAACTTTACAGAAGCTCTCCTGCGAACCTTGCAGAACTAGCACTCCTGAAAGAAAGGGTATTGCGGAGACATGGCTTAGCCACAGCCTGGGGGATGTTTCCAGAATGAGATTTTCACTCTGCAGCGGAGTGTGCGCTGATATGAAACTTCCTGGCAGATTAAGACTGTGTGCCGGACCGAGACTCGAACTCGGGACCTTTGCCTTTTGCGGGCAAGTGCTCTACCAACTGAGCTACCCAAGCACGACTCACGCTCCGTCCTCACAGCTTTACTTCTGCCAGTACCTCGTCTCCTACTTTCCAAACTCTGCAAAGGTCCCGAGTTCGAGGCTCGGTCCGGCACACAGTTTTAATCTGCCAGGAAGTTTCAAGATGTAAGTTTGTTTTACGAATTTCAATAACTATCTCATTCTGTTAACGAAACGAATTAAAATTTAATTTAAATTGGTACTTAACGTTTGATTTCCAAGTAGCTATGAACTGTTCCCCATTTTAGTGAAAAATCCGGTATTTTTAGGTAACTGTCACTTATTTCTTACATCAAAAAGTGGCAGCCGTAGTTCTTCTGCTCCCATAGCGTAGATGATAGCGCACGAAACTGCTAAATCTTTGGCTCGGGTTCGATCCTCACCACTGTCCCATGTCCAATTTTGTATCGCTTTCATGTTCGCTTTTAGGAAGCAAAAGAAGAACTCGTTTGGCCATAACGTCTTTGGCTGGTCGCTTGCGAGCACAACGAAATGGCTGGCAATCTTCAATGCTAATTAACTCGAAAACGGCGCAACGTACCGATTTTTTTTTTGCCAATTATTTTTCAGCACAACCTGCCCTGTAACACCCTTATAAGTTTTTCAGACTGTTTGTGAGCACACTGTACATGGTTAGGCGTGATCCCTGAAAAGAAAGGAGCGCACCTCAGTTTTGCAACCGAGTTACACAAGACAGGCTCGACAAGAAGATTAAATAAGCTACTGTTCCATGGTATCCCTACAAAGAGCTCGTGACGTAACCACTGCCAGAATACCAAAAACTGTAAGAGTAATTCAAACATCATATAAAGCTGTGGACCTACAACCCTGTATGAAACGGCAACACTAAAATAAGTGAATCCACGGGAGTTGCGGATATTGAGAACATACGGATTGGGCGCTCGATTATTTGCCACAAAGTGGACATAGTACATACATCTCCCGTGGCGCGCGGAAACAAAATATTGGTCATGTTACCAGCACTATTAACGATTTCATGCATCCATAATAAGTCTAAAACTCGTGGTACCGTGTGAATAATTTAGTAACGAAGACGAATGGGACATCAACATCAGCAGGGACCGGTCTCCTTGGCTGTGGTGTTGCAATATTTGGCGCTCTTGCCGATAAAATGCATGTCACCGTAACCGCGGGACTCTGTGTAGCGCAAACAACGGACGTCACAGAATTAAGAGCAGCACTGGAAAGGCGTGATCACGTTTTTTGTATAAATTAAATGACGGCCGCGATTGGAAAATGCAATATTGTAAGTTAGTAATTTCGGAATGTGGCGTAAGGACGGAGAGAATTAGAGGGGGAGATAAGGTTATATCTCATAAACCACACTTTAAATTAATTACTATGTGTTAAAAGACATGTATTTCGCATTATTTCGTATAAAGGGGTGGCTTACTAGGAACTTCTGGCTAGTGTAAACAATATATCTATAGGGCTTCTGGAACACTTAGTTTACATTTCTGACTGATGACCTCAGATGTTAAGTCACATAGTGCTCAGAGCCATTTGAACCATTTGAACACTGGCCACTGGGGGCTGAACCGCACAGTAACTCTGGGTCCGGTGTGGGGCGGCTGTGGGGTCAGTGGACTGCTGTGGTCTCCCTTTCCTCACCCCTTCGCCGTATTACCAGCCAATCAAAAAATCCAAGATTGCAGAACTAGATCAATTGTGCTTTATACCCCACGACCCTCTTTCCAGCCCATCACACTGTAGTATTAAAATTATCCTCCTTCTCTCCAGCCAATCAAAGCACAGTATTAAAGTAATGGGTAAAAGTGGCTCCAGATACGCAGCAAATAATTATGTAACCCCCACTTGAAAGTCAAAGATGAGATTTACTTCCGAAATACCGGCGAAAAATGGGGTTATACATAATACCTAGGGTGAGTATTAAAATTGTACGTAAAAATAACGCTAAGTTACATCACTTCACCTGAAAATCAGAGATAATTACAAGCACATACTTACCTCTGTACTTAATCAGCGTTATATCAAAATGATGCTTAAAACTATCGGCCGCTCAAAGATATGCATTATACAGCGTGTAAGAGGTATAAGGGCAGATACTTTTATTGGTGAGTGTGGGTGGTGTACTGAAAAACATTGTATCAGTATTTGCATCATTAGCAAACAAATACTTACAGCTATTACAAGTCGTTCATTTTTAGTTTGGTTAGTACCTCCAAGTACAAGTGTCAAGAGCAAGCCATTTATGCTTATTTTCCGCTGGGCAGCAGGTCGGGTGTTGAAATGTGGACATGTGGATGCAAAGTGACAGGTGTAGTTCACTTAGTGGTGCAGTAACGGCCATGCAGAAAATTTCAAGACGCAAAGTTTGTGAAGCGTTTGTGGGAACACTGATCGATGAAGAGAAGAAACAACAAATAACTTACACTGACACGCGTACCTATTAAGGTATCACACGTAAAAATATCTGCACTTATACGCTGTGTACATGCAAACGTACACACACACACACACACACACACCCACACACAGACACAGAGAGAGAGAGAGAGAGAGAGAGAGAGAGAGAGAGAGAGAGAGATTCTTGAAAATGCCAGAATTGTGTCAAATGATGCCAAAAATACTGTCAAATCTGTTGTCACTACTGACTACAAAAAATCTTTTATGGATTAGCCCACTAGCTGCATCTGTGAATTTCTCTGGTAACTATACATCATTTGCTATAGAATATTAGAATGGATATAAATCATACTCTCCATAAGTGGTATTTACAAATTAGTGACATGTAGTTTCCTATAAATAAGTTTTACTTTAATAGCATTTCTCAAAATTGAGAATAAAATCAACTGCTTATTTAAGCCCCTGTTGCCTGTCCCTGCCAAGAGATAGCAACACTTGTAAACGTTCAAAGTTCGGCTGCTGTATCGTAACATCAGGAACAATAGAGGCTCAAATTAATTATTTACCAAATCTGTGATGCTCGTCAAATGTCACAATATTCTTTCTAAGTCTATCTGCAAAAATTGATCATCAACACAAAAAAGTGACACGTTCACGTCGGGTATCGCATTGATTATGTCCAGTATCACAATGTTATTTTCCATGTACACACACACACACACACACACACACACACACACGTTGCTAATCATAATATACAAATACAAGAATAAATCTCCACGAAAATTCGAACTTTGCAGCAAAATAAAATTGCACAAAACACACTTTGCAAGAACAATGAGTCTTCACTTTAAATATTCCCACACATAAATTATCTCTACTGCTTATTAAAATACAAGCAGCTTACATATTGGCACTACTGATAAAGACCTTTGTTTCAAGCAGTTGTTAATGACAAGTCTGACTGCTGTACTACGCTTTGAGCTTTATATGGAGTTTTAAATGAAATATTTTCACATCCAAATTGTCTGTATAACTTATTAAAATACTCACCTTACTTATTGGTACTTTCTTTCGGATATGTCCGAAAATATATGGTTATGGCAATACCGGCCATGACCTTCTTCTTCTGTGCGGATGCACACATGCTCCCCGAACTCTTAGGGGACTTGGTAAGAATGTCTTCCACAAGTAATGAGTGTGTTTGGGGGTGGGGGGGGGGGGGGGGCACTACGAATGTAGTGTGTGGACATACAAGGTGAGAATGTTGGTCTCGGGGGAGGCGTGCGCGAGATAGTCCCTGCAGTCGCACTATCCTCTGTGCACTCGGTGGCTCAGATGGATCCACCGCAGCCGGCTTTGCTTCTTCTTCTTCGACATTTCTCGATGTTAACTGATGAAAAGTGTGCTCAGCGTGTTCGGTCAGAGGGTTAGCTGCCCTCTGTAATAAAAAAAAAACTGAGTTAACCGATCAACAACGAACTAAAACGGATGTCCTACGTCGTCCGCTCCGAGCAGATAAAGCGAACAAAATGAGATTAAAAAAAAAAAAAAATGGATAGAGCGTCCGCCATGTAAGCAGGAGATCCCGGGTTCAAGCCCCGGTCGGGGCACACATTTTTACCTTTCCCCGTTGATATATTTCAACGCCCGTCAGCAACTGAAGGTATTAATATGATTCTAACTTAAATAAATTGTGGGTTGGTAGGCGACTGTAGTCTGACCTCTGTATCACCCATTAAATACATCTAAATATGTAAAAACAGGTTGCAAGACACCCACATTACTACTACAGCTAAACTAACATACAGCCTAAAGAGCACTGAGAATTACCAAAGTAAACAACGAAAACATTTTATGCTCACAAAAAGCAGTTATATGTTTCCCTCGTTGTCTTACGCAGTCTAGGTAAGACTTAATATTCTCATATGTAGCATACCAGTTTTTCACTTGATTTTACGAAACTTCAAGCAATATTCTCACCTTGTTGACGTTGCTCTTCAATAGATATTATTCCATTATAATGTGAACTACTGCCCATCGCTTTCGAAGCCAGCAGGAAAAGTAATCGCTCTATCTATTCATTTTGGTTGTTATCTGTTGACTATTTGCCGGAGACCGTCTTCCACTCATTACAAGTAGGCTGTTTAGGATTTTATGTTGGTAACGTCACGTAGCGCTCTGTATGAAAATCACTGGCTGTGCTGTGTGCAGTCTGTGGCTGATTGGCATTGTTGGAATATTCGCTATTGTAGTGTTGGGCATTTGGATGTGAACAGCGCGAAGCGTTGCGCAGTTGGAGGTGAGCCACCAGCAGTGGTGGATGTGGGAAGAGAGATGGAAGAATTTTGAGAGCGGACGATCTGGACGTGTGTCCATCAGAAAGAGTAAATTTGTAACATTGGATATCATGAACTGATATATATATATGATGACTTTTCAACATTATTAATCTGCCAGGAAGTTTCATATCAGTGCACACTCCGCTGCAGAGTGAAAATCTCATTCTGGAAACATCCCCCAGGCTGTGGCTAAGCCACGTCTCCGTTATATCCTTTCTTTCAGGAGTGCTAGTTCTGCAAGGTTCGCAGGAGAGCTTCTGTCAAGTTTGGAAGGTAGGAGACGAGATACTGGCAGAAGTAAAGCTGTGAGTAGCGGGCGTCAGTCGTGCTTTGGTAGTTCAGATGGTAGAGCACTTGCTCCCGAAAGGCAAAGGTCCCGAGTTCGAGTCTCGGTCGGGCACACAGTTTTAATCTGCCAGGAAGTTTCAAGGTAAATACATTGTTTGATCTCTTTCAAAATCTTTCATTTGCGAACTATGTCTATCAGTAGTCAGTGCCTTCAGTAGTTAGAATCTTTTATTTAGCTGGCAGCATTGGCGCTCGCTGTATTGCAGTAGTTCGAGTAACGAAGATTTTTGTGAGGTAAGTGATTCATGAAAGGTATAGGTTATCGTTAGTCAGGGCCATTCTTTTGTAGGGATTTTTGAAAGTCAGATTGCGTTGCGCTAAAAATATTGTTTCAGTTTAGTGTTGATCAGAATAAGTAAAGAGAGAAATGTCTGAGTACGTTCAGTTTTGCTCAGCTGCTTGAAAATCAAATAATGTAGGGGGTTTACCAGCACAGTAATTTATACATTTTTTTAAGGGGACGTTTCATCGTGAAGGTGATCACAATCATCCTCCTCCTTCTTCTCCTCCTCCTCCACCTTCTTCTTCTTCATCATAATAATCATCACTATAATCATCTTTTTCGTAGTAATTATACTCTTCTTATTCTCCCTTTTCTCTTCCCTTCTGCTTTCGTAAATACATTGGCTTTAACGGCCTCATCTTGGTGCGTCTTTTTTCAGAATAATTTTTCCTATCTCTGCAGTGATTGAAAAGTGGGTCTAAATGGTTTTTCCAGAACAGAGTCAGCTTTAGCTTGCCCTTTTTTTTTTACACTAACGGTAGTTACCTGTGGATATTTGGTCCAAATTTCGAGAAAACGTGGAGATATTTTGGTTAGGAACGGCGGAATTAGGGTATGAAACTGAACATCTCATTATGCGTCTATTAAGAACGGTAAGATTTCGCACAAATATATCGAGAGTGAATTTTTCGCTCTGCAGTGGAATGTGCTCTGAAACGAGAAAGCTGTGTGTCGGATCGAAACTGGAACTTGGCACCTTGCCTTTTGTAGTCAGATAAAAACGAAAGGCAAAATTCGAAGATTCCGAATTCGGCACACAATTTTAACCTTTCAGGAAATTTCATTTCGACGCACTCTTCGCTGCAGTGTCAAAAATACAGTCTGGCAATATCTCCCAGAACGTGGCTAAACCATCTCTCCACAATATTCATTCTTCCAGGAGTGTTAGTCTTGCAAGTTTCACAGAAGAACTTCTCTGAAGTATGGAAGACAGAAAGATAGGCACTGGCGGAAGTAAAGCTGTGTGGTACGAGTCGTGAGTAGTGCTTGAGGAACTCTGTTGCTGGCACGATACGAGGGTCGTCCACAAAGTAAGTTCCGTTTGTACTTCTATCAACGGTAGTGCTACGATCGCAGTTCCGAGAATGCGCAGCAGTTACTCTGACTCAATGAGAAGACATGTACGCCATTTCAGATCGCTGCTGCCGACGTGTGCTTTGTAGTGCTTCTTCATAATGTCAGAAGTAATTGAAAATACCGCCGCGTGTGAAATCAGATCTGTGATTCGTTTTCTAAATGCAAAAAAAAGTTAAACCAAAGGAAATTCATCGGCAAATCTGTGAGGTTTACGCACAAAATGGTATGAGTGATTCAGATGGGTCAGACTGTTCAATGAAGGACATGATCAAGTGAATGATGAAGAACGATGTGGACGCCCGTCTGTGGTTACTGATGAACTGGATCACGCAATTGAAGAGATGATTGATCTGTATGAGGGTTGGCTGCCCTTTGTGATAGAAAAAATGAGTGAAGTGTTTAACGATGAACTTGAAGGGGTGTCGTGTGAGTCTGCCCAGACCAAATGACGAGAACAATGACGATCAAGATGCAAAAAAAAAGGTCGGCAGAGTACTTGCCCGCAAAAGGCAAAGGTCCCAAGTTCGAGACTCGGTCTGGCATACAGTTTCAGTCTGCCAGGAAGTTTTATACAATATGTAAAAGAACAACATATTGACTCGCTGTGTTTCGAAATAATGGGACGCCCTCCTGTCTACAATGGAATAAATAATAGACACAAATAAAGTTCCAAAACGATGCTCTTATTTATCTTTCCTCGGTAATTGTGCAGTTAATAATTAGACGAGAAGGATAAATGCTCAATACCTCTTTCTTGTTGCTCCTCGATGAACTTCTTGCTTTTATAATGTTGTAACTGACTGTAATTGAACTTTCTCGTTAATAGTGAGTATGATTAGAGCTGAGAAAGTAATTCTGATATCGTTTGCATTCACTTGTTTTATTTTCTTCATATCACGAATTAAACTTCCAGTCCAAAATGAACATGAACTAAACTTGTTCCAGACAAAATACAGTCAATTAGATCACGCAAACTTCCAACTCATTCCACCATCACGTACAGACTTCAGCTAATGTATTACAAGTTACTCTGTAAGAGTCCGACTCCGAATTTCCCTCTGCCACTCCAACAACCTGTCTACAATTCCAGCGATATTTTAGGTTACAAAGATATGCGTACATAATGGATTTAGTCGAGGTTTCTTTCAAAGAGATACAGACAGTTAACATTTCATTAACAAAAGCATCTCTTTCATCAATTCTGTTATCTTGAATGATTACAGGAAACAATAAGTATTACATTAACAGTGTATTGCGAGAGTTATATGTGCTTCTATGTTTCGCGAAAATCGAGCGGTTCCATTACAACAGGTCTCATGAGCAGTTGAAGTGTATGCTTGTTGAATGCATCTTCTCCAGTGAGTTTCATAGTCTACAGACTGAAACAGGAGTCAGAGAAGAAGACTTCTTTCAGCCGCCCTAGAACGAGTTTTCTAACCTTTAGACAAGATAATCGCAGAAACTATGTGTTCTAATAGAATATTGAGGGCATTGATGTTTTTGCTTTTGGTGCAAATGTACAGCAAGTTTGAAAGGAAGCCCGACAGGCGACTGTAACAAAACTGAAGCAACCTATAAGGAATACATCCTAAGGAAAGTTATCATTTAGCAAAGACTTTGTTGAAGGAAGAAATCAGGAAACATAACAGCAGTGGAAAGATTTAAATTGCGAAGTAACACAGATTTATAGATCATGTTTACAAAATTACAGATGAAGAAGACTAGAGCTCAAGGGGGGCATCCAGAATGAGTTCCAGCAATCTGACAAGCAAAACTGTAAAGCATTTTGAAAAATTAATAGCCATACCCTAATGACTTAGGAAAGTGCTTGAAGACACAAAAGAAATGGGCGTAAATAAGCAACAGATTGAAGATAGAACACAATATGGAAATGAAATGAGATTGTGGGGAAGGTTCAGAAGAAAAACAATTTCAAAGATCTTGGAAATAGAAGACAACAGAAGAGTAATGGAAAAGTGAATAGAGAGAGGAGCGATGAAGAAAACATAGAGCTAACTTAGTTTCTTGGTTCAAATGGCTCTGAGCACCATAGGATTTAACAGCTGAGGTCATCAGTCCCCTAGAACTTAGAACTACTTAAACCTAACTAACCTAAGGACATCACACACATCCATGCCCGAGGCAGGATTCGAACCTGCGACCGTAGCGGTCGCGCGGTTCCAGACTGAAGCGCTTAGAACAGTTCGGCCACTCCGGCTGGCCTTAGTGTCTTAAAAGTCGTCTCTACCAGACCTCTAATGAAATAAAAAGAAGACGGATTGAGAAGTTTCTATGTTTGGGTCAACTGAAGAGAACGCCTGGATGCACAGCAAAAAGACTAAACAGAAGTGTAGGAGTGGGCTTCATTGGTTTTGGTAAAGTGAATAGCGTTTTCAAAACGAATCTTCTGATCAAAAAATGAGGTAACAGACTTGAGAGGAAGACGCAATTACCTGACATCGTACCACAGACAACACAGACTTGGATGGTGCAGAGGCAGAGTCCTCTGGGACGCTGAGTGGTATTTTACATTGTTGAGCTAAGAGTCTTGCTTCTATTTGTCGAAGTTAGCTTGACGCCAACGTGTGTACGGGCGACCTAGTAGGACATCACAGGAAGCAGCGATTTTCGAGGCCCATACCTCAACACCTTCTGGAATCATGGAGTGGGGAGATGTTGGACATGCCAATAGGACTGATTTAGCAATTGTTGAAGGAAGGCGGAATGCTCGCCAATATGTGGCAAGAGAGTAAACCTAGTTGTTTGACCATTCGTGGCCAGGGCACGGGATGGCGTGATAAAGGATAATTCGGGATAGTGGAGGCCCCCATGCTGCAGTTCGCAGAACAAACAGATTGAGGAATGTACAGATCTTTGACTAGTGTACCTTGTCCCTTGATTTGTCATGATTTGTCATGTCATCAGGGACCCGATGTGAAAACGTATAGTTTCATACCAAGCTTCGGCCAGCAGTCTTTATGAATTGACATGGCATTGTTTCAGGCACATCAAGAAATTTCTCAAGATGACATTCACAAACTGTTTACTTCCATGTCCAACGAATTCGAGAGAGTATTCGTGCCCCTGCAGGTCAACCTCATAGTGATGCTGATGAGCGCCATCAGCTTCAAATGGAATGAAATTACACTCTAAAGCAAAAAAAGAAAAAAAGAAATACACATCGCGTAGGAATTATCCAAATGGGAGGGAAGTCGGCAGATGTGATCTACATGTACAGACAAACAAATGATTACAGTTTCAGAAAAATTGGATGATCTACTCAAGAGAAAGAGCTTCACAAATTGAGCAAGTCAATAACGCGTTGATCCATCTCTGGCCCGTATGCAAACTGTTATTCAGCTTGGCATTGATTGACAGAGTTGTTGGATGTCCTCCTGAGGGATATCATGCCAGTCCAGTTGGCCCATTAGATCGTCAAATCCCGAGTTGCTTGAAGGGCCCTGACCATAACGCTGCTAATGTTCTCAACCATGGACAGATCCGGTGATCTTGCTGGCGAAGGTAGGGTTTGGCAAGCACGAAGATGAGCAATAGAAACTTTCTCCACGTGCGAGCGGTCGTTGTCTTGCGGAGTTGTGGGCCCAGGATGGGTTGCCGTGAAGGACAACAAAACGGGGCAGAGAATATCGTCGACGTACTGCTGTGCTGCAAGGGTGCCGCGGATGACAACCAAAGGGGTCCAGCTATGAAAGAAAATGGCATCCGAGACATCACTTGTGGTTGTCGGGCAGTGTGGCGGGTGACAGCCAGGTTGGTATCACACCGCTTTCTGGAATGTCTCCAAACAAATCTTTGTTGGTCGTCAGGGCTCAGTTCGAAGCAGGACTCATCGCTGAGGACAATTCTACTCACGTCAACGAGATTCCAAGCCAAAAGCTACAGTTATCTCATGAACGAGGTCATTGCCACGAGCTGTGACATTCTTCTGTCTGTTAATTTTTTCGTTGAAACGCGACATTTCTATTTCGGCGACAATAAAGGAAGAACGGCCATCAGCACAGAAACTTCTGCTTAGGATTATATGACTCTCTAAGCACCATGTGGTGAAATATATTGTTATAAGCAGGTTTCTAGCTTTCTGCCAGGTGCTCGTGGTCATCGTCGTCATTTAACAGGTTCAGTACGCCGAGTGTTGTGTACAAGTCTCCTCCATATCATCCCATAAAGATAAATCCTGTTGTTCATAACATAGTCCTCCTCGCCATCTTTAAAAAGTCCGCCGAGGAGTTCTTGATCTTACTATGCACTGTGTACGTCAGTTATCTGTGTGAAAGAGAGTATGAAAATGACATTTGTAGGTAGATATAAATCAACAGATAAATGTAAATTATTGCGTGCATCATATGCTTTTGTATATCTGTGCTGTAGTCACCTGATTTAAAGACGAATTAAAGATCTTAAAGACTTAAATATTGATACAGAGTAAATGTACACAAAAATTTCTTGTCACATTTGCCATTTTTGTTTTAATTTGCAATATTGGTAAAATATTTTGAGAAATTAGATTAAGCTGGCTTGTCCTTTGTCACACATGCAAGTAGTTAAATGGGAGCAAATAAAAATCAGCTGTGTTATCCATGACAGTGATAGACGGTAAATAACACGACATTTACAACTCTCTCATAACTGTATTTTCCGCAATATTCTTTCTCCAGCGATTTATGTTTTTAGGGTCGTCAACTATCAAACACCAAACGTACACAAACGCAGAGTTTTACATATAACTGACATTGATGGGTGAACGAACAGATAAATATCATTATTTTAAAACAGTAACTATTTGCATCCTTTTCAAGAGGCAATGATATATAGTAGAAATTGTTGAAAAACCATGGTTGCACACAGCTGTATTAATCTATTTACTACAGAACTAGTTTCAGTTCAGATTTATTGTGACGCATATGATGTGTGAGAACCACGAGCACTGTCAAACAATGTCACAAACCACAGATTAAAGGAGAGGATAGTGTGACAGCAATGAGAAAAAAAGCTGACAAATGAAGGGAATAATTATGTAAGTTGAAGAACTAAATGTATTTCTGCAGAAACGGGAGGTAAGTCTCATTACTTGATCGCTAATCTATACCACCTAACTGGACAGAATGTTTGTTCTTGAGTTACGAATGCATTGTTCCAGAAGTTGTAAAGGACATGAAAGAGCAAATAAAGTAATTTATCGTAACATGAATGCATCTAACTTCGTAAATTTCAAGAAATATTTTAATATAAACACAGTATATCTAAACATACCGGAAGTATCAGTGGCTATGGTTAGACAAACATAACCCTAATGCAGTTAAGACCAGGAGAAGTTTAAATGAAACTGAGACTTCGGTAAGTATCCCTGTTTTGAGAAAAGGTATAATAGTACAGAACATCGAGAAAACGCAACTTCTTGCCCTGGATGTTACCTATATCTGTGAGGACAAGAAGTAACGTTTGAGTGAAATGATGCAGAACCTGACAAATAATGACCACATTCAGTTTCACAAAAGCAGGCTGAACTTTGATTTTGTCCATTATAAATTTTTTAAAGCCTGCGACTGTGAAAATAATGAGTTTATTTATAAATACCTTTCTGCAACCAGTCACAATTTTCTTTTATTTATCTTTTAGACGAAGCGTTTCGGGATATGATTCCCATTTACAAGTGTGTATTTCTTTGTACTATGCCATTTTTTCGTAATGTTTTCGATGTTTCAGATTCTGCTTTGTTTTGTTGACTTTACAGCATATCTAGAAAACGCGCAATTTTCAGTTAGTTATCGGTTTTTTATGTGTAGTTAGTGGCGAAATCTTGAAGAACTTGTACTTTCAGTTTTCTTATGGTCTGTTTGTGCAGAGTCTCACACATGTTAAACATTATTCACAACTTTCAGTGACAGTACACATCGAGGATAACTTACATAAACAAACAGTTACAAAGATGTTTTTAGATGTAGTTGACACAGATAATGTTACAGGTCCTCTATAAATATGCTTTTGTTCAGAAGGTATTTATCTTTACAATATAGATTACAATTTGCTTACATCTATTTTACAATAGTGCTTATTTCTGTGTGTTACTAAGTACACTACTGGCCATTAAAATTGCTGCACCACGAAGATGACGTGCTACAGACGCAAAATTTAACCGACAGGAAAAAGACGCTGTAATGTGCAAATGATTTGCTTTTCAGAGCATTCACACAAAGTTGGCGCCGTTAGCGACACCTACAACGTGGTGACATTAGGAAAGTTCCCAATCGATTTCTCATACACAAACAGCAGTTGACCGGCGTTGTCTGGTGAAACATTGTCGTGATGCTTCGAGTAAGGAGGATAAATGCGTACCGTCACGTTTCCAACTTTGATGAAGGTCGGATTGTAGCCTATCACGATTGCGGTTTATCGTATCGCGACATTGCTGCTCGCGTTGGTCGAGATCCAACGACTGTTAGCAGAATATGGAATCGGTGGGTTCAGGAGGGTAATACGGAACTCCGTGCTGGATCCCAACGGCCTCGTATCATTAGCAGCCGAGATGAAAGGCATCTTATCCGCACGGCTGTAACGGATCGTGCAGCCACGTCTCGATCCCTGAGTCATCAGATGGGGACGTTTGCAAGACAAGAACCATCTGCACGAACAGTTCGACGACGTTTGCAGCAGCATGGACTATCAGCTCGGAGACCATGGCAGCGGTTACCCTTGACACTACATCACAGACAGGAGCGCCTGCGATGGTGTACTCTACGACGAACCTGAGTGCACGAATGGAAAAACGTCATTTTTTCGGATGAATCCAGGTTCTGTTTACAGAATCATGATGGTCGCATCCTTGTTTGGCGACATGGCGGTGAACGCACATTGCAAGCGTGTATTCGTCATCGCCATACTAGCGTATCACCCGACGTGATTGTATTGGGTGCCATTAGTTACACGTCTCGGTCAGCTCTTGTTCGCATTGACGGCACTTTGAACAGTGGACGTTACATTTCAGATGTGTTACGACTCGTGGCTCTATCCTTCATTCGATCCCTGCGAAACCCTACAGTTCCGCAGGATAATGCACGATCGCATGTTTCAGGTCCTGTACGGGCCTTTCTGGATACAGAAAATGTTCGACTGCTGCCCTGGCCAGCACATTCTCCAGACCTCTCACCAATTGAAAACGTATGGTCAATGGTGGCCGATCAACTGGCTCGTCCCAATACGCTAGTCACTACTCTTGATGAACTGTGGTATAGTGTTGAAGTTGCATGGGCAGCTGTACCTGTACACGCCATCCAAGCCCTGTTTGACTCAACTCCCCCGAGTGTATCAAGGCCGTTATTACGGCCAGAGGTGGTTGTTCTGCGTACTGATTTCTCAGGATCTATGCACCCAAATTGCGTGAAAATGTAATCACATGTCATTTCTAGTATAATACATTTGTCCAATGAATACCCGTTTTATCATCTGCTTTTCTTCTTGAGTGTAGCAATTTTAATGGCCAGTAGTGCATATTGTCGAAGTATCTGACAAATAGAAAATATATTGCAATAAAGTAAATTAAACCAAACAGAACCTTACACATCGAAAACGTTACGAAAAAAATCAATTCCCGAAACGCGTTGTGCAAAAGATAAATAAATGAAAATCGTGACTGGTAGCAGAACGTTATTTACAAACAAACCCACAGAATGAACTTTCACTACGTTTTTGCGGAGTGTTGAACTATGGCACTTACATCTTTGCAATGTATTTTCCCTTTCAGTAAGTATTTTACACTATTACAATACAGTGTTTGTAATTTTCTTTGGAAAGTAGATCCATAGTACGCTTAACTACCAAATAAAACGCATTAATTGTGCAATTATGACCATTAAGTACCTAGTATACTTAAAACACATTCTTCTCAAATTCATGATTTTAGCACTTTTAGAGCCTTTTTTATTTCAAGTCTTCAATTTTTATTCAATTTTAGCCGCTATACCTGCGGTACTTCCCTGGTAAACGCACAGTGACTGCTTCAGGCGAATGGGAGAGTTGAGAAGGGCATTAAACTAGTTTGAGCCAGACAGCAGAGGACGCTGGATGTGGAGCGTCTCTGGCGCGGCTGACCGGTCCGGAGAAAGCAGCCGCGGGTAGAAATTCAGCTTCGTCTCGGCGCTGGACAGCCTGCCGCAGCTTTCGCTGCGCTTCGCGAACCTTCGCCTCTGCGCAGAGCGTTCACCTGGTCAGGTCCACCGCAGGCGGCCAATCTGTCTCCCCCCCCTTTTCCCTTCTCTCCTCTTCACCCGCCCCCTCCCTCTCGCCCCCCCTCACCGCCGCCTCCTGACACCATTCAGCGGCGCGGGCGCTGCCTCACGCTGTTCCTCTGTGAGGTCTGTCCGTCAAGCCGTGGCGAGTCAAAGCTAGCTGCCTCAGTTGCCCTTGATTTAAATTCGTTGTGTAACACATACAGCGCCTCTCGGTGTTGAAAAACTAAAAATAGCTCCCATGTCCTTAAAATATCAATTCGCAAAATGACCCAAGTCCCTCCACAAGTAGTAATTACGAAAAATAAATAAAAAACAAATAGAGGGAAATATCTAGTATAGAAAGCAGAAGAAAAGAAAAGGAAAATTTAATTATAAATTTTAGAAACATGGGACGGGGTGAAAAACAGTAGAAAATATTAAAATATTAGTTATTCCAATGTTTAAGAAAATCTATATTATAGTCATAGAACGTAGGGCTGGGACACCAAAGATAGTGTTTATTAAAGTATAAATAGCCATACGTTGTAATTACGATACTCCAGTCTCTAGTCTGTTCTAGTTCGGAAGATATTTAGGATGTACAGGTTTAGAGAACAACAATTGGGACTTTATTAAACGGGGATCAAGAATAGATCGTGACGAGATTGTTGTTTTAGGATTGTCAATTCAAGACTTTAATTTGGACATTTATCAGATTAGATAAACGGGAAGGTGAATAGTAATCTCTTTGGTTTTAATGTCAATTCGTGTGAATATTTAAACGCGTTACTGAATCGAGAAATTTAACCGGATTCGGACTTTGAATTGTCATACTGGGAAACTTTGACTTCACGCGACTAGTGATCATAGTTAATGACAGTTTTCGGATATTAAATAGAAATAACTTATATACCGAAAGTGTCAGGATATTATCTAACATCTCTGATGCTAGCGGGAATCCTACTTAGACATCTGATTAAAGAACTTCTTTGAATGAGATCGTATGAGTGAACCTATTTATTAATAATTCTTGTCAATAAACTGACGTTGTTAATTTGAAACATAATACAAGTCTTGAACATTAATTTAACTTAGATTAATAAACATTAAGGTTACGTGATCTATGCCAAGAACAAACTAGCGATTCGTAACTAAAACAATTGAACGAAAGGTTAAAGTCATAGAGTAAATATCTCTGGAGTGAGCATTGCGTTCTGCGCATGTTGTCAACACTAAACCAGGATTGTCACGTGATCTCGGGACTTCGCTGTGCGTGTGTGCTTTCTGCAGCGTTTGAAGTTTATAATACCAAGAGTTTTTGTTGTGTTTCACAGTTTGTTGATAGTGTAATAGCGATGGTGAATTACTGTTGTTGCTACGGATGCAAAGAAAAATATGTGAAAGGAGGGATAGTAACTTTTCATGGATACATGCCATATAGCTCTAATTATAGTTTTCATTTTAGTAAGAGACACTGTATACGTTTAAAAATTTCGAGACGCATTATAATTAAGACTTGATTCTGTAGACCTATTTTTCTACGATTTTATGACTATATAATAGATATTACGGCTCGTACAAAAGCTTACAAACAATCGCTTCCTCTCGTAAAGTTGCTAGTGGAACAGGAAAGGGAAAGGTTAGTTGTTTCAGTAAATACTATCCTCCATGCATTTATCAGTGACTTGTCAATTATGTATATAGATTACTCAGTATACTATTTATTTAATGAACTGGGAGCAAGTACTTAAAATGCGTTAAATAAATACCTCAAAGTGCCACCAGTAAGAAAAATTGTCCTTTAGGTCGCAAAAACGAGAAAGTAAATACGCAGAAATACAAGAAGAAAGGACGAATTAGCAGGGATATCGCTAATGTGTGGTAGATTCGTGCGAAAGTACTAAGGTACTGTCAAGTCGTTTTGCAGGACTATCACTGCAAAAATGTATTTCAGGCTCTGTAATACTATAAAGTGCGGTATCATACCAAAAACTACCAAAAATCCAGTGCATCTGAACTATGACATCTATCGCAAAGAAGCTGAATGTAATATCACTTGCCCTTAAAAGTTACGTAGCTGGTTTAGTCCCGGTATCAAATGGATACTGTTAAAATGTCTGCGCAACATACATAAATAATCCATGACACGTTCGAAAAGAATCCGTCTGTACTAGGGATGTAGTGACATTCTAAATATACAGGGCGCGCAATACGAACAAACACACGATGTCCCGAGATCACGTGACCAGGCCGGCAATGTATGTTGACAACACAAAATCAGTTCTGCGCATGTGAGTGCTCACTCCAGAGATATTTACTCTATGATTAAAGTTTCGTCGTCTGTAAACATTGGTAGTAAAACTACTAAAGATTTTTTCTCTCAGAGTTGGGAAGACTATGTGTAGTGACCCACGTTTAACATTGTGTTTTAAAAGTAATCAAACTGATACTTAGCCGGGACAATATTAAATAAACGTAAACCCCTTCAATGACAGTCAATGTGTAAAAAATAAAATCAAACTTTCACCTATTAGACGAAAAAGAGAAAACAGAAAAAGGGCTGCTACAGTTGCCATCTGATGTCTCACGTCGAAAGTAGAGACTTTCGGGACAAATATCATCTGTATGCAACCGCCAGAGCGCTTTGCTCTCCGTACCGACAAAAATATTTTTCTAAGAAAGAATCGACAACACTGGTCACTTTGTTTTCTTACTACAGAAACTCTCCATCGCAACCTCCTCAGATCTAATGGTGAAATCGCCCAGTGGATAACCCGTCGAAAATTGAACACAGATCAAGAATGAAAACAGGAATAAGGTGTGCTCAACTTCGAAAAAGAGGCAAAATAGAACCAGTGAACGGTCCAAGCTCAACACAAGCAACATCCAGCGAACTACTAGAGCTACCGCGTCTTGATTCTGTTATAGCGGTGTCCGACTACGAACTGGGAGATCCGTGTTCAAACCTCCCTCATGCGCCCCCTCCCCCCTTTTTTTAATTTTCGCAAACTTATGAACTGTCCGTCCGGTAATTGACGTGTCTGTTCTCTTTCTGTAGTCTTGGAAATTGTCATACTATACATAGCTTATAGAATATGAGTCATGTGGCAAGCATATATTACCGTCCCAAGTAAACGTGCTGAAAAGCGAGAGCAGGCGAGACGCCGCATAGAACTCTTACAGAAATGAGAACAACAAATAAATGACTTTGAATTATGTTACAATAACGGAATTTAAGAGTAAAAACTTCCAAAATGAAAAGTAAAAGTCATTACATGTGGTACTTGTGTAGAACAAATAGGAGATGCGTACGTCTGGAGGTCCTTGCCTTGCATCTCTCTGTTGCATACGGACGTTACACCATGACACAAACACAAATCTGAATCCACACGCCAATGACCGGACGGACAGTTCATTTGTGAAAAAATGGGAGCGCACGAGGGAGATTCAAACCCATACCTAATCGTTCGCAGTTCAACTCCGTGTCCATACAACTACGACGGCATTATTATTCAACTGCATTAGTTATTGTACATCTTGAACTTGAACCGTTAACTCTTTCATTTTGCTTTTTTTTTTCACAGTTCAGTACATCTTCTTCCTGCTTTCAAGCTTGATCTTTCACGCGCTATCTACTTACCACTTACCACTAAATCTGAGGGGGGTGCGATGGGAAGTTTCCCATGTTAGTAAGTCCTTTAAATGCATTCCGCATAAAGCCCTCCTTACTAAGTTAAAATTCTACGGAATTGGGGGAGGTACATAATGCCATAGAAACCCTTAAATCGTATGATGAACGAAGTTCACGCTGACAGCTGGTGAAACTTGGTGTTAATTGACCACAGTAGCGGTTTCACGGCTCACAGCTGCATCTTCAGGGATAACATACAGATTTAAAAATTGAAATATAACTATAAACTGTACTGGAAATTTATGCTATTACGTAAGCTTACTTGAAGACTTGTACTCACTAAAAAGTGTTAGATTATCGGTGAACCCAACGTTCTGAGGCAAGGTTTTGTCATTCATAGAATATAATGAGGAGACAAAAGTCATCGGATACCTCGTAATATCGTGACGGACCTCCTTTTGTCCGGCGTAATGTAGTAACTCGAAGTGGCATGGACTCAACAAGTCGTTGGAGGTTCCCTGCAGAAATGTTGAGCCATGCTGCCTCTACAGCTGTCTATTATTGCGAAAGTGTTGCCGGTGCAGGATTTCATAAACTGACCTCTCTATTACGTCCCATAAATGTTCTATGGGATTCATGTTGGGCGATCTGGATGGCCAAATCATTTGCTCGGAACGTCCACAATATTCTTAAAATCAAATGTGTACAATTTGTGTCCCAGTGACATGGCGCATTGCCACCCATTAAAATATCTTTGTTGTTTGGGAACATGAAGTCCATGAATGGCTGCAGATGGTCTGTAGCTGGACCAGAGGACACAGTCCATTCCATTTAAATACAGCCCACACCATTATGGAGCCACCACTAGCTGGTGTAGTGCCTTGTTGACAACTTGGTCCATGGCTCCGTGGGGTCTACACCAAACTCGAACCCTACCATCAGCTCTTGCTAACTGAAATAGTGACTTATCTGACCAGGGGCCCTATTCTGTATGGTTCATACCGATCGGTGTAGTAGGTTAGACTCGTTAGTGACGTCATTTTCGGTTCTTTATCGAAATATCCTATTCAGTAAGCTTCTGAGATTTGTTAACGAACGTTCCTCCCACCGATTTTACGACAATTGTACCCAGAGGTTTTGGATTTCGGTCTGGCCCTGTCGATCGGTGAGCTGTGGTTTATGAACAACTATAATTTGTGATTTTAAATATATTTAGCGGTTTTAGCTTTGGATTTAGTGATCAAAGAATCACCAGAGGACGCATCCGTTTGGAAAGTGAGCTCATAATAGACTATTTTCCTTTGTTAGAAATATGGTTAGGTTAGGTTGTTACTGTGAATGATTACTTCCAAGAAAAACGTTTTCGGTCAATATTCTCTCAAAATACGTGTTATTCTTATGCAAATAAGAGTTTAATGATCATTAAATATCAAGACATCGGCTCTGCTTACGTATATTACATTAGTGTGAACTGACGTTACTAGTGCCTTTGTGTACTCTTCCCCATAAGTGGATTAGTTAGTAATTATCGAAACGTGTTTACAACTTTCAAGTAACAGTGGAAAGCAATTATGGTAAGCCTGATATTGGAAACCTTCCAAACTATCACGCATTTATGACTTACGCAGCATCGTTTGGCAACGAAGTCAGCCTACGTTCCTCTACACAATACTACAAGAATTGAGGAGTGAGTGTGTCTGTTGTTTGGCGTGACCAAGCGGTTAGCGCGCGGGAATGTGATATAAATGGACACGGGTTCGCGTATGGGTGGATGCAGGAATTTTTTTTTTTTTTCCCTCTTCATATATGCAACACGTTCTGAGACATTGTTATTCGTGTAAGTTAAGATTTTTCTGCAATATTCGTTATTACTTACATGTAAGAGCGCATTTCCTCAGTAATGATTTCGTGATTTCTGTGTGTTTATAATACGACATGTGAAATTGTTGGAGATGAAACTGCTGTGAGTGAAACAACCGACAGTGACCTTTATATTTTTTCTTGTCAGAAATAATTCACCATTTTTTCCGAATGTGTAGCGATTTCCGAGTATGCGGTTAGACAGGAATCTAAGAGCACAACTTAAATTACTGGGAATGTAACTAGCAGCAGTCATCTTCATAATCTTGCTTGTCACAAGTATTTATCTGCGATCGAATCCTCAACCACGGTAGACAGAGATGACTGTAGCACCATATGCGAAACATTTTCATTCATGAGATGCATGTTATAAACTTCGACGAACTGCAGGAGCTCTCGAAAATGCGTTTTTTTTTTCAATTTTGTTTTTAAGACCCAAATCGTTGATGTATCATATAGGGAAGTGGGCTACTTAATCATTTGGATCTCTAGGAGCGAGTTATAACCACATTTTGTTTATCTTCTTACTCTTTGAAACTCTCAGAATTAATTTTTCGGGTGTGTTTATAGATGTATTAGTACAGTGTGGTACTACACACTATTGCTAACTCATTTTCCGAAACGTAAAATTCAAAACACGATGTCAGTGTGAATAAGATGACATAATGCGGCATTTACGACAATCTGCAGAATACAGTCAAATACGCTATCGTTATTACGCATGCATGGAAACATGCGGTCAGAGAAACTGTAAAAAATTTTATGCATTTCAGCTGAGAATCATGGAAATGGATATACTGCGCCTGATACTGTTAAGGAGGAGCCAAGGGCGATGAATGCGGGCACGTCAGCTCGATGGAATGCGGCGTCAACCTTTATGGCAACGTAAACGCAATTTTCGGTACATGGAAGGATAGCGCGCCTGTGTCGTCAGATAGCCGCTTTGTGTCACTGGCGGTGTGCGTGCTGCAGTGCGCATGTGCGGAGCTGCGGCCGCTTGCTTTTGATTGGCTTGCGCGACGCGAACCGACAACAGCACTTCGGTTCTCTAGACCTGAACGGTATTGCTACCGAAATGCTTACTGAATAATGCAGTGACTCTAATTCGAGTACTAGACCGTTCGGTTCTCTTGAGTACCGAAACGATCGGCACAATGACGAAAAGATACGGAATAGGCACCCAGACCACTGTTTTCCAGTCGTCTAGGCACTAACCGATACGATCACGGGCGCAAGAGAGGCGCTGCAGGCGATGTCTTGCTGTTAGCGAAGGCACTCGCATCGGTAGTCTGCTGCCACAGCCTGTAAACACAACACTGTCCTAACGGATACGTTTGTCGTAAGTCCCACATTGATTTCGGCGGCTATTTCACCCAGTTTTACTTGTCTATTAGGACAGATAACTATCCGCAAACACCGCTGCTCTCGGTTGCTAAGTGAACGCAGTCGGCCACTGCGTTGTCGGTGGTGAGAGATCGTACCCAAAATCTGGTATTCTCGGCATTTTCTTGATGCTGTGAATCTCGGAACATTGATTTCCATACGATTTCCGAAATGGAAGGTCCCAAACGTCTATCTCCAACTACCATTGCGTGTTCAAAGTCTGTTAATTCCAGTCGTACAGCCATAATTACATCGGACACCTTTTCACACGAATTACCTGAGTACAAATGACTGGCTCTAAGCACTATGGGACTTAACATCTGAGGTCATCAGTCCCCTAGACTTAGAACTACTTAAATCTAACTAACCTAAGGACATTACACACACCCATGCCCGAGGCAGGATTAGAACCTGCGACTGTAGCAGCAGCGCGGTTCCAGACTGAAGCGCCTAGATCAGCTCCGGCCACAGCGGCCGGCTGTTATGCCAATGCACTGCCCTGTTATACCTTGTGTAGGCGATATTGCCACTGTCAGTATATGTGCATATCACTATCCCAAGTCAGTGTATTGTCAATATTTAAAATAAACTAGACGAATAAAGCCTACTTGAGAAGTTGGTCCATGTAATCTCCGAAATTAACGTTGCCGGGTAGAAAGTACCGATAAACAGGCCATTCTTTGCACATACAAGTATCTGTAAAAAGAAAGAAACATTGCTGAACCCGACTTCGTGTACACTGAGATACACTGATAGGTAATATTTACCTCGGCAGTCAGTTTTTGCTGGAAGCCGGTGAAGGCAGGGCCTATTCATGCAAGTTGTGCCTTCCGCGCCTGGTTTGAGATACGTAAGAAAGCGGCGTGCCTAGTTTATTCCACTTTGCACCTAAGATCAGGCACTATTTCCACAGCTAATTAACTTTGAGCTTCGAAATCGGTTTCGCCTTCAGCACTGTTTCATTCTTTACAGGTACTTATACGACCAAAGAATGCCCTCTTTATCGATACGATCTATCCGCCAACATCAGTTCATTAGTTGCAGATATTACATAGACCAACTTTTCAAGTGCGCGTCGTTTGTCTGTTGCTATTTTTATGTCAATATTCTATGAACGGCAATACCTTGGCTAAGAACGTTGGGTTCACTCATGATCGATTAATGCAGTAATTTTTAGTGAGTATAAGTCTTCAAATAAGCTTTATATAACGCCACAAATTTCCAATACAGCTTACATATCACTTTTAAATGTGTAGGTTGCACATGAAGATGTGTCTGTAACTCGTGAAACCGGTAACGTGTGCAATTAAAACTAAGTTTCGTCATCTGCCAGCGGTGTCTTCATTCATTATGACTTCCAGCAGCTGCGAATGCTCTCCGTATAAAACGGTTTGCCTTAGATCGTATCCGACCAACAGACATCAAGTAGCATCAGTCCAAGGAGCAGGTTCATGAGAAGAGAATGTGCAGCCACAAGAGCCCATTCTAGGACCCCTGGTCTTTTTAGTTTCTTAATGATATACGCTCAAATGGACGTATTATACATTTTGCAGACGACGCAGCAGTGTTAGTTAATGAAAAGAATAACATACTGACTGTTCGACAAGCACACGTTATGTTAGAAGAAGCCAAGGAGAGGTTTAATGCAAATACGATGAGAATATTCTGCTACGTTTCGGAATTGCAGCCGGATGTTGTCGACATCTTGCCACTATATTTCGGCTGACAACCATCCAGCAATCTTCAGGTGAGTTTTACGCTGGAGACTGCTGAAGAACGCCCACAGGAAGTGCAAAGAAACAGTCAGGTTCTGGCAGAAGAGTTCAGAGGAATCTTTCAAGAATATCTATCAAAGTTCACCGAACACCACGAGAGGCAAATAGCCCTCGCTAAAGAGTTCACAACTTCGCTTGCACGCTCACAAAGTTAGATTGTGCAAGCTCCGAGCTCCGCCAAGAATTTCCTACCGAGACGTTCGACCGGATCGGGCAAAGCCCCAGCTATCTGGGAAACGTCGTTTTATCTGGCGAAGCAAAATCCCACACATGTGGGAAGCTTAAATTTCTATGGGTACCTATGGACGATTACTTTTCCGCATAGCAGACCATGCATTGGACTATCTCTTGGGGTGTATCCATTTCTGGTAATTATGTACCACCCGAAACAAAACAAAGGAATTGTTTCGAAAAAAATATGCACGACCTTTTTAGTTAACTTTCATGGTGCCGTAAATCGCAAATATTTGCTCCTCATAATTTTGTTATTGTATTATGAATCGGGGAGGCTTCTTGTGCAAACGTTGTACTTTTTTCTAATGATTACCAAAACACCATTGTACTTTTTTCTAATGATTACCAAAACACCTCGCTTCACAATGAATCATTCGAAAGCAGAGCATCTTATTGCATTTGTTGTGTACAAGCTTCAGAAAATAGCATTTTTTCAAGAGTTCTGTGTCTCAGACTGTAAAAATGGAACCCTTATAGGATCCTTCTTCTGTCCGTATGTCTGTGTCTGTCCAACTGTTAAGAACCCTTTTTCTAGAAACGAGTAGAGGTATTAGGTTCAAATTTATGTCAGATATTAAGATCTATGGTCCCTAGGCGGAGTAAAATTTTTAAGGTTCTAAGTCACTTCAGTCAAAAGATACGGCTATTTGTGATACGTATCTTGATACTGGAAAATTCGATGATCAAAGCCTATAAGATGTTTCCCGTTGATCCAGAATCATGAAATTCGGCAAGAGCCAAGTTTCACAACACAAATGAAGCAAAAAAAATCTTAAATTGTAATTGTATCACATAAAATATATCTTTTGTCATTTGAACACACATTGCATTCATCATCATGTCCGGGCCAGTGTGAGGAACTACCGTACAGATTTTGATTTGGTCCGGAAATTATCGGGACTAACATCCTGCCAGTATCGATATCTATAACAGGCAAAAATCGTTCAGTTTCTCGATTCCCTGGATGGATGAACTGTCTATACACATAATCTTGTACTGAACCCACAATGGGCGAGTCCTATTCGCACTTGGACAATTTTTTAACAATTTTGTCACTATTTAAGTTGTAACGAGTTTTCATTTTAAAGTTTATGTTCTTCAGAAATGAAGTAAAAATTATGAAAGTTTTACATGGTCCAATCTTCTACAGTAACTTTAAGTATTTCAAAAATATGTTTTTTATTCTAATTAGGATCAGAGTTAGGTTCATTTTTTCTTGCAGAAAGCGCAAAACCCTTGGTGGAGGTCGAAAAATACCAGTACAGCTGCTATTGCCATGATCCTGGCGGTAGCAGTACAACGTACTGGTTGTCAAATGATAACCTCTTTAAAGCGAACTACAAACTCTCGACGTACTCACAACTTCGCATGCACGCTCACAAAGCTAAATCTTGCAGGCTCTGAGGCGAAACGACTTCACCACGAATTTCATTTTTGAACAGTTTCGTACTGTTAGCACATCACAGTGTGAATTCCAGAAGGGATCATTGACTGAGAATGCTCTTTACACATGGACTCACGAAATATCACAAGCTTAAAATAATAAAATATCTCCAGTTGGTCTTTTTTGTGAACTTTCAAATAACGTTTGACTGTGTAGGTCATGTTACTCTCTTAGAAAAAGTTATGTTTTATTAAATTGGTGACTCTCCACACACCTTGTTGAATCGTACTTAACAAGCTGAATGCAAAAGTTTTGTCTAATAATTCAAAACATATTGGTATGAGCGAAATATTAGTGATGAAGAGAGTCCCACAAGGAACAATTTTAGGTCCAAACCTATTACTTATACATATGCATGACCCGCCACTCATTTATCATGCAGAATTTGTACTTTTTGCAGAAGGTAGTAGTGTTGTAATAAATCCCACCACAGAGAAAGGAACAGAAGACATTATTAACGATGTTTCCAAATGGAGTCATACCAGCAATTGATGTAGCATATGGGCAGAAGTCAGTAAATAGGACAGAATGCCCCATGTTTTTGGTTGTACATATTACCGAAAACTTGAACTAGAAGAAGTATGTTACTGAGCTGCTCAAACAAGGAAGTACGACTATTTTTGCTCTGTCCGCCTCCAAAGCCGAGTAGTCAACATGGGAGACCCTCAGCCGGGGGGGGGGACCTGTGTTCGGTTTTCCTCGGTGGGTGGATGGACCGGTGTGCACACAGCCTTGTGATGACAACTGAAGAGCAACCTGACTGAGAGGTACAGTTCTATGTTCGAAAAACCGATAACGGCCGGGACTCTGACTCGACCCTCCTCAATACCGCATCCAATGATGAGTTATGAGGATGACATGGCGGTCGGTCGACTATCGAGGGGTCTTCAGCGCCTGACCGACGATTTTTTTATATACTTTTGCACTCCGAACAATTGCTAGTGTTCCAGAGAAACGAATCAACCTCCTGACATTCTGCAGGTATCCTCCCAAAAATGTACAGAGCAACTTCCTGCGGCAACGGATCATTTGGAAAGAAAGTGATGATTGCACAAAAGCAAGCAGTAAGAATAATATGTGGTGTTCACCTATGGTCGTCATGTAGGTACCCCTTCAAGGAGTTTGGGCATTTTAACTGCACTTCCCGGCGGTCGGACGTTACGTTGGGTGACGGTTGAGGGTAGGTCGCAACGTGTCAAAATTGATTTTGAACAATTTCGTGTCGTTAAGTAAATAATGTGGTCGTTTCAATCTATTATGATAGCAGCAAAATACCCTGAGGGAGATAAAGGGTATAAAAATGTTTTATTTTTTGTAACTAAAGTCAGTGTGTGTGTATGTTCTAGGAAAACCAGTATTGTTACCAGCTGTACAAGTTTTCACTCAGAAGCGACAAAGACCATCTATGCGGCAGTGGCTAACAGCAGGAACGACCGCCAAAGATGATCCTGGGCGAGCTGACCGCTATACATCAAAACGACAGCTTCAAGAAATCATATACTGATGTATGAATTAAAAAACGCCTTCAGTCACAACTTTACGTATTTTATTAAGCACACGATGCATTTCGGACCCTGTGAGTCCATCATCAGGTGTAATTTGTCTTAATACATGCTTTATTTCTTCTCTTGAATGAGGTGAAATGCGAATTCCTCTCACGAAAAAGTTTAATGTTAGGTTATGAATTTCGTAAGTCAAACGCGGAAAATATGTGCGAAATAGTGGAAGAGATGAACAATGTGAACTTACCACATAATCCAAGAAAAGCATTTTTAACGTTTTAGTACCGGCAAACATTCTTTTCTGCGTATTTTTCGTAGATGTCACTTCATGCAAGAGGCATATTTGCACACACATGTCTGTAAACATTTCACAGATGTTTTTGTACATGATGTTGTCAAAGATGAATTTCTTCTTAGTGCTAGAGATGTAACTATTAAACAATTGACATATGCAGGAAATAACTTTAGAATTGGTCTTTAAAATTACTGAAATAACTATGGCTTGCGAAATCTGTTTGTTCATTTAACACAGATTCCGGTTTTTTGATTTTGTGGAGGTATATCTCCAGTTGTTCTAATAGATTGAAGCTTCGAAATACGGATAAAATTAAATATATACTGATGGTTAAAGATTAATGGTAGCCCCCTACGTTTGTCTAGACTTATGGTTTAGTGATCTGACTTATAACAAATAGATCAAGCACGCTCAAGTCAGCGATATAAGTAAATGAATGACGAGTCTTTAAAAAGAAAACAGAGAAGTATTTTAGCAAAGTTTAACGACGTAAGTTCAAGTAATTTCTTGAGAGGTAACATTGGAGTTACGGTTAAAAAATATTTTAATTGACAATTATAAACCAATGCGCGAAGATTTACTTACAAAAGAGTTCTGATTTACTATAAAAGACTTTATTGGCAGAGGTATCGCTGATCAGAGAATGTAAACAACTGTTCTTTTCCATGGTAAAAGATACATATTTGACCTAACACAACAACTGATTTGTAAAAATAATTAAATGCAAATCATTTTTACACAGTTTGGAAGGCGTAAGTACTGTAATTCAGAAATGGGATTAATAATCTGAAATAATTTAATGCCAAGTGCAACGCTGTGATTATCTGAGTAACGAGTTAAGGGGAATCAATATTACGTGGTATAGTACGATTGCCGGGTATAATTTTCATTAACAGTAATTTGTATGGTACACCCTTTTGTGGTGTGTCGATGACCTCTATAATTATTTATGAACTTAACTCAGAAAGATTCGTGGGTCATTACAATATTACAATGTAGGGAAGTTTATTTACCAGTTCGATCAGGTACACTAGAGCTGGTTGTTTTCAATATTGCTCACACAGTGTTCCAAAGTGCTCTTCTGAGAGTTTATGTTGAGATCTATAGCGCCTCTCCACGGATTATTAGCAATTTATTACATCTATATTTTTTCTCGATTTCCTCGTGTACTGGGTTTGAACGTTTCATCAGGGCTGGATACGTGGACATTCGTAGTTGGCAATTCCGGCACAGTGCAAGGTCGAGGTGACGTTGCCGTGGACCACCACCCATGAACTCGGGTGATTAGGAGCTTGGTAAATGGGTGCCAGTCTGCTGCCCACACTATTACAGAACCAAACATTTATTAATTAGCAAGACACACATGCGATGGCGTTGTAGAGACGGCTCTGGGCGCCAGCTAAGCAGGCACCTGCAATCGGCGACCCTGTGTGTGTGTGTGTGTGTGTGTGTTTGTGTGTGTGTGCGTATGTGCGCGTGGAGTGGTGCTGAGTCACGCTGCAGTCTCCTGGCAACAGCAGTGGACTCTGCCCACGGGAGCTGCAGGTGGGGTAGCAAGCCAGACTGCGTGTCCCCGCGGACGGGAGAGCGACTGTACAACTGAGCCCGCTAGGTGGGCCACCGAGTGGCCCACTGATCGAAGGCGCATGGGTCTCCCAGTAGACTGGGCACAGGCGCGGCGCTGCGGCTAACAGCGTCCAAGTCTCCATGGTGGGACTTGCTGTTCCGTAGAAGCGTGCAGATAGCTGGAGGAGCAGGTGGTAGGTTCCTCCTCCTGGTTGGTCAGCTGCGGAATAACATATCTCCGCCGAAAGGTGAGCAACGTTTATACGAGACCTCACCGTGCTTGTTATATTTCCTTACTCTTTTCTTTGCCTCCATGACTCTTATAAGTCGCCAGGTCCCGATCGAATCCCAGTTCGGTTTTACTTAAAGTACTGTACGGCATTGGTTCCTTACGTAGGTCTCATTTCTCACGAATCTCTCGCCCAGCGCGACGTCACAAGTGAGTAGGAAAAAGCGCAGGTGACTCCTCTATATAAGAAGCTTAAAAGAACTGACCCACAGAATTTCACACCAATGCGTTTAACCCTGCGGCAGGCGCGCTTAAGATTGTTGCGTCAGCGGGCGCGTGCGGCACTTAGTGCCGCCTACATTTAAATACATAAAAAAGCAGTTCTTTTAATTTTCTGGTGGAATTAATTATTTATTGCTTATAACATCATTCTTAACTGCAACTTTCATTATGATCTGTATACATATATCCAAGGTGCATGGGAAAATTAAAATTGTCACATAATATCTGACATTCGTTTTCAGGATATTTCCTAAGCGCAACTTTAATAACAAATTCTAAATAAATTATAACCACAGATATGATTCAATTGTTTACCATTGTTAAAGCAAGTTTTACAAAACGTGTAATATGTATAATAATTTTGTAGTATTAATAAAGAATAAGGCAGTCAGTAAATACATATCAAGAATCACACACTTTCTTCCTACAGAGAAGCTCTGTAATCATTACATGTGACAACGTTGTGGCAAAGTTGCTTGCAAACGAATCTTTTGCAGCTATTGCAAGTGACAGTAGTTTCATTTTTTTTACCACCACAAAGATGGTACCTCCCACACCTTCTTACGGTCTCATCGTGATTGGCGGGAATTGTTTGATGAGGTGACAGAAATCCTTGAATATCTCGTGGTAGAGTAGAGAGCTGAGCCCTTTCTTTCAAATGGAAGTTCATCAGAGCCAAGGCCAGGTTTGTTAGGTAGGTTATTCTTCTGAATCTTTTCTCTGGATTGTTTGCAAAAAAACAAGACCCGGGAATTTATCCCAGCAATATCCAGATAACGAAAAAACAACTCTAAGGACCATCATCTTGTGGTTCTTTGTGTAGAGTAGGATGTACACATAAAATCCACAGTATCGACACCACCTTTTGTTGCATTGTAGTGGAAATTTACAACAGACTTGCCTGTAGCGGTGTCGATTTCAGCAGTTTCAAGCATTGACGACAGGAAAAGCACAGCCTTGTTCCTTTTTGTTTGACACGAAACAAGACAGAAGTCAACTTAAAATTCGAAAAGACAATTTCCAATTTCTCGCGATCTGTTGGGCAAAAATTCCGGAGGAACTTTCTTCTTGTTCTTTTTCAATGTTGCAATGAACGGTAGCCCATTTTCTAAAAGATGCTGTGCTACGGGGTAACTACTGCAGTAGTTGTCCGTAGTTACATTCCTGTGAGTTCCCTTGATTGCCTCAACCAACCTCTTCACAATATCAATTGGCTGATTAGATGCAACATATGGTCCAGGATTCTGTCTGCCGCAGTATACTCCAAAATTAAAAGTATAAAATGTCTTGCTAGCGCATAATGCATACAACTTCAATCCATACTTAGCGGGGTTATTGGGCATGTATTAAACAAAACCACAACATCCGCGAAATGGGAAAAGCATTTCGACTATGGTTGTGAACTCCCCTGGACTGTAGTTATTTCTGCAGTTGTTCAGAAATGCTGAGTGGAGATTGCGCGTGGCAGCAAGTTTATCAGTTGCTAGTCGATGTTTTCTTGTAGAAGTATCGTCAAACCTGTGTGACCGGAGCAAGAACAGAAAGCGCTTGTAGTTAAATGTTGCCCTTAGGATAATCATTCCTGTTCCATTTGATGCCCACAGTTCTAATACATTTGTGCGTCCTCCTTTTTGTACAGCAATGAGAAACAGTGCTCCTAAAAGAGCCATTATTTCAGAAGCAGAAGTAGTTTTGCAGTCTCTAGCTCTTGAATAATTCACAGATGATCTCTTGTTATTTATGTATTTGTTTGTGTTTGCAACGACATAATCAAATATCTCAGGATCAAACAATTTGAGAAAACTTTCAATTTCAGTTTTAGCTTCTGTACCATTGCGTTTCGGGCCAGGTAGGACTCTGATTATATTCTTACGTTTTGGTTTCCCTGGTAGTGCTAACGGATTATTTATCCACAAAATTTCTTGGTCCTAATCAATATAAAAATGGCAGTCATCATGTGGCATTCATTGCTTTCACTTCATTCTCGTTAATGCATGACTGCTCAGATTCGCTGGAATGTTCTGCAGTTTCAATTATTTCTGCTTCCTCATCGCTGTCAGAGATATCTGCGTAATCTTCTTCGTCAGATGACTGAAGAAGAAGACGCTCAATTTCTTCTGGTGTTAGTCCTTTCCTTTATGCGGGCCTGGGAGACAATAAAATAATTCTAATACCAAAGCAATGTTGATAACAAAATCATCATTCACCCACAGAGTTGTAAAACAAAGCTTCTAATCATCAAAACATTCGACAGAGGTACGGCTACATGTACTTACATTACCGGGAGCGTGCGGTATGCAGTGGCGTCTCGGTGCAGTCGTCCACTTCACAGGTGAGTCACACACAGCTGTTATGGTGGGTATCATGACGGCGCAGTAATGCAGTTTGGCGCGTGACTAAACAATCGAAGCATATCTAGCACAACTGTTGTGTGCTCGGCGCGCTGACGTAGTTATTGAACGAAAACAAAATTGGCGGCACTGTATACCGCCACGCGCCCGCCGCAGGGTTAACGTAGGTTTGCTGTAGAAACAGGAGACGTATACGTCCCAAAAGGTCTCTGCGAATTTCATTCCTTGCACTCAGCTGGACAGTAACTATGCCTCGCAGACAGGCGCATGAACAACGTATGCAAATGTCAGCACTTGAGAGAGACGTGTAGTTGGGCTTAAAAAAGCCGGTCGCAGTAATCGGAGAATCGTTCGACATATGAAAAGGGCTGATACTACTATTTCGCCACTTTAGCAGCAGTGGTCCAACACAGCGTTAAGAAGACAGTGACCGACCTAGAGAGATGCTACAATGTAAGGACCCAACAATCGTCATGGAATCACTCAGAACCCCGGATTCGTCATTATGATCGATCCGACGTGCAGGTGGTGCTTCAGCGACCACAAGGACCATTAGTAGGTGACTCACAGAGAGAAGGCTGAGCTCAAGGCGCCCCTTGTGCCGAATAACATCGACCTCTGTATACCAACAACACCTTTGCAATGGTCTCAAGCACATTCGGTGCGTAATTCCATTGACACGAGTAGAACTGAAACTTCCTCGCAGATTAAAACTGTGTGTCGGACCGAGACTCGAACTCAGAACCTTTGCCTTTCGCGAGCCCGTGCTCTACCATCTGAGCTACCCAAGCACGACTCATGCCTCGTCCTCACAGCTTCACTTCAGCCAGTACCTCGTCTCCTACCTTCCAAACTTTACAGAAGCTCTCCTGCGAACCTATCAGAACTAGCACTCCTGAAAGAAAGGATATTGCGGAGACATGGCTTAGCCACAGCCTGGGGGATGTTTCCAGAATGAGATTTTCACTCTGCAGCGAAGTGTGCGCTGATATGAAACTTCCTGGCAGATTAAAACTGTGTGCCGGACCGAGACTCCAACTCGGGACCTTTACCTATCGCGGGCCAGTGCTCTACCATCTCAGCTACCCAAGCACGACTCACGCCCGGTTCCCACAGCTTTACTTCTGCCAGTATCTCGTCTCCTACCTTCCAAACTTGACAGAAGCTCTCCTGCGAACCTTGCAGAACTAGCACTCCTGAAAGAAAGGATATTGCGGAGACATGGCTTAGCCACAGCCTGGGGGATGTTTCCAGAACGAGATTTTCACTCGTGCTTGGGTAGCTCAGATGGTAGAGCACTGGCCCGCGATAGGTAAAGGTCCCGAGTTTGAATGTCGGTCCAACACACAGTTTTAATCTGCCAGGAAGTTTCATATCAGCGCACACTCCGCTGCAGAGTGAAAATCTCATTCTGGAAACATCCCCCAGGCTGTGGCTAAGCCATGTCTCCGCAATATCCTTTCTTTCAGGAGTGCTTGTTCTGCAATGTTCGCAGAAGAGCTTCTGTAAAGTTTGGAAGATAGGAGACGAGATACTAGCAGAAATGAAGCTATGAGGACGGGGCGTGAGTCGTGCTTGGGTAGCTCAGATGGTAGAGCACGTTCCTGCGAAAGGCAGAGGTCCCGAGTTCGAGTCTCGATCCGGCACACAGTTTTAATCTGCAGGAAGTTTCATATCAGCGCACACTCCGCTGCAGAGCGAATATCTCATTCACGAGTAGAAATGTCTTCACTGATGAATCCCGCTTCAAACTGAGACCCGACGACCAGCGAAGACGTTTCTGGAGAGTCTTGGAACAGTAGTGTGATATCAGCCTGGCTGTCGCCCACAATACGACCGACATCCAGGAAGGACGGTTTGGGGTGACATTTCATTTAATAGCACGACTCCTTTGGTTGCCATCCACGGCACCCTTTACAGCACAGCAGTACGTCGACGACATTCTACGTACCATTTTGTTGCCCTTCATGAAAGCCATCCTGGGCTTACATTTCAGCAGGATAACATCTGCTCGCACACGGAGAGAGCTTCTAGTCCTTGTCTTCGCCCTTGGCTAGTAAGGTCGCTGGATCTCACTCCATTCGCGGACGTTTGGAGCATTATTGGCTGCGCCCTCCCACCACCTCGGGATTTTGGCGATTTAACTCGCCAATTGGACAGAATTTCGCACAATATCCCTCAGGAGGACGTCCAACAACTCTATTAATCAATGACAAGCCGAATAACTGCTTGCATAAGGGCTGGAGGTGAACCAAAGCGTTATTGACTTGTGAAGCTTCTCCCATTGAACAAATCATGCAATTTTTGTGAAAGTGGAATTATTTGTTCGTCTGTACATGTACGTCACATTTATGGGTGGCTGTTAGCAAAGGTACAATCATACGGAATAGGTTCGCAGATACGTGAATGGTTCGAATACTTCTTAAGGAATAAAAGCCAGTACGTTGTGCTTCAGAGCGAGCGTTCATCAGAGAAAAGGGTACCGCCAGGGGTGCCCCAGGGGAGTGTTATAGGACTGTTGTTGTTCTCTACATACAGAAGTGATCTCAGAGATGGGGTGGGCACTAATCTACGACTATTTGCTGATGAGGCTGCACGGGAAAGTATCATCGTTGAGTCACTTTAGGAGGATACAAGGTGACTTAGACAAAATTACTAACTGGTGTGGTGATCGGCAGCTTCCTGTAAATGTAGAAAAAAGTAAGTTAATGCAAATGTGTCGGAAGAACAATCCCATAATGTTCGAGTACAGAATTAGTGGAGCGCTGTTTCACACAGTCACCTCATTTGAATATCTCAGCGTAACGTTGCGAAACGATATCAGATGAATCGTGCCTGTGAAGATTGTGGTAGCGAAGGCAAATGATCGACTTCGGTTTACTGGAAGAACTGTAGGAAAGTGTGATTCATAGGTAAAAGAGGCCGCTTATAGAACACTAGTGACACCCATACATGAGTACTGCTCGAGTGTTGGTGATACTCACCAGGTCGGATTAAAGGAAGACGTCGAAGCAATTTCACGGCGCCCTGTTAGATTTGCTACGGACGGGTCCGATCAATACACAAGTCTTACACTGATGTTTCGGGAACTCAAATCGGAATCCCGCGAGGGACGGCGATGTTTCTCTTGCGGGACGCTACTGAGAAAATTTAGAGAACTGACATTTCAAGCTGACTGTAAGACAATTCTAACGACGCCTACGTCAATTTCCCTTAAGGACCACCAAGACAAGAGAAATTAAGGCTCATACGGAGAGTTGTTTTTCCCAGGCTCTATCTGCGAGTGAACACGGAAGGAAAAAACTAGCAGCGGTAGAAGGTACCCTCCGCCCCGCACCATAAGGTAGCTTGTGGATTACACAGGGTGATCCATTGATCGTGACTGGGGCAAATATCTCACGAAACAAGCATCAAACGAAAAAACTACAAAGAACGAAACTTGTCTAGCTTCAAGGAGGAAACCAGATGGTGTTATGGTTGGCCCGGTAGATGGCGCTGCTATAGGTCAAACAGAAATCAACTGCGTTTTTTTTAAATAGGAACCCCAATTTTTATTACATATTCGTGCAGTACGTAAAGAAATGTGAATGTTGGACCACTTTTTTCGCTTTGTGATAGATGGCGCTGTAATAGTCACAAACATATGGCTCACAATTTTAGACGAACAGTTGGTAACAGGTAGGTTTTTTAAATTAAAATACAGAACGTAGGTACGTTTGAACATTTTATTTCGGTTGTACCAATGTGATATATGTACCTTTGTGAACTTATCGTTTCTGAGAACGCATGCTGTTACATCGTGATTACCTGTAACTACCACACTAATGCAATAAATTCTCAAAATTATGTCCGTCAACCTCAATGCATTTGGCAATACGTGTAACGATATTCCTCTCAACAGCGAGTAGTTCGCCTTCCGTAATGTTAGCACATGCATTGACAATGCCCTGACGCTTGTTGTCAGGCGTTGTCGGTGGATCGCAATAGCAAATATCCTTCAACTTTCCCCACAGAAAGAAATCTGGGAACGTCAGATCCGGTGAACGTGCGGGCCATGGTACGATGCTTCGACGACCAATCCACCTGTCATGAAATATGCTATTCAATACCGCTTCAAACCACGCGAGCTATCTGCCGGACATCCATCGTGTTGGAAGTACATCGCCATTCTGTCATGCAGTGAAACATCTTGTAGTAACACCGGTAGAACATTACGTAGGAAATCAGCATACATTGTACCATTTATATTGCCATCGATAAAATGGGGGCCAATTATCCTTCCTCCCATAATGCCGCACCATACATTAACCTGCCAAGGTCGCTAATGTTCCACTTGTCGCAGCAATCGTGGATTTTCCGTTGCCCAATAGTGCATATTATGCCGGTTTACGTTACCGCTGTTGGTGAATGACGCCTCGTCGCTAAATAGAACACGTGCAAAAAATCTGTCATCGTCCCGTAATTTTGCTTGCGGCCAGTGGCAGAACTGTACACGACGTTCAAAGTCGTCGCCATGCAATTCCTGGTGCATAAGAATATGGTACGGGTGCAATCGATGTTGATGTAGCATTCTCAACACCGACGTTTTTGAGATTCCCGATTCTCGCGCATTTTGTCTGCTACCGGTGTGCGGATTAGCCGCGACAGCAGCTAAAACACCTACTTGGGAATCATCACTTGTTGCAGGTCGTGGTTGACGTTTCACGTGTGGCTGAACACTTCCTGTTTCCTTAAATAACGTAACTATCCGGCGAACGGTCCGGACACTTGGATGATGTCGTCCATGATACCGAGCAGCATACATAGCACACACCCGTTGGGCATTTTGATCACAATAGCCATACATCATCACGATATCGATCTTTTTCGCAATTGGTAAACGGTCCATTTTAACACGGGTAATGTATCACGAAGCAAATACCGTCCGCACTGGCGGAATGTTACGTGATACCACGTACTTATACGTTTGTGACTATTACAGCGCCATCTATAACAAAGCGAAAAAAGTGGTCCTACTAAAACATTCATATTTCTTTACGTACTGCACGAATATGTAATAAAAAATGGGGGTTCCTATTTTAAAAAAAAACCGCAGTTGATATCCGTTTGACCTATAGCAGAGCCATCAAGCGAGCCAACCATAGCGCCATCTGGTTTCCCCCTTCAAGCTAGACGCGTTTCGTTCTGTGCAGTTTTTTCGTTTGATGCTTATTTCGTGATATATTTGGCCCGCTCACTATCAATGGACCACTCTGTATACATACAGATGTAGATGTCGTCGCTACGGACTGGGCATGTGGAAGTCCTTCCGAGTCGTAGCTGATCCGCCATTTTGCTACGTCCGTAGTCTGGCGCCTCGGAATGCGTAAGTCGGCCACAAACAACACCACAATAACGAGGTGCGCGCGTTATGCTGCGATATCAATGGACTTCCCTTCTTGAAATTCCGTTAGGATGGTGTAGCTTGACCCGCTTTTCTCTGCTTCTTGTGCCGCCAATGAAGGTGCCTGACTTTTTACTTGGGTGCACCAAATATATTATTTCATGGTGCACCAGCGCCATCACAACGTATACATTCGCTAATGAAATTCGTCATTGGTAATCCACCACAATTTGAGAAGAGCAGTGATGTCCGTACGGTACCCAAGACACTAGAGGGAAAAAATGAGCTTTTTTACCCCTTACCGAAGCTGTTGATTCCTCAGAAAGGAGTTCAATATGCAGCAACAAAAAATTTTTTGTCCTTTGCCCGATAACATAAAATATCTGATAGGTAGCAATGCAGATTTTAGCTCTAACCTATAATCATTTGTTCTCCACAACTCGGTCTATCCATGGAGGAATTTTTATTGAAAAATAACTGGTAATCTGTAAAAAGATAAAAATAAAATAAAACCTAGGTTTTAAATCTTCGTTACTGTGCAGTAGTTGCACTTATAGCAGTGATGTATTTCTTAACGCTGTCATGAGATGGCGTATAATTTGCAGTTGAAAACTTCGTTATCTTACTTCCACAATCTGTAGAAGGCGATATTGCAGTTAACGATAGTTTAGCTTCGTTTTCGAAGCCAAAGGGGCGCGTTATGGTCGCTGGCATTTACGAAGCCCCGTCACTTTAGAGGAGATTCTCTGTTTTTGCAAGCACTGTAAGTTGAAATTGTAATATCAACTAACGAACATGTGGTGCAGTTTTCAAAGCCTGGATCTAATGTGTTGACAAAAGAATTTCTGAAAAATCTTGGACTTCAGATAGCAGTAAGTTAGACCCAATGCAAAATATATTTCCTAGATCCAAAGACAGGAAAACAAAACATCGGCACCAGAGATGCTGCGAAATTTTTTGTGCTTAGTGTACATTATTCCAATGTGTGAAAAATGTTTCAGTAATCGAGGAGACATTGAATGAACACTGATTCCTCCGAATGAAAGGAAACTAGACATTACAACTAAAGTTAGGACAATATACTGTAAGTCTATTTAGTATTCCTCATATGCTGCGCTATTGGCAATAATAAAACTTTTCAAAACTTTAAGAAATTATACTATGAAAAAAATCAATGCTTTTTGTTGCTGATGTATGTTTTCAAGGTTGATTAATAATGTTTTCATCAATATTTGGAACAAAACATGTTTCTCTTTAATTTCTAAATAGAAACTTCACACCCGACGAAAGCTCCGTACCCAAAGATTGTAAAGTTGCGCAGGTCACACCAATATTCGCGAAAGGCAATAGGAATAATCCATTAAATTACAGGCCCATATCGTTAAGATCGATATACAGCAGGATTTTGGAATATGTATTGCGTTCGAACATTATGAATTACCACGAAGAGAATGGTCTATTGACACACAGCCAACGCGCATTTAGAAAACATAGTTATTGTGAAATACAACTAAATCTTTACTCACACGAAGTGTTGAGTGCTATCGACAAGGTTTTTAAAATTCATTCAGTATTTCTTGATTTTCAAAACGCTTTTGACAACGTACCTCACAAGTGGATTGTAATCAAATTACGTGCTTATGGAATATCGTCTAAGTTATGCGACTGGATTCGTGATTTCCTGTCAGAGAGGTCACAGTTCGCAGTACTGACGGAAAGCCATCGAGTGAAACAGAAGTGATTTTTGGCGTTCCCCAAGTTCGTGTTATAGGCCCTCTGCTGTTCCTTATCCATATAAACTATTTAGGAAACAACCTGAGCAGCCATCTTAGGTTCTTTGCAGATGACAAATTGCAAAACGACTTAAGAAAGATATCTGTATGGTGCGAGAGTTGGCAATTGACCCTAAATAATGAAAATTGCGAGGTCATCCACTTGAATGCTAAAAGGAATGCATCTAAACTTCAGTTACACGATAAATCAGTCGAACATAAAGGCCATAAATTCAACTAAATACCTAGAAATTACGACAACTTAAATTGGGAAGAACACGCAGATAATGTTGTGGGGAAGACGAACCAGAAACTGCCTTCTTTTGGCAGAAAACTTAAGAAGATGCAACAGATCTACTAAAGAGACTGCTTACACTACGCTTGTCCGCCCTCTTTTGGAGTACTGCTGCGCGGTGTGGGATCCTTACCAGATAGGAATAACGGAGTACATAGAGAAAGTTCAAAGAAGAACAGCTCATTTTGTATTATCGAGAAATAGGTGGGAGAGTGTCACGGACATGACGGGGATTTGGGATGGAAATCATTAAAAGAAAGGCTTTTTTCGTTGCTGCGGGATTTTCTCACGAAATTTCAGTCAGCAGCTTTCTCCAACGAATGCGAAAATATTTTGTTGACACCGACATAGGGAGAAACGATCATCATATTAAAATAAGGGAAATCAGAGCTCACACGGAAAGATATAAGTGTTCGTTTTCTCCACTCGCTGTTCGAGAGTGGAATAACAGAGAATTATTGTGAACGTGGTTCGATGAATCCTCTGCCAGTCACTTAAATGTGGTTTGCAGAGTAGCCATGTAAATTGGTGTTCCTCTCGTTAGGTGTAGTTCATGAGTATGACTAAAAACTAATTTCATTAATGTTAACACTACGTACACATGTCCTGTAAACTGACTCGTTCCACTTTACTTCGATAAAGGATCGTTCAAATGACCAATGGAACATGTAACTAACTAACTAACTAACTAACTGATTACAAACTACCATGTTTGATAGAGTAAAGTAGCATAAAAATTAAAAGTATTGGAAGTGGCAAGGGAGTGTACAAAATTGCAAAACCACGTTTAACACAGGATAGTTTTCAGTGCTTGCCTGAGGCCGAGTTTGCTGGCCAAACGGAAACAGAAAACACATCAGCCATGTAGAGGCGCCCATTCGTAGCCTTACAGTACCTGTTCCCAACGACTCATGACACAGTCCGCGATCCCATTGGTAGAACCGGCGGTAGGAAGTTGAGTAAGGCAAAACAGAAGGGATAAGGCAAGGCAGAGAGTCTGAGACCACACAAAAAGTGTAAGGAAAGTCAGAAAATTAAGGCCTTCCACTAAGAAACGTATCGGAACGTAGACAGAAAGGACTGAAAGAAACAACATGTCTCTCATTTATGCTCTCGCATAAGCATAATCTGCAGACCTGTTTTCACAACCGTAGTGCTAAATGATATAATGTTGAATGCACACTTTGATTTTAATTCGTGTAAATTATGCTACAGTCAAAATTCTTCGAGTTATTTCCTGTTATTGTTCTTTAATTTCTAGGTTGATACCTAAGTTCTTAGCGTTTTTGTTTTGCATGTTGGTATTCCGATTGCTACGGGTTTACTTATCGATGGTCATTTTTCATTTGCTATCTGAGTTTACATATTGTCATTATGCCATATGGAGATAGTGAATGCAGATGTGGACGTTAGAAATTGGAGTGCCGAGTGAAGAAAATCATAACATTTCCGACATATTCTTCTGTTTGAGTTCAAAAGGCAGCGTAGGCAGCCGGAAACAAATGTGTCGTGTATAGAGATTGTTCTGGCGTGACCACAAGATGAAGAACGCAAGACAAAAGAAGGCGGTGAAATGACGTCGGCCAATGGTGTGCTGATTAGGACCGCACCACGACAGGAGCGGCCTCTACAAGAGGAGAGTATAAACGTCGCTCCTGTCAGCCTCGGCCGCTCAGTATCCGCTCAGTATTCGGACAGTATTAGCACGGCCCAGTGCAGTGATGTGTGATCCATATCAATTGCTTTCATGAACATTGTACACTACTAGCCATTAAAATAGCTACACCAAGAAGAAATGCAGATGATAAACGGGTATTCATTGGACAAATATATTATACTAGAACTGACAGTTGATTACATTTTCATGCAATTTGGGTGCATAGATCCTGAGAAATCAGTACCCAGAACAACCACCTCTGGCCGTAATAACGGCATTGATACGCCTGGGCATTGAGTCAAACAGAACTTGGATGGCATCTACAGGTACACCAGCCCATACAGCTTCAACATGATACCACAGTTCATTAAGAGTATGACTGGCATATTGTGACGAGCCAGTTGCTAGGCCACCATTGACCAGACGTTTTCAGTTGGTGAGACATCTGGAGAATGTGCTGGCCAGGCCAGCAGTCGAACATTTTCTGTATCCAGAAAGGCCCGTACAGGACCTGCAACATGCGGTCGTGCATTATCCGGCTTCGCAGGGATCGAATGAAAGGAAGAGCCATGGGTCGTAACACATCTGAAATGTAAGGTCCACTGTTCAAAGTGTCGTCAATGCGAACAACAGGTGACCGAGACGTGTAACCAATGGCACCCCATACCATCACGCCGGGTGATATGCCAGTATGGCGATGACGAATACACCCTTCCAATGTGCGTTCACCGCGATGTCGCCAAACACGGATGCGACCATAATGATGCTGTAAACAGAATCTGGAGTCATCCGAAAAAAATGACGTTTTGCCATTCGTGCACCCAGGTTTGTCATTGAGTACTCCATCGCAGGCGCTCCTGTCTGTGATGCAGCGTCAAGGGTAACCGCAGCAATGGTCTCAGAGCTGACAGTCCATGCTGCTGCAAACGTCGCCGAACTGTTCGTGCAGATAGTTGTTGTCTTGCAAACGTCCCTATCTGTTGACGCAGGGATCGAGACGTGGCTGCACGATCCGTTACAGCCATGCGGATAAGATGCCTGTCATCCCGACTGCTAGTGGTACGAGACCGTTAGGATCCAGCACGACGTTCCGTATTACCTTCCTGAACCCACCGATTCCATATTCCGCTAACAGTTATACGATCCTGACCAACGCGAGCAACAATGTCACGATAAGATAAACCGCAATCGTGATAGGCTACAATCCGACCTATATCAAAGTCGTGATGGTACGCATTTCTCCTCCTTACACGAGGCATCACAACAACGTTTCACCAGGCAACGCCGGTCAACAGCTGTTTGTGTATGAGAAATCGGTTGGAAACCTTCCTCATGTCAGCACGTTGTAGGTGTCGCCAGCGGCGCCAACCTTGTGTGAATGCTCTGAAAAGCTAATCATTTGCATACCACAGCATCTTCTTCCTGTCGGTTAAATTTCGCGTCTGTAGCACGTCATCTTCGTGGTGTAGCAATTTTAATGGCCAGTACCGTATATAGCAAATGACACTTAACTGCATGTCGCCCATCGCTTGCGACCACTTGTCGTAAACACAAGTATTGTCCATCTGCCTATTTGTAATAAAAACTATTAATGTGATTTTGCTTGAATTGTTGTATAGCATTCCGAGAACGCAACATCCTTTAGGCAACCTATACGAGACGAGTGGACAGCACCTCACGGGGATAATACCATTGGACAGAACACGGCAAGAAAATGGTTTTCTCGTTTTAAGGAGGATCATTTTGACATTACTCCACGTTCAGGAAGAGCTTCGGTTTTCGATGAAGATCGTTTAAACCCATTTTTAATCCACAGTGGTGTATGGGTACCGCACGTCAAAATGACAAAAATGTTTGCTCTTCATCAATTGGTTCGTGAACAACATTGACCATTCCTACCCTGTGCCGTTACTGGCGACGAGAAATGGTGTCATTATGCTAACATAAGTGAAAGAAAGAGATGGTTGAGCCCAAAAAGCAGCAACTCCCTGCGCACATTCACAAAAGACAACGTTATGCATCATGTTTCCTGCTCTCTATCGAACAGTCTTTAAGGAACTTCGTTTCCTGATGAAAATGCACTCTGAATATGGCTCGACTAGTTATTCACCTCAAAACAACGTGATTTCTAGAGTCGCACAGTCGATAAGTTACTCTAGCGCTGGTAGACTGTTACAAATAGTGAAGGAGAAAATACAGGGTGTTTATAAATGAATATTGGGATTTTAACGCTTTATAAAAAATTTTATATTAAACTTACAGTTATAAATGATATGTCAAATGAAAGAGCAACTCAACCAGTTTTACCAAGAAACTTATAAATGTTTAATGTGAGCACCATTTGTCACACGGCACACATCAAGTCTATAGCCGAGGTCTTCCCAAACGTGTCTTCAGTGATTGTAGCAACAGCTGCTTCAGTCCGGTTTCTTAATTCAGGGAGATCTGCTGGTAGCGGAAGCACGTACACACGTTCCGTCATGAATCCCAAAAGGAAAAAATCGCATGGTGTTAGGTCGGGTTAACGTGGAGGCCATTCAAAGCAAGCCCTGTCATTGAGCCCCTTGCGGCCTATCCAGCGCTTGGGTACAGTGAAGTTCAACCAATCGCGGAAACATTGCGCGCTGCGCATGCGCACTGGTGCCAAACACAATTGTTTGAGTTGCTCTTTCATATGAAATATCATTTGTAACCGTAAGTTTAATGTAATAAATGTTATAAAGCGTTAAAACCCCGGTATTCATTTATAAACACCCTGTTTATTAATGACTAAAGTCTCTGTCATGTGTACCTTTTGTGTTTAATACTCTTATGGAATAGTGCTAAGAACTTACGCACCAACCTAATATTTGCATGGCGCGAGTATTTCTTAAAGTTTCCAAACCGTGCGGGGTGGCGCAGTGGTTAGCACACTGGACTCGCATTCGGGTTGACGACGGTTCAAACCTGCGTCCGGTCATAATGATTAGGTTTTCCGTGATTTCCCTAAATAGCCTCAGGAAAATGCTGGGATGGTTCCTTTGCAATGTTACGGCCGACTTCCTTCCCAATCTTTCCCCTGTCCGCTGGGACCGATGACGTCGCTGTTTGGTCTCCTCCCCAAAATCAACCAACCAAAGTTTCCAACAAATGCTTTTTCTCTGAATTGTGGTTATCTGGAAGCTATGCTAAAGTGGTGTACTAAGCATTTATGTAAACAAACCAGTATTCTTATTGTTATTATATCAAGAGATTTTATGTGAAGGTTGTACAAGATCATGTGTCAGAAACATAAGGAAGTTATTCCTGACATAGAAACATTAGAAACACTTGATATAGAGGGAGGTCCGAAAGTCCTTCGTTAGGGAGATGTGAAAGGAATTGTCTATAGCAATACCTGTTTGTGTAGTCTACCTGAAATGTGAGTTTTTACTCACGTTCTTGTTTGCAGTTGGTTTGTCTCGTCTTGTTTCAATCTCTTTTGTTATGTTTTAGATGGGAATACGGGCGCAGCAGCTCAACATTTTACTGAAAGTTATTCTGCGTGGCAGTTACGTTGTGAAAGATAGCTTGTACGACTCCACCAACGTTTGCGAGAGATTCGTTTGTGAACAGAGTTGGAGATGGCGAGAGACCACGCAAGGTACAAACCGCAAGAGCTTCAAGAACTAGTTATTTGTAGTGTGTAAGACACTCCATCACCTAGTGCAAATAGATTTGCTAGAAGGGGAGGGCTTATAAGCGCATGACGACCTCGAACATTCCTCGTGAAAGTCTTCTGTACCCGTATCACTTTCAAAGGGTGCAAGGATTAAAAGATGTAAGCTTTCAGCCAAGAATAACTTTCTGTCAACGTTTTTTTAAGGCAGTGTGCTGTATTTATACTGTTCTTAGCAAGCAACTTATTGCTAACGACAGTGGCTGATGGGATCTTCAGTTATAACGATCTCATCTATGATTATGAAAAAAATCTTCATGGAGTGCGAGAAGACGGACATCAACAGAGGTTCTCACTCAAAGTGTGCAGTGGAATCATTCATGATCGTCTCATAGGCCCCTACTTCTTTCTCCAACGTCTTACTGCACCAAAAAGTAGCTGAAGTCTTTCAGACGTGAGTTACTTCAGTTATATCATGATGTACATCGAACGAATGTGGTTGGTGCACGATGGTGCTCCACCCCACAGTTTGCAAGGATCTCGACGAGCAGTTTCCGAACGGGTGGATTGGTCGAGAGGCATATATTCCATGGCCTGCCCGATATCAGATTTGAATCCCATGGATTTTTTTCATGTGGAGACATTTAAAATGCTTCGTGTAGTTAACTCCCGAACCCAATATCGAAGTTCTGAGGGAGCGTATCCAGAATGGATTTGACCAAATGCGGAACACTCCACGAGTTTTCCACAACGTTCGAATAAGCATTGTACAACACAGGTTCAGGGGCGCATGGAAGCAGAATATGGTCACTTCGAGCAATTTTTGTAAATGTAAATATGTATGGTAAATGTATCTTTTTTTTACCATGAATGACGCTTTCCATACATGTAAATGTGCTTGGTAAATCTATCATTTTTTTGCAATCCTTCCGTACCTTCATAACGAAGGCTGTTCCAACTTATGAACTTTTGTAATGTTCTGACGTCAAGAATAAAATCGCTAAGATTCTGACACGTTTCCGTAAGCCCTGTATTACATCGTTGTTATTGTTAAAATCGTATCCGTCTGTGTTGCGGTATCGGCCGATATCCGGTCGGCCGCAGTGAAATACGCTATCCGCCAGTTACGCCGCGATGTTTCCTACAGCCGCCACCGCACCACACAGCGCTGCCTGCCACGAACGATTACGCCGGAGCTAGCCAATGAGATGCAAGCATCCCCTCTCCGTCACTGCCGCGCTTGTATTTAAGTTCGAACAGTCATGCGCTAAGAGCGTTTTTGGGTGTTTGCCAGTTGAATGACATTAACAGACTTTCACAGTGGCTAGGATTCGAAATCTTCTGAATAGACATTGTATTGAAGAATGACAGATTTATAAATCTTGTTTATCTGTACGAGGTCTGTTCAAAAAAGTCCGGAACATTCGTAATTTGGCGCCAGTGGTGTGTTGAAGCGAAATGCGATTGGCATCCCTGCACGTTCCTGTGGTTAATGTGTAACTGCCGGAAGTTACATTGTTGTATGCCTGTTAGTTGTTGTTCAGTACTGTACTGAGTAGAACGTTGTGTCGCACAGTTTATGGATCTCGAGATGGCAGAGTCAGATGAGCAAGCTGTCTGCATTAAATTTTGCGTGAAACTCAAGAAAACAGTTACAGAGACACACCAAATGATGCAGGAAGCCTACGGTGATGAGTGCTTAAGCCGTACTCGGTGTTACCAATGGTTCACACGGTTTAAATCGGCCGGACGGAAGTTAAAGATGACCCTCGCTCAGGACGCCCTTCGACGTCGACCGACAACGCTCATGTCAGGAACATCAACGAAATAGTGCGTGCCAATTGAAGACTGACTGTCCGAGAGCTTGCAGGAGAATGTAACATTTCGGTTGGATCAGGTCATGAAATCCTGACACAGCATCTTGGAATGCACCGCCAACTTCGTCCCACGGCTCACGAGTCAAGACCAGAAAGACCTTCGCCTCTTAAGAGCTTTTGTATCGCGCAAATGAGAACGAAATGTTCCTTAAAAGAATCGCAACTGGTGATGAGACGTTGGTCTACTTTGATGATGTTAAGACACAGGTTAAGTCTTGACAATGGGTGGGGAAAGGTTCTCCTACAGTAAAAAAAGCTCTTCAGATCAGATCAAATGTCAAAGCCATGCTGATAGTTTTCTATGACTTTGAAGGATTCGTTCATCATGAATTCGTGCCACAGGGACAAACTGTTAATCGATGGTACTATCGGGACGTATTGCCCCCCTGCGAAAAAATGTGAGAAGGAAACGGCGTGAAATGTGGTGAGACAATTCATGGCTCTTGGGTCACGATAACGCACCCGCAGATTCATCCCTGTTGATGCGTGACTGTTGCCTCATTCTCCGTAGTCTCTGGCACCCTGCGGACATTCTGTTTAATTCCAAAGTTGAAAACCATTTGAAAGGATGAAGATTTGCAACGATAGACAGGACACAAGAAAATTCGGAGACGGCGTTTCGAGCGATCGAGCAAGAGGCGTACCAAGTCTGGTTCCAGTGAAGCGGAAACGGGGTTGGGAGCGGTGTATCAGTTGTGGAGGAGAGTATTTCGAAGGAGACCATGCGCAATAGGTAAAAGGTAAGCGTAGAAAAAAATTTTTGGATAAAGTTCCGGAATTTTTTGAACATACCTCGTATTTCTACATTCAACTCTACTCTTAGCAACTGACGCTTAGATGTAGAATAAATTAACATCTGTATACTCTGTCCATGAACAGCATTTGTTCGTCGCTGCTGTAGCCACTGACGAACCACACAGTGTACAAAGGAAGACATAACATGTGGCATGTTAAAAGTGGGGGTCATGGCAAGTTGTATTTGGTGGATTATCTGTACACATCTAAATCTGCGTTCTAGTCGTATACCTGCCTTGAAAGCGTACGAAATGTGCCTACCACGAAGGGCGTGAGAGGTAGGACCTTATCTTGTCGTGCGAGTGCCAACTGCTTCTGGTAAGGATCTCGTGCTGTTAGCAGTGGAGGTGGGAGACGGCTGTCGGACAGAGGCGCAGACCGGGCAGAGCTGGTGCTGTGAAAGCGCACTGGCAGCGTGCGTGCGTCAGTGAGCCCGGCCTGCAAAACGCGAGGGCCTGGCAGAGTCCGCGCTGCTGCCACTACTGCGGTCAGGGTCGCTTTTTACGGCCGCGGGCTGGAGTCCCGGACCACCAGGACTGCAACCGGTCCCGTCCCTTTCGGAACACTCCAATTGTTGCCGGGCCGGATTCCAGCTTCCGAAAGCCACTAGCTGCGTATTTGACGCGTGAGGGTTTGGCCGACTGTTGGACGATTGTATGAGGCCAAAACTTCAGCAACACTCAACTTATAAGATTAACGCTCAAGCATCTCCGTCAAAACTTTTTTCTTTTTTCCTTGCTATCAGGCTTCTAACTTGTTTGATGCGGCCCGCCACAACTCGCTCTGGAGTGCCAACCTGTACACCTCAGAGCAGGGCTTGCACCGAATGTTTTGAATTATTTGTTGGATATATTCCAGTCTACATCTTCGCCTATAGGTGTTCCCCTCTACATCTACCCCTAGACCCTTTAACTCTTGTCGTATCATGTTGTTCGGTTGGCCGTGCGGTCTAACGCACTGCTCTCCGGGCGGGAAGGAGCGCCGGTCCCCTGCACGAATCCGCCCGGCGGATTTGTGTCGAGGTCCGGTGAACCTGCCAGTCTGTGGATGGTTTTTAGGCGGTTTTCCAACTGCCTCGGCGAATGCGGGCTGGTTCCCATTATTCTGCCTCAGCTACACTATGTCGGCGATTGCTGCCCAAACAAGTTCTCCACGTACGCGTACACCACCATTATTCTACCACGCAAACATAGGGGTTACACTCGTCTGGTGTGAGACGTTCCCTGGGGGTCCACCGGGGGCCGAACCGCACAATAACCCTGGGTTCGGTGTGGGGTGGCGGAGGGGTGAAGTGGACTGCGATAGTCGTCGTGGGGTTGCGGACCACTGCGGCTGAGGCGGGGACGGAGCCTCTCCGTCGTTTCTAGGTCCCCGGATAACATAACATAATATCATGTTGTTCTTCTTGTCAAGTGTTTTGCATATGATCCTTTCTTCAGCAATGCTCTATAGAACCACCTCATTCGTTACTTAATCAGTCCACCTAATTTTCAACATCCTTCTGTAGCACCATATCTCAGACGGTTCGATTCTCTTCTATTCCGTTTTTTCCACAGTCCATGATTCTCTACCGTACAGTGCTGTGCTTCAGATATACGTTTTTAGAAATTTCATCCTCAAATTAAGGACAAAGTTTTGTACCAGTGTATTTCTTTTGATCACATATGCCCCCTTTGTCTGTGCTGTTCTGTTTCTAATGTCCCCTTCGCTTCGTCCATCATATGTTAGTTTCCTTCCAAGGTAACTGAATTCCTTCACAGTGAATGCATCGTGAGCCTCAATTTCAATGTTAAGTCGTTCGGCTACCTCATTTCTGCCACTCCTCATTACTTTTGTCTTCCTTCGGGTTACAATCGAGCAATATTTTGTTCTCAGTAGATTGTTCACTCAGTTGAGTATTTCCGACAGTTCTCCTTCAGTTTCCCTAAGATTAGCAACTGGGGACTAAGCCCCAGGGGTATGCACTGAATATGCACCACAGTGGTTAGACCTAGGATTTCCTATGGGGTCGTAGTGTGGTGGAAGAAAGTATAACAGCGGGTTGCTGCTAAAGAACTTGCTAAGGTGCAGAGATTGGCCTGCTTAGTCATAACGGGAGGAATTAGTAGCACACCAACCGCTGGAATGGAAGCCATGCTGGATATGCCTCCACTTCACCTTTGGGTTATGGAGGCAGCAGCTGGGGCATACAGACTTAAAACTGGCCAAAACTGGGTCTCATTCGGATATCCAGAATCACACACTAACATAGTGAGTGAGCTAAATATAGGGATGGCTGGGGAAATGCCCGCCGACTATTGTTATATAACTCCCAACTGCTTCGACAAGCCTTACAACATAACAATTGGAAGTAGGGAGCAGTGGGAGAAAACAGTTCGACATTGTACAGGGGAGATAGTTTGGTTCACCGATGGGTCGAAAACAGATCAAGGCGTTGGGACAGGGTTTTACGGGGTTCAGCCAAGACTGGAGAGCAGCATCTCTCTAGGGAAACTGGCCCTTGTATTCCAAGTCGACATTACTTCAATCAGGGCATGTGTGGAGGAGAATATGAGTAGGTGCTACAATGACCGTAGCATCTACATCTATTCAGACAGCCAGGCAGCCCTGAAATCATTGGCAGCTGCTGCAAGGGTCTTCTTCCATTATACCCATTGTGTGTAGGTGTTTTTTGAACTTCTCATAGCCGGTCATCAGTCCAGTCATGAGTTTGATCTAAGATAGTTACAGATTGCCACAAGGCTCTGGTGGAGCTAGGGGGAAGCAATAGGGTGTGCCTAGTGTGAGTCCCTGACCACTCAGGGATCTGTGGCAATGAACAAGCCGATGGATTGGCTAGGATGGGGGCAACAACTCCATTTATTGGACCGGAACCTGTCTTGACAATCACCAAGGCTATGATCAAATTAGAACTACAGCATTGGCTTAGGAAACAGCAGGTAGGATATTGGACCAAGGTCCATAAACAAAAACATGGTAAGATAATGATGCCCAAGCCATGTTTTAAAAGAAGCTCTGTAATCCTGGGATTGAACAGGAAAGAGATCAAACTCATGACTGGACTGATGACCGGCCATGGGAACTTCAAAAAACACCTACACACAATGGTATAATGGAAGAGGACCCTAAATGTAGGATTATGATGAGGGTGAAGAAACTGCATCACGCCTAATCTTTGAATGCATGGCATTGGAGAGTAAAAGATACAGAATCTTCGGGACAACTAGACCTGAAGAAATTGTGTCTAACAAAAAACTGGTAGAGGGACTCCTTGCACTATTTAAGGGCGCTGGTTGGCTTTACTAGATATACAGGGAGCGATACCGCACAATAAACCTAGTTTCGGTGCGGGCAGTGGCGGGTCAGACCTAAGCTGTTTTAGCTCTCCTGTTAAAATCAATCAATCAATCAAGATTAGCAATATCATCAGCGAATCTTAATCATTGATATTCTTCTACCCTGAACCTTAATGCCACTCCGGAACCTACATTTTATTTCCGTCTTAGCTAGTAGGATGTATAAGTCCAACAGTAAGGTGAAAGACTTCATCAATCCATGTGCTTAGTTCTTGGTCTTCCACTCTTCTTGTTTCTTCTTGTGTATTACCTTTGTCTAAGGCTTATACCCATTTTCTGAGAATTCGGAACATCTTGCACCACTTTGCATTGTCGACCGCTATTTTTAGTCCGACAAATCCTGTGAAGTTGTCTTGATTTTTCTTCTGTATTGCTTCCATTACCATGTGCAACGTCAGAACTGTCTTCCTGGTTCCTTTACCTTTCGTAAAACCAAACTCATCTTCATCTAACACATCCTCAATTTTCGTTTCCATCAGGCTGTAAATAGGATACTCACACGGACGTTGGACATTGACGTCTGCTTACTTTGGATAAAATGGCATGAAGACATTAATGAAAGTTTTGACCGCCTCGCTAAGTGGAGCATTACGATTGCAGTTCTGAAAGGCACGTATCCCTTCACTATGACACCGGCCACCTAGTAGCCATGCTGGAGGTCTCTTTTCGCTCATGGTTCACCTCGGTGACCTCTCTCACCCGCATGAGACTGAGATATGGGTGTTACCGCGCCCACATATACAGGTTGAAAATTGTTGCTTCTGGACACTATGATCAGGACACATCGGCAGTGGCCGATCTGAACCACGTCATACTGGCGTGTGCCAGGTATCCTACTCAGGTGGTCTTGTATACAGAATTGGTTGCGCGGGCTACCTCCCCCCCCCCCCCCCCCCCCACCAGTGTATCTGCTTCACTTCATAGGTTCGATACATGTAGGTATTATTTGCTCACAAACTGTTTGAAAGACGCCGGCATCCTGCTTTGTCCTACAAGTTGATGGCTCTTGTCCTCACATGGAACCATCCTGGTTAGAGAAGTAGGACGTCTGTTTGTGTATTTACTTTGCATTAAGAACTTACCTTTGTAAACGGCACCGTTGTCCTGTTTTTGATCATAAGTTGCCATGAATGTCATTCTCCTATGGAACCGGACCAGTTCAAAGCCTGGGTCGTAATTTTGTGTTTTTTAATTTATGTAACGAGCTTATCTTTGTGCTTCACATTTTTATGATTGTTCTGTTATTTTATATAACGAGCTTATCTTCGTACTTCAGAATTTTTTAGCGTTGTTCTATTGTGAAAGTTGCACTGATGTTAGTTTGACACTGTTCTAACTGCTGATGGCTGTCGGATGTTCGTTCTTTTAAAGTTTTGATTTTAAGTTAAGAACTTATGTTTGTACATAGAACTCATTGTTGTTCTACTGAGGAAATTGCTATTGCATTAAGGACAGATGTAGAGTAAAACAGCGAAAAAATTTGAATTTTTTTATTGGGTAATTTATTAGATTGATTCTTTAAGAATAACATCGCAAACATTCATAATCTAATTATGGCTATAAATAAGTTTTAAAAGAGTTTGTTTGGGCGTCTGCAACTGCCATGCCACTCTTCGCATGCTGTGATCCTTAACTTATCTACACTAGAAATTTTTTGTGCGTTAATTTATCGTTCACACAATCGAAACTAACTGCAGATAAGTCTAGAAGGCTGTGAGAAAGATTATCTTTGCTTGTTCCTTTGTCAACGAAGCGTGACTGGACAAAGCTCAGGAAGCAAAAGAAAAAATGCAAAAGATGGCTTCGCAAAGGAGGCAGGAAAAGAGATTACGGCAGAAAGACGAGGAAGAGAATAAAGATTATGGATATGGACAGCATTATTCACTAGAGATACAGCAAAATTTTCAAAAATTGAAATACACTCCTGGAAATGGAAAAAAGAACACATTGACACCGGTGTGTCAGACCCACCATATTTGCTCCGGACACTGCGAGAGGGCTGTACAAGCAATGATCACACGCACGGCACAGTGGACACACCAGGAACCGCGGTGTTGGCCGTCGAATGGCGCTAGCTGCGCAGCATTTGTGCACCGCCGCCGTCAGTGTCAGCCAGTTTGCCGTGGCATACGGAGCTCCATCGCAGTCTTTAACACTGGTAGCATGCCGCGACAGCGTGGACGTGAACCGTATGTGCAGTTGACGGACTTTGAGCGAGGGCGTATAGTGGGCATGCGGAAGGCCGGGTGGACGTACCGCCGAATTGCTCAACACGTGGGGCGTGAGGTCTCCACAGTACATCGATGTTGTCGCCAGTGGTCGGCGGAAGGTGCACGTGCCCGTCGACCTGGGACCGGACCGCAGCGACGCACGGATGCACGCCAAGACCGTAGGATCCTACGCAGTGCCGTAGGGGACCGCACCGCCACTTCCCAGCAAATTAGGGACACTGTTGCTCCTGGGGTATCGGCGAGGACCATTCGCAACCATCTCCATGAAACTGGGCTACGGTCCCGCACACCGTTAGGCCGTCTTCCGCTCACGCCCCAACATCGTGCATCCCGCCTCCAGTGGTGTCGCGACAGGCGTGAATGGAGGGACGAATGGAGACGTGTCGTCTTCAGCGATGAGAGTCGCTTCTGCCTTGGTGCCAATGATGGTCGTATGCGTGTTTGGCGCCGTGAAGGTGAGCGCCACAATCAGGACTGCATACGACCGAGGCACACAGGGCCAACACCGGGCATCATGGTGTGGGGAGCGATCTCCTACACTGGCCGTACACCACTGGTGATCATCGAGGGGACACTGAATAGTGCACGGTACATCCAAACCGTCATCGAACCCATCGTTCTACCATTCCTAGACCGGCAAGGGAACTTGCTGTCCCAACAGGACAATGCACGTCCGCATGTATCCCGTGCCACCCAACGTGCTCTAGAAGGTGTAAGTCAACTACCCTGGCCAGCAAGATCTCCGGATCTGTCCCCCATTGAGCATGTTTGGGACTGGATGAAGCGTCGTCTCACGCGGTCTGCACGTCCAGCACGAACGCTGGTCCAACTGAGGCGCCAGGTGGAAATGGCATGGCAAGCCGTTCCACAGGACTACATCCAGCATCTCTACGATCGTCTCCATGGAAGAATAGCAGCCTGCATTGCTGCGAAAGGTGGATATACACTGTACTAGTGCTGACATTGTGCATGCTCTGTTGCCTGTGTCTATGTGCCTATGGTTCTGTCAGTGTGATCTTGTGATGTATCTGACCCCAGGAATCTGTCAATAAAGTTTCCCCTTCCTGGGAGAATGAATTCACGGTGTTCTTATTTCAATTTCCAGGAGTGTAGAAACTTTAAATGTGAGTAGCTGTAAACTGACTTTTTTGAGCTGTACAGTACTTTTTCTCACGAACTATAAAAACTAACATCCTGAAATTTAGCATAGTACTTAGAAATTACTTACTGAATAATCCTGTGCAGGACTTTTACGTTATCTCTTCTCTGAGAAAAGTAAATTTTTAAAATTTGAGAAAAATAGAGTAATCCTGGGTAACAAAACTAAAAAATTAATTTCAAAGCGACTATGAGCTTAAAGGAAAATCTGTTCCACACATTTTATTAGTCTCGTATGCAGATGTAAACTGCGAAATTTCAGTTTCATTGCTTGATTAGTTTACGAGAAAAGGTAATTACAGAAACAATGGCAAACAACAATTCAAATCCTTGTAAACTGTTTGCCAACGCGCATTTTCAGACAAAACTTGCACAGCATATCAAACATTACGTTGTACATAATAGTCTCAAGTTTTACTATTTCAGCTGTAATATTTTTGGAGATATATTTGTGTTTAAGTACAAGAATGCATTCTGCCCTTCATATGTTCTTAATGTGATACTTTCGTAACTACCGTTGGCTGTATGGTCATTGCTGTCCAAAGTGTAGTGATTGAGAAGACGGTAGAGCAAGCATGGGGTATGATAGTCTCTACGCTTATTGGGACATAGCCATTATAATTGTTTGTAGCCAGTAGTGATATGGTCGAAAAATCGAATGTTACAAATGTATTGTGCACAAGCATTCATCGCCAGTCCAACCTGCATGAGCTTTCATATGAAAGTCCTTGGAGAATAGCATCACCATAGTCGAGTATAAGGAGTATAAGTGACTCTACAAGCTTCTTCTTAAGCTCAAAAGGAAACGCTTTTTTATATTTCTGTAGTGATACTTTCTTACAGACTGCAATTGTGTATTCAGTCCAGTCTAGATGATGGTCCAGAATTATCAGCAAGTACCTTACAAAAGAGGAAATGCTTATATCTGTGCCATTTAGGATCAGTGAATGAAGAGATTCTCTGTATTGAGGGGTAATGAGTCTTTTATGAGCGACTAAGATTGTTTGTGTTTTAGATGGGTTAAGTTTCAAACCTAATTTCTGCGTCCGAACTGGCATGTCAACTAAATCGGCATTCAAAAAATGCTGTATTGCTGTACACCCGTTTGTTGGGTTTGCACTTAGATATAACTGGAAATCATCAGCGTATAAGTGATATTTACAATGGGAGAGAACAGTTGAGAACTCATTAACATATAACGGGAATAGTAGTGCATGCCTGGTTTGGTTTAGCAACAAAGCTCACTTTCATTTGGATGGGTTCGTCAATGAGCAGAATTGGCGCATTTGAGGGACTGAGAATACGTATTTCGCGATCGAGAAGTCTCTTCACCCCTAACGGGTGACTGTGGTGCGCAATGTCCAGTCATGGAATAATGGGTGCGATATTCCTTGGTGGCACAGAGACTACCGAACAATACGCGAAAATTTTGGAATGTGATTTCATCCACATTATCCAAAGTGACCCTGATTTCGAAAAGATGAGGTTCATAAAAGAGAGAGCTCGATCCCATCCAAGTAGAAGAGTGTCTGATGTGCTGGAGGAGCACTTTGGGGACCGCATTCCCACTCTGGGATACTCAAAGGCCACTGGCATGGGCCTCGATTGGCCGCAATATTCTCCGGGTCTGAACGCATGCGACTCCTTTTTGTGGGTCTATATTAAAGACAAGGTGTACAGCAATAACTGCAAAAACATTTCTGAGCAGAAAACAGCCATTCAGGAGGTCATCGACAGCATCTATGTGCTCACACTTCAGTGGGTCACGCAGAATTCGTTTGCGTCACATCACCGCCAAGGATGGCAGGCACATCGGACATGTCATAACCTAAATCTGAATATCTGTAGTGACGTTTACATGTTGAATGTGCACGCCGAAGTTTGTAACTAATTTACGTTTATTGTCTTATATTTCAATAACTGTCATCCTGTATTTTCTTTGCTGCTAATACTTAACCCATTTCTTTTGGGAACTTCGTATATATTATTAAAACTAAGAGTTTTGACCCCTGTCAGCGCAAAACTTTAAGTTAAATGGGAAGAGGAGAGACGTGGAAAAATTTATTTTGTAATCTCCCATACATTACCATCCGACCGTCTGGCTGCCGGGTGACGTAACAAGACACTGACTAATCCGAGTCCGCTATCCCAATCTGGCATACCTTTTGTAAGTAGACTGTTTAGGTTTTTACGCTGGTAACGCCACGTAGTGCTCTGTATGAAAATCGCTGATTGGACTCATTGTTGGATTATTCGCTAGTGTAGCATTGGGTAGTATGAAACAAGAGGAAAGATCTATGGAATGAAGTTTTGTGTTGGACAGCAGTACCAAATGTCACACTGAAAACAAAGCCTGTCCTGTGTTTGTATACCCTTGTGTACTTGTGTTCTTCCTGTCTTTATCTGATAAGAGTTACATTGTAGAATTTTCTAATACTAAGCTACATTCACTGTGGTGAGGAGTACTGGTATCCTCAAATACTTCGGAAAATGTTTAGATATTATTTATTCTGTTATGTTTTCCTTTAATGATCATATGTCAAATTAATGTTTGAATATTCTCATTTCTCACTTATTTACTAATGTCACAATTCCTGTAATACTCATGTATATGCTTATTTCTATTTTTTGTAAAGCCTGTATTATTGCAAATGTCTGTATGTTTTCTGTACCTTTATAATTGTATTCTTATGCCGTAAATTTGTAATTGTATAGACACCAGTTCTTCAAATTAAGTGAATAGTAGGTATTCATTTTACTGCACACATTTCTGTTGGTGATACTGTGTGTGTAAAACCTCAGATGCTAAATAACTGTCTTAGTGTTTGGACGAGTGTTGATAATTCACTATGGAACTGGTTAACAGCATTGCTGTTTCTAAGGACATTCCAAAAAGTTTGTGAGTGAACAAGTAGTGGTTCATGGACTTGCTGTATTATCTGCAAGACTCTTCGATGGTGATTGTGCACCCGCACAGTCGCAACGGATGGCTGCTGGCCATCTCTCCACGGACTACAGTGGGTCTGCACCTTTGATGGCCCACCGATACCATTATCTCTACAAGAAATACTGTGGGTCTGCTCTGTCCTTCGTTGGAAGGACAACACTACTTCTAGACTGCATGGAACTCCACTACTTCCGTGTGCATTGTCTTTTACTGCTCAGACTTAGTGCATAAAACTGCAATTACTACTGTGATGAATGATCAGAACTGTCTTTATGGACTGTGAGGACAATTTTTGCTTTTGACCAACAGTTTATCAATAAGTGTGTGCATTTGATATATTTGCTATCGTTAATATAAAAAATTTTAGCAAATAAGTATTGGCCACTGCCCAAAACAATTTGTAAAACTTTTTGTGGGGAGCAAGGGGGGTATGTAAGTAGGCTGTTCAGGTTTATATGTTGGTAACACACATTGTGCTCTGTATGAAAATCGCTGACTTCACTGTGTGCAGTTTATGTCTGGTTGGACTCATTGTTGGATTATTTGCTTGAGTAGTGTTGGGCAGTTGAATGTGAACAGCCTGTAGCGTTGGCAGTTGGAAGTGAGCTGCCAGCAGTGGTCGATGCGGGGAGAGAGAAGCCAGAGTTTTGAGAGGTTGCTGTGAGCGGAAGATCTGGACGTGTGTCCCTCAGAAAAAGGAAATTTGTTTAACTGGATGTCACAAAATTATATATATATATATATATATATATATATATATATATATATATATATAATGACTTTTGAACGCTATTAAGGTAAATACATTGTTTGTTCTCTATCATAATCTTTCATTTGCTAACTATGCCCATCAGTAGTTAGTGCCTTCAGTAGTTAGAAACTTTTATTTAGCTGGCAGCATTGGCGCTCGCTGTATTGCAGTAGATCGAGTCACGAAGATTTTTGTAAGGTAAGTGATTTATGAAAGGTATAAGTTATTGTTAGTCAGGGCCATTCTTTTGTAGGGATTATTGAACGTCAAATTGTGTTGCGCTAAAATACAGGGTGATTCAAAAAGAATATCACAACTTTAGGAATTTAAAACTCTGCAACGACAAAAGGCAGAGCTAAGCACTATCTGTCGGCGAATTAAGGGAGCTACAAAGTTTCATTTAGTTGTACATTTGTTCACCATTTCAGCCAATAAAGTTTTTGGTCCCTTTTTCTTCGAAGGTGCTACTGTGATGTTAGAGAATTGGCTGTTCCCTCAGCTCGAACAAGAAGCACAACAATTCATATTTCAGCAGGATGGAGCGCCACCACATTGGCACTTATCTGTCCGTAACTACCTGAACGTCAACTACCCAAGGCGATGGATCGGCCGCCAGGCAGCCCGTGACAGAGCACTTCATCACTGGCCTCCAAGAAGCCCTGATCTTACCCCCTGCGATTTTTTCTTATGGGGGTATGTTGAGGATATGGTGTTTCGGCCACCTCTCCCAGCCACCATTGATGATTTGAAACGAGAAATAACAACAGCTATCCAAACTGTTACGCCTGATATGCTACAGAGAGTGTGGAACGAGTTGGAGTATCGGGTTGATAACGCTCGTGTGTCTGGAGGGGGCCATATTGAACATCTCTGAACTTGTTTTTGAGTGAAAAAAAAACCTTTTTAAATACTCTTTGTAATGATGTATAACAGAAGGTTATATTATGTTTCTTTCATTAAATACACATTTTTAAAGTTGTGGTATTCTTTTTGAATCACCCTGTATTGTGTGTCAGTTTAGTGATGATCTGAATAAGCAAAGAGAACTGTCTCATAACGTTGTGTTTCTCTCAGCTGTTTAAAAATCAAATAATGCAAGGGTTTTTCCAGCGCTGTTATTCAATACATACAAGGGGAAGGTTCACTTCGTTATTCTACGTTCCTTGGTCGTGAACCACGCTGTGTTAAGTAGTGGAGATGCTGCTGTGGAGTGCCAAAATTGTTGTGTCACAAGTCGCAATGGAGCCATATTTCTATACATCAAGAATTCACATTCTCCATGATGTTTTGAAGGACAGAAAAGTGTGCCCAAAAATTTAAAAGTTTGTCCCGCACAACTTGACTCCCAAACAAGAACGAAGACGCATGGATGTCTACTGCAACTTGATTGAAATGCGAATCGTGAACAATTCTTTTCTGGAAAAAATCATCACAGTTGACGAAACTTGGTGTTAGCAATACGAAGCTAGCACAAAACGACAAAGTACAGAAATTCGTATGAATTGTCTACGCTTTGACGACATAACCGACATTCAAGTCATTTTGAGGAGCGAGTTCAACAATATCCCAAAAAAGAACTTTTCTTCTGTTTCACGTGGTTGTATTAACGTTCTGTGCGTTACACTTAAGCCGAGTGGAGCGGGAAGGGGGAGGGGGGCGGGCTGTAGAACACTTTAAGAATTAAAACCACCATCTTGACATTTCTGTACTCGTTATTAATCCAGTCTCGAAACTTCGACGGGATATGCTACACGCTGGTGTTCTATTCAGCCTTCCTGCAGTGAACGTGAACTGTCATCTTTACAGTGCAACTGACAGTAACAACGCGTCACGTAAACGCCATCCAGCGCTATTATTCTCTCGTAACGAAGTCAGCGTTGTTCATCAAGCTTCCATTAGGGGGCAATATACTGCGTCATGGAATTTCGCTGCTATGTCATGGGGGAAGAGCTACTTTCTTTCACCCTATTACGCGTGAGCAAAGATAACGCGAACAGGTTGTGCGAATTCGGTGCTAAAGCAAATATAATCGCGAGACATAAAATGAGTGTCTTCGTATTCAAATCACGGCGTGCTAAAATATGGTAATAGAAATATTACAATCTGTGATCCAAAAATTTCACTGAACAAATACGGATCTTTTCAGAATTCATATATGACAGAATATTTGAGAAATGACTAATAATTGTTAAGGGATTGGTGCGTATTGGTCTACAATGCAAGGCCCAACCCTGTACAGATAGTATTATGGATTGTGAACAAAAAACTTCGTATGAACATATGCCGTATTCCGAATGATTTCTTAGATAGAACAGATTTAGTATCACTTTTGGACATATTTATTGAAAAACTTTAAAACCACACCCTCCAGCGAAAACAGTACAAAATGATATTATATTAATTTTTTTACGAAAAAGGTCATATTCATTTTTTCTAATCGACTAATAGTTTGTGCAAAGTGAGCACGAGAATACTGAATGTCTGGCGCATCATGCATGTGCTGTAGTTTAGGTAATTTTGGTATGCTGATTTGACGTAATTTCCTGACGTAGTGTCCTGTATCAATTTTTTCGTCTCAACTTCTTCTACACTACTGTGGTATATTTAAACAATGACATTGTGAAAATAATACAGGAAACAAATAAGAATGTATTCTACCTTGGAAACCACTTGGAACACGGCATATGTCCATACGAAGTTTTTTGTTCAGAATCACTACCATCCCTCAAGGTATCTACCTTTCCACCTGACTCACTTTGTATATGTTTTGTTTATTATTTCCCAATGTGCTCTAATTTATTTTGTAATTACAACCAAAATTAAATACATAGTAAGTATTACACCATGAAGTATTTGTCCAGTACTTAGGCTACCAAACAAACTTTGTGAAGCTGTTCATCATATCATGGTTGATATCAGATTATGAAGTGTTGTGAGGGGTCCACTTGCACGTGGAGCCCGATTTTGTAATATAATTCATAAAAAATGGCCTGAAACGGTTGTCGTATGTAGAAAAAATTATATCTTGACGCCACTGAACCAAAGATATTGCCTGAGTGGCAGAATCGATTATAAGTAGGAGTGAGCACAGCGCAGTAACAGTTGCCGTTGCACTCTGTTATAGTTAGGATATAAGACTTAGAGCTAGTGGCTAGCTGTGTGAATTTAGTTGTTGGTTTATGGACTCAGCACAACACAGTTTTTATAAAATGAAGCGATGAATGATATTGTTTGTGCTGCTCACGCAGAGCCAGTAAATGTTAGATCGTAGTTATTTCTATAAAAGTGGAAAGTGTGTATTTTTAGTTTGTATGACTATAAGATTAACAAGAATTAAAGTGATACTGATCGTTAACAAATAGTGACTATTGTCCATGGCAATTATAGAAGAATAATGAATTTATATTGTAACACAAAGGAAAAGCAACTAGAACAATTTCTAAGGTAATGAAATTTTGTATATTTAGTTTTAATTATGCAGCAATTTGGTATGTGGATTTGGCTGAATTTTATAGTACTGGCCCTTGTGTGTAGGAACCAAGGATTTTTCGTTAGATTTAATGTATAGGTTGATTAGGTATATTCGATTTGTAATATTTTGTGTCTTTTGTAATCCTGATACAGAGAAGTTAAATTTTGGAATCTATTTTGTCAAACGATGTCAGACTTTTTCTCATATAACGATCAAATGGTGCAAATGGCTCTGAGCACTATGGGACTTAACATCTGAAGTCATCAGTCCCCTAGAACTTAGAACTACTTACACCTAACTAACCGAAGGACATCACACACATCTATGCACGAGGCAGGATTCGAACCTGCGACCGTAGCGATCGCGTGGTTCCAGTCTGAAGCGCCTAGAACCGCTCGGCTACACTGGCTTGCATATATAACAACCCAAGTGTTTTTAATTACGACAGTAAGTGAGAACTGTAGAACAGTTGAGAAGTTCATTGATTTTGAACTTAATGTAAAATGTTTCATATCATATTTTGTGAAGGTGAAACTTTATTTCGAATACAATTTTCAAACTGAAGCATTTGGTTTTATCATATCCCCTTATCAGTACCTCATCCTCTTCCATGTCATGTTTATTTAAATCCAATCCAATCCAATCCAGTGAATATTTTTCTACAAGAAATCATTTTTCAATTAGAATCAAAAAATTATATTAATGTGCCAAAATCAGAAAAATATTAATGTTCGTAACAGTTTAAATGCAGGCAGTATTGCAGAGCGCTGAGTTATATCCTATGTTTTCACTGAACATTTGCAAGGTTATTCATTTATCAGCCAATCTACTGATATTATTCGTACAAAGCTACTTTATGGCTGGCATTGCACTTCGATGAGCTAAGATTGCATATTTTCAGTGCCTACTGTTGAGAGAACAGAATACCGAGCTTGCATCCGTTGCGACTCTAGAGCTAAGGGAAATTTATCTCATTGTTTATTTGAACAGGTGCTCACAAGACTGGGTAAATTTCAGAGGGACTGATTTCACTACGGGGATTGCGAATTGGTTTACCAGATTAAGTTGTTTAACTTTTTTGGATTACAGTAAAACTGATTAAGCACACAGTTTGCTCAACAACACACCACACAGTAAATTTGCGTAACACAAACACTACGCATTGCATATTCATTTGCAAACAAACACATAAATTTACAAAGAACGTTATAATGTATTTTAACCGTTTTCTGCCGTTATTCCTTAGCTACCTCTAAATTTGTGAAGATGTATTCCGTTTTTGAAAGTAAATGAAAGTCAAATTCTTTTTTTTCCAAAACAGTTTTCGCTTCTTTTATTTGTGAAACATTTTCAGAGGTCTTGTAGGGAAGCAGCCTACTCACGCCGTAATAAATTCGCAACAGTCTTTCCATTGTGTGCCAGCCAGTCCGCTGTAACTAGCTCTGACGTCATAAATGTTGTGCAATACTTTAAAAATCAAGTAAATAACCTGAAACGGTTCTAGCATATCAGGAATAATGCTAAATTAGTATGTGTTGAATATCAGTTCAATAACTTTAACCATTTTCGAAATTTGAACGTTTTTCTGTAAAAATCATTGGCGCAACAGAAAAGAGCTAAAGACTTAAAAATTTATATTTAGATTCCTTTCTCATAATAATTTAATAGAAACAGTCTTCTGGATCTCATAAATTAAGATTTTAGTGGAAATTCATGATTCTCTCGTTTTTGTCTTAAAAATTAAGGAAGCAAGATAGATTAAGTAGGCTAATAAATAAGGCTAGGATGTTTAAATTTAAGTAGAAGGGAGATTCGCTATAATCATAAAGATGTGGGAAGTTTCAATTGAATAACTATAAAACTATAGCGATAGCGTATCTCCAAAGGGCAAATTCAGAGCTCGTCTACTGCGTGTAGTGTAATTAAATTAATTTTCTCGCCCAAAATAATTGACTTAGCCACATCAGACTTTTATTATGATTACTTACCTGTGTGCTGATTGCGCATTTAAATTGAGAGCTTCATCGGCCATCAGCAAAAGAAGCTATGATTTATTCCGTAACTTAAAGTGGTGCATTACTAGCCCAGCGGCTAGTCGGGAGAGCCGATTTGATCAGGCGTTCCCTTAGCCATCCGCACCGCGGCTTTATATATAAGAACGCTGCGCGAGGAAGCAAGGCCCCAGTTCTCTCCAGACGGTGAATAGCACACAATCTGTGTCGGGAGTCGCGTCGCGTCGGTATCATTGCTATAAACAGCCTCGGATGCCGTATTAAGTTACTCGGGATACGCGTGGGATGACTTTAATTATCTATCTTCAGTTTGCATATGTCGTATTTTCACGTGCCATCGCGGGACAGACATTCTACCATTATTTAGCGTGGCGTTTCATAAACCTAATCATCAAATTATGGCGAGCATTCATTTAAACATTTAATTTGGACAGTTGTAGTTGCATCAGCGCATTAGACTCTGAACCGCACTGTTAGTCAGATTGTGTGGATTCTTTTTTTTTTTTCATCTGTGATTTTCAGAATACAGAGAACGTTTTTACACGATCGTTTTTGATTATGAATCACAGACAATCTCCTAATTCCTCAGAGCTATAAGCTGTAGCTATAAGTGTATTTCTCAGATGAAGTGGGCACTAGGAATTCTAATTACAGGCTTCACGTTTTGCTAATCACTTTCTGGTTGCCAAAATTGTAGTTAGAGAGCCAGTGTTGAGAGCGGCAAAACAACAGCATAAATAATAGGAACATTTTAAACAACAATTATTCCACCCGCCGCCCCACAGCCTGTAATATACGTTTGTTTTTGTGTATAATAAATGAATTATAGGTACAGTAGTTGCAAATGTGTTCCCATATTATGTTTTCTCTTATTATCTTGTTTTTCAGGTTAGAAACGACTTTTGCAGCTTACGTTTCGTGAAATCAAATCATCTTTGGCATTACTTACAATTCCTGGTGTTGATAATTCATTTGTGTCGTCCTCAAGACGCATTTACTCGGTCTCCATACTCCAGATGGCTGATTTTCTGATGATTAAACTTTCATTTTATTGCCATCATTGACAGCAGTACGAGATGTGACCCCTCCCCCCCAAATACGAATACACCCCTGTATTCATTGTGGCGTGGAAGCAAACGGCCTCCGAAAGTCACCATCAGGAATTTATTGCCATGCCTGAAAGACATTCTGTGACAGTTCATGAAGATTGCTTGCTAGAAGCTTGTATGAAAATATACGTCTTCCCATCACATCCCAGATATGCTTTACAAGTAACAAATAAGAGGATCAGGCAGGCCATTAAAGGAACCATACGTTGCCCAAAACTGTAGTAACAAGTTTAATGTTGCTATCATGTCAGTCCTCGATAGATGTTAACATTATACTAATGACTTTTAGATTAAGACCGTCTGTATGCGGCTGAATAAACACAATTTGTGGTTTGGAAAACAAGTATTGCTTTTATTAGTTGTATATGAACGGTCCCAACATAGAAATCAATAATACAGTTCGGTAATGTGGTGTGAAATGCAGTGTGTAGCCTTGCATTATCCTGCCAGATATTCCGCGGTCAATAAAATCTTGCTGCAAACAACATCGTATCGTGACTCATTATTCGATATCCTGATAGTCGAGTGAGCAACAATATCTGTTTGTCTTCTTGGGTGCTGGTTGCCTGGGACTACTGAGATCCTGTATAGCGTTGAGTATGACTTACAATTCCATACTGGCATGACAGTAGTGCAATCCGACCAGAACTTCAAATTAGCAGAACAATAAACTGCAGCGCTAAAATGTCACGATCCTGTCGCTACCGTATTGCGACTCTTGTTAGTATACACTGGTCAGCCAAAACGTTATGACCACTGACCTACTATCGATATAAACCCGTCCAGGCGATAGCAGCGTCACCTGGCAAGGAATGACAACTAGTCAAACACACGCACGGTGCATGTAGTATCAGTGAGCGAGCTGTCCGTGTGTAGAACGGGTAAGGCGCGCAATCTATCTGAGTTTGACAGAGTGCAGAATGTGATGGCCCGGAAGCTCGGCACGAGGCTTTTGGAAACTGCGCGATTTGTCGGGTGTTCGAGGAGTGCTGCGGCGAGTGTCTTCAACACGTGGCGAAACCAAGGTGAGACCACGTCCAGACGTCGTGAGGTTGGGCAACTACCATTCATTACAGGTGTCAGACGTTGCAGGCTGGGCAGACTGGTAAAACAGGGCAGACGGCGAATTGTGGCTGAATTAACATCAGACTTTAATGTTGTGCAAAGTACAAGTGTGTCTAAACAACCGAACACTCCTAACGACTGCTGCCGACGACCCACGCATGTGCCATTGTTAAACACCACCACATCTGTAACCACGACTGAAATCTGTACGTGACCATCGGCACTGGACCTTGGTGCAGTGGCAGAGCGTTGTACAGTCTGATGGATCCAGATACCTTGTTCATCAAGCCGATGGGAGGGCGCGAATCCGTCGTCTTCCAGGGGAGCAGGTCCTTGACACGGGACGGAGACAAGCTGGTGGCTGCTCCATTATGCGCTGGGGAACATTTACCTTGGCATCCATGGGTTCAGTGCAACTCGTGCAAAGCACCATGACAGCCAAGGAGTATCATACAATGGTTGCAGACTACGTACAGCCTTTCATGGACGATCCTGTTTCCCGACGGCCGAGGCATTTTTCAGAAAGATGATGCGCTTTGTCACAAAGACAGGAGTATGATAGAGTGCTTCGAGGAACACAGTAGCGAGTTCCAACTGATGTGCTAGACCACCCAACTAGCCAGATATGAATCCGATCGGACAACCTGGGATGTGATTGAATGTGGCGTCAAAGCTCATCCCCCCCCCTCCCCCTCTGCTCGGAATTTACGGGAATTAGGTGACGTGTGTGCAGATGTGGTGTCAACTCCCTCCAGCGACCTATCAAGGCCTCATTGCTTCCTCTCCACGATTCGTTGCAGCTGTTATCCGAGCCAAAGGTGGACATAATGGCTATTAGGTGGGTGGTAATTCAGCACAATATAGAAAAATAGTCATATTTTTGCAAAACTGTCAGTCACCATGAAATATTCCGTGACACTGTAAAAAATTATGTTGTGGCGTAACAAGCTAGTTGCGCCACACTGAGAAGGGAGCCGAAAGGCACGCGTACACACACGCTGACTGGCGTCAAGTGTGGAACAGGATAGTATTGAATGGTAGCAGGAAAAGTACGTAGCTGCTTTACACTTAACTTTTAATCTTTGTTGGTTTACAACGTTCTTCGTGAGACATTTATACGATAACTCTCAAACTAGGTAAGGCTAATGGCGCCTTGCTAGGTCGTAGCCATGGACTTAGCAGAAGGCTATTCTAACTGTCTCTCGGCAAATGAGAGGAAGGCTTCGTCCGTATTGTCGCTAGCAATGTCGTCTGTACAACTGGGGCGAGTGCTCGTCCGTATCTCGAGACCTGCCTTGTGGTGGCGCTCGGTCTGCGATCACACAGTGGCGACACGCGGGTCCGACATGTACTAAATGGACCGCGGCCGATTTAAGCTACCACCTAGCAAGTGTGGTGTCTGGCGGTGACACCACAAATTACCCTTATTCAATGTGGTAAATTTTGAAGCAATCAATGTTCTTCTTCAAACACAGAGCTACTACACACTTTTCACAATGGACTACCGTAAATGTCTTGCAGTTGACAAGCTTACAGCGTCGACGCTTTTCCATCACTTTTGGCCAATGACCAACACCATCTCTCCGTACATCAACTGTTGGCTGAGCTGCAACGGGACACTTTTTCACTTCATTCTGAGGACTGGATGTTGGTCTATCTCACTTTCCTTCTGTTGCTCCTACTTTGCAGAGACTTTTCCCAATGGCCATCGAAAATTCAAACAATTTCAGTGTTTTTAAACCTGTGTTTTGCTTTGCAACACGCTTGTAGAGAATCCAGGCATTGATGGTTGCAACATCTATTAGATGATAAAATAGTATAAAGTACCATTTTTCGCTCCTCATTACAGTTTTGTACCGTCCAAGCAGACTCCATGAAGGTCCACACCCCCATATATTTGTTATATTCTGTATCACATAAGGAACACGTATCACTTCCCTCTGTTTTTTCTTGCGATTGTACCTTTCGGCTGCACATCTCGGTAGTTTCCCTGCATACGTTGATAGTAACGTTACACATTTATTGTCTTTCCACACTACAGAGGATACATCTGTTCCACGTATGTTTGTCGTATACTCCACACGTTACCCTTGACTCCCATCACAAACCATCATCCCTTAGAAGTTTACAGTTTGGAATTCTGTTTCTCCTAACAGTTCCCAGAGACAAAATTTCTTGAGAAGCGAAATATTCATTAGAGGTAAGGATGTGTAGTAGTTGTCAAAGTATAACTTATGACCCACATGCTTGGGAATAGATCGTTCTAATCTGACAACCACATTGCTACTGACACCCAAGTCCAGTTCATCTTGCAAGCGGTGTACTGGAGGATTTTCCTGTCCAGTATAAATTTCAAAATCATAAGTGAAGCCAGATATACAACAAAACATGAAAATTTTGTAGCCTCATTTGTGTGGCTTATCAGGCATGTATTGCTTTAGATGGTGCCTTGACTTTGTTGGACGAATTTCATGCAGCTTATCACAATTTGGCTGGTCGTGAGGAATTTCCTTGGTGTTGCCATTGAAATGCAAAAACTGCCTCAATTTCTCAAATTTATTCACTGACATTATTTCACGTATCACAGATAACCCCACGGCTGGGTTCCAATACAGCCTAGTGTTTCTTTGCAGACATGACTCATGATACAATACAGACTCGTATGAATTTTGTAAGATCTTCAGAATTCGTATTATAAGGCTTTGTTGGGTCTTTTTGAACACTTTATAATATTGTTTGTTCTGCAATGTGATTCAGTAACCCATCTGTAAACATATATTTGAAGAACTGAAATGGTGTTTGCAAAGCATAGGCTTCATCTGGTAGATAGAGGTTTCCCTTGAATATTTTTTATCAAATGGAAAATCAAAACTACACAGCTTCCATGTTACATGATTTCCTCTCAGCTTTTTCCTTGATGACTCAGATTTATCATTCATATTAGGCATATGAGGCAAGGAATCTGGTGCTGGAACTATGGAGACATGTGAAGTGTCATTATTACAACCATCTGATTCAGAGTCTGTTGGACAATATTCCTCAATATTGTCAACTATTGTGTCTATGTTTACAGTTGGGTCAGCAATTGAGTCATCAGGTGAGAAATCATCTTCACTTCCAGAAGACACCTCAAGGACGATAAGAATATTATCCTCCTCTAACCTTCTTTTCCGACCTTCGTCGTCAATGAATTGTACGTCCATACCTCTAAAAAAACATCCATTACTACTTCCATTAGCAACTAAAACTTTTATTTAGGTTCAAATAGCGATTATCTACGTAAGAAACAACTAAAAAATAAATGAATCTGGCAATTACTGTAGACAGTAAAAAATACCTCTGTTTCATGTTGTAGCAAAAACGCTGCACTTATATTTTTGACATATTTTACCCACTAGAACCAAAAGAAATCACAGATTCAACATTGACATCTATAATTCCATACATTTTCTGTAGAAAAATAATTTTTGAAGCCTTCAAAATTCCGTATTTGCTTCGTAAATGCACACACTAGTTCAATATCGGTAGACGGTCGCCATTACAGATCACAGAACTCGTTTGTCAAAGATACAATAAACAATACAACAGAGATTTAAGAAACAACAATGTTACACATAAGCTCACAGAAGTCAAGGAGACACTCTGACACAAGCGCTGCTGCCATCTGTTGGAATTCTACAGATCTACAAGCAAATAACTTACATGCAGCAAACATGCTACATTATGCAGTGTAGTGTTCAATCTTTTCTAGCGGTCACCTCCCACTCGGCAGTCCCCTTCCGGAGATCCGAATGAGGGACTAGTCCGGTATATTTTGCAATTGGAGAGATCATCATGACACTTTTTCACTTAAAGGTCACATGTCATGTGGACATACATTAAGTGTCTTTAGCGCAGTGGTTTCCATTGCCTTCTGCATCGTCATGCCGTCGATTATTGCTGATTCTTCCGCCTTTTAGGGGCAGTTTCCCACCACAAGGGCCAATGAGTGTCCTGATCTTCCGTCCGCTCCTCCGCCCTCTTTGACAAGGCCATTGCTGCAATTAGAGTGACTTCCTACGCCGGAAGTCTTCGGCTGTCATTTGCTGATGATCATTATTCAAAATTTAAGTCGTGACGGTGTTCGAACCAGGACCGTGGTCGGTTTCGATTACGAAGCAAAGACGCCACCCCTAGACACTTTCATGGCGTTGCAGTTTTAATAGTAAGCAGTGCAGATGGCGGAATTTTTGAGTGAATTCTATAGTTTTATATGCCAGCAACGTCAGTTCCTTAATGGGAGCGAGTGTAAACGGATCCGCAATTTTTTTCATACACGATGCATATCGTAATGTCTTTAACGAGGCAAGACACTTCTCTCCCAGTTATTTAGCATCACGGAATAATTAAATGTCGTCTCTGAAAACTATGGTGCAAATGAAATTAAACACATGGCTGTCTGTCACCGTTACGTCAGTGAAGTTGTTCAGAATGCGTCTGCTAATGATCTCGAATGTATTATGTGATGGGAGAAATTAACATGCATAGATATCTACGTACTAGGCGTCAAGTGCATTCTGTCGTCACATCATCAGATGCCCGTGCAACCTGCATGTCGTGCATACTGCGATCGTCAAAGGGGGGAAACTGGAGAACCAGAATGTTTATTCATTACAGACTACGATAATCATCAATCCTTTGGACTATAATAAATTTTTGTGCCACTTACAAAATTTAGGCCTGGGCGGTGTGGCCAAGCGGTTCTAGGCGCTTCAGTCTGGAACCGCGCGACCGCTACGCTCGCCGGTTCGAATCGTGCCTCGGGCATGGATGTGTGTGATGTCTTTAGATTAGTTAGGCTTAAGTAGTTCTAAGTTCTAGGGGACTGATGACCTCAGATGTTATGTCCCATAGTGCGCATGCCATTTGAACAAAATGTAGTTCTTGTGGCATTACACGTCTCGATATTTACCGACACATTTAAATAAAAATGAAAATTTTAACATCTTGTTATTTCCCCGCCTCCCCTGGATAAATTTTTGCAGATTTCCATGGTATTGTGTGTTAAGTATTTTGTTTCCGTGGTCGGATCCAAATTTGCTGAGAACATACACAATATTCATCTACCATACATACATCTCAAGCACGGAACTAGCAGATGATTTTCTTCAAGATATCGTAATTGAAATGAATATATGTGCACTGTCAAAACACACGCCACTTTGCGTAGGCACTTCGCTGATACTGGCGGCTAAACTAGGCAAAGCAAGACACCCACTCTCAAGCTATGTTGAGTTCCAAGTAAAACGTTATCAGCGTTGGTGTAGAACACGGGAGCGCAAAGTCTTCTGCTTATGGGCTGGTTTCTGACGGCTTGACTCTAGCCCTGCTCGAAGGGCCACATGCCACGAAGAGAAAAAAAGTGAAGAATTTAGCGTACAGAGAGGCAGTCCGATTTGGGGGGATGTGTGCATCTGGAGTTGAATACATTCTTTTGTCTAAAGAAGACAAAAATTTGGATTATTAATAGAGTGCACTTGGCTTTCCGATGAAGGGACAGTACTGAACCTGCCGAAAGTAGTTCGTGAGTTACAACAAAAGTTGCCCTCAGCACCATGGATAAAATTAAGATATTCCAGAATGAGATTTTGCCCGCGAAAGGCGAAGGTCCCGAGTTCGAGTCTCGGTCTGGCACACAGTTTTAATCTGCCAGGAAGTTTCAATTAAGATATTGTGTGGTGTCAGTTAGGTTGATACTTTCATTAGCTGTGAGACCATACCGGGCACGTTTCTCTTACTGATTCATCAGTTTTTCAAACAAGTGTGTTCTATACCGTCTCTTTGACTCATCGTTGCTCGTATAGGCGAGTTGATTTCCGGACAGCAGATTTAGGCTCCATCAAGAATGCATTTCGCAAAGAACACACTGTACGAAAGTGCCCTGTACTCGTTTTGCACTATTATGTACCAAAACATAATTAGGTTTTGTCATCGTCTGATCGTTTTTGATATGCAAAATCAATTTGCTGCTTCCTCAGCAAATAAGTTTTGGAATAAGTCTTATTTTTATGCACTACATTCCCTTTCCAGGGGAGTTATTTGGGCTAATGCGTTATAGGACTTCGACCTTTTCAAGTAAAAGATTGTACTGTTTTTCCTGGGTGGACATGAATGTGAAATGTACAGATTACATGTTTTTACGATAAGTATTGTATTAGTAACTTGCGAGTTTTACCAAGAAACAATATACACTTCTGGCCATTAAAATTGCTTCACCAAGAAGAAATGCAGATGATAAACGGGTATTCATTGGACAAATATTATACTAGAACTGACATGTGATTAAATTTTCACACAATTTGGGTGCATAGACCCTGGTAAATCAGTACCCAGAACAACCACCTCTGGCCGTAATAACGGCCTTGATACGCCCGGGCATTGAGTCAAACAGAGCTTGGATGGCGTGTACAAGTACAGCTGCCCGTGCAGCTTCATCACGATACCACAGTTCATCAAGAGTAGTGACTGGCGTATTGTGACGAGCCAGTTGCTCGGCCACCATTGACCACACGTTTTCAGTTGGTGAGAGATCTGGAGAATGTGCTGGCAAGGGCAGCAGTCGAACATTTTCTGTACCCAGAAAGACCCGTACAGGACCTACAACATGCGGTCATGCATTATGCTGGTGAAATGTAGGGTTTCGCAGGGATCGAATGAAGGGTAGAGCTACAGGTCGTAACACATCTGAAATGTAACGTCCACTGTTCAAAGTGCCGTCAATGCGAACAAGAGGTGACCGAGACGTGTAACCAATGGCAGGCACGCCGTACCATCACGCCAGAATGGCGATGACGAATACACACTTCCAATGTGCGTTCACCGCGATGTCGCCAAACACGAATGCGACCATCATGATGCTGTAAACAGAACCTGGATTCATCAGAAAAAATGACGTTTTGCCATTCGTGCACGCAGGTTCGTCGTTGAGTACACCATCGCAGGCGCTCCTGTCTGTGATGCAGCGTCAAGGGTAACCGCAGCCATGGTCTCCGAGCTGATAGTCCATGCTGTTGCAAACGTCGTCGAACTGTTCGCGCAGTTGGTTGATGTCTTGCAAACGTCCCCATCTGTTGACTCAGGGATCGATACGTGGCTGCACGATCCGTTACAGCCATGCGTTTAAGTAACAGCTGTGGTGCACTAATTTTGTAGCTACAGACGCAGACAGAAGAATGGGAAAGGAGGATCAGTTACTTTTCGTAGGTATGTACAACGAATCTGAAATTGCAAATGTCATATAGAGATGACGCAGTTTATATGTTGAAAAGCGAGACATGATAATACACAGCCTTGTATCGTAAAGAGAATTTCTGCGTATTTACGGACATACGTTTACGAGAGAAGTGGCAGATAAATCTGCAGCTGTTTCTGAGTAAACTGCCAGTCAGTGTATACATATCGGTGCTATGTTCATATGCAGATAAGATTTATACATGAAGACGTATTACTTTCCTCCAATTTATGCAGATTCTCAAACTCTTCCGTGTATTAAGTGTTTCTGTACGAGATGGTTTCCTATACAGTGTCATTGTGACGCAGTTAATTAGAACTGATCCGATAATACGAATCGGTGCAATACAAAACGTAAAAAAATATTGTTGGCTGTCACTTCTTGTATTGTTTCAAAATTCGAGCACTGATCTTGTGCACTGAAGCGCCAAAGAAACTGGTACAGGTATGCGTAATCAAAGACAGAGATATGTAAACAGCCAAAATACGGCGCTGCGGTAGGCAACGTCTATATAAGACAACAAGTGTCTGCCGCAGTTGTTAGATTGGTTACTGCTGCTACAGTGGCAAGTTACCAAGATTTAAGTGAGTTTCAACGTGGTGTAATAGTCGGCCCACGAGCAATGGGACGCAGTTTCTCCGAGGTACCGATGAAGTGGGGATTTTCCCGTGCGACCATTTTACGAGTGTATCGGGAATATCAGGAATCCTGTAAAACATCAAATCTCCGACATCGCTGCTGCCGGAAGAAGATCCTACAAGACTGAAGAGAATCGTTCAACAAAACAGAAGTGTAACCCTTCCGCAAACTACTGCAGATTTCAGTGCTGGGCCTTCAACAAGTATCAGCGTGCGAAACATTCAACGAACATCATCATCTATATGGGCTTATAGAGCCGAAGGCCCACTCGTGTACCCTTGATGATTGCACGACACTAAGCTTTACACCTCGCCTGGGCCCGTCCACAGCGATATTGGACTGTTGATGACTGGAAACATGTTGCCTGGTTGGACAAGTCTCGTTTCAAAGAGTATCTAGCGGATGGACGTGTACGGGTATGGAGACAACGTCATGAATCCACCGACCCTGCATGACAGCAGGGGACTGTTCAAGTTGATGGAGGCTCTGTAATGGTGTGGTGCGTATGCAGTCGGAGTGATATGGGACTCCTGATACGTCTAGATACGGCTCTGACAGGTGAGACGTACGTAAGCATTCTGTCTGATCACCTGCTGCCATTGATGTCCATTGTGCATTCCGGCGGACATGGGCAATTCAAGCAGGACAATGCGACACCCCACACATCCAAATTGCTACAGGGTGGTTCCAGGAACACTCTTCTGAGTTTAAACACTTCCACTGGTCACCAAACTCCCCAGATATGAACACTATGGAGTATATCTGGGATGCCTTGCATCGTGCTGTTCAGAAGAGATCTTCACTCCCTCATACTCTTATGGATTTATGGACAGGGATGCAGAATTCATGGTGTCAATTCCCTCCGGAGCTACTACAGACATTAGTCGAGAGTAGTAGTAGTATAGTGGGGTCCTCAGCCTATTTTGATACCAAATTGATATGCAAATTAATTAAATTGATCAATTCATCACCCCCGCTCCCACCCACCCCCGCCCACCCCCGCCCAACCCCCCTCCTGACCACCCCCACCCCTGGATGATGTCTCAGCCTGCACGTGTGTCCCAGCCCTCCCCACCCTCCCCCTCCCCCCAACCTACCCTATTGGAGGAATTTCGAATTTTGGGAGCAATTCCGAATTTTCGCTGTACAAATGAACTGTCATTTCAGAGGACATGATATTAACAGAACTTATTGATGGAAATTGTTTATAAAACGGGAATAAATAGTAGAAATGGGAAAAGAAACGATTCAGAGAATGGGAAATCTGAGAAGGACATAATTTGCATTTCATAAGACATGGGTACTCTTGTTTAACTTCCGATCGTTTCATCGCTTCATATATTGCGATCGCAAGGTCATTAAAACGCTGCACGATGTGCCGCTGACCACCGTCGCCTAGAGTAGGGACTTCGCTATTGTAGCTTCTGAGTGGCCACCAGCTTTCCCGTATCGCCCGGTCCACACGCAACGATCTGTCGGCGCAGACATCGGCGCAGATGTCTGTACATGCAAAAGATCGCTGCAAATGTGGTGCGTTCACACGACACAAACTTCAATCTACTACTCGCCCGCCATCTGTCGGTGTAGAAAAGAAATATCAGTGGCAAGCGACTGCGCTCCCCGTAAATGTCAAAAATTTAATTCAGTTATTTTCAGATATAGAAATGGAGGAACTTCTGTTGTGGTCTGTGTTCGCAACTTATGTTGCAAAAAACATTCAGACCAACGGCAGGAAACAGAAAAAGTGGTCAAAATGGTGTAGACAGTGGCTGCTAAAGCGAAAGCAGTTTTCTCACGTAAATTTACTGCGAGATTTGCAGGGCGAACCTTAAGAAAGCCAAGCAGATCAAAATACCATAACGTTGGCTGGTATACGTGATCTACTCCTACACCAAATCTTCTAGATTTCTGAACTTTGGATAACTCTTTTCGGTAAACAGTTTGAAACGATTTTTTTTGTTATTATTGTTTCTCTGTTTGCCGAGGCGTCAAAAAAATGGCTCTGAGCACTATGGGACTTTAACTTCTATGGTCATCAGTCCCCTAGAACTTAGAACTACTTAAACCTAACTAACCTAAGGACAGCACACAACTCCCAGTCATCACGAGGCAGAGAAAATTCCTGACCCCGCCGGGAATCCGAGGCGTCAATTGCCTGCAATTTTTCAATTAGAGCATTTTATGGTGCTGTCTTTTTGTCTTGGTCACTATATTCTTTACTGTTAATCTTCCACAAACATGGGTGGTTTCCATATTTTTCAATGAATTCACTAACAAACTCTCGAGAACACTGACGAGTATCAGCCGTTTTAATGCCCTGTGCGCACAAATACAAACACTAGACTGAGCAAACAGCTGTTTCGCACCAGATTTGCGGCGCTCTCCTGTCCACACGCTCCAACTTGTCTGCGCAGATGTGGTTTGAACCCACAGATTTGAGAGGTTTCGCTCAAACCTCCAACTCCAACTTCCAGGTTTGCACACACCTCAGGTTGGTGCAAATCTTCTGTCCACACGCAACGATCTGTCTGCGCAGATGTGATGTGTGCGGACATTTGCGCAGACAGATCGTTGCGTATGGACGGGCCTTATCAGGCAGCAGTCCCTTGCCAGCGCTGGAGGCGCCCCACTGCCGCCCGCCCCCTGACCAGCTGCGAGCAGCTGCATCCAATTTTCGATACACTTGCCGGCAAAAACCGGATGTTTTTGGAAAGGGGCCTCTACTTGTTTCACAGATTTTTTTGTGCCCCACAGCAACTGTCTGCACCAAGTAGAAAAAGAACGCAAAGTTAACGTCTTCCTCCCCAGTGGAACAACGAACCCTCTGCCATGCACCATAGGTGGCTAGTGGAGTACGTGTATAGACACAGATGTCCATAGCTGGGACGTACAGAAGGCGGAGTACTGGCGCAGTGTTGAGTGAGGTCGTTCCCGGTGTTGCGCAGGTTCTGCACGGAGCGTGAGTCGGCGGATTCCTGCCGCTTATCACTTCGTCAGCGCCAGGCCCCAGCTGTTGAGGCAACGACCGCGGCAGTGCGCGTGCGCAGAAGCCGTCACAAACAGGCCACTTTGCCGCTCTCGCCTGCAATTAACAGAGCGGGGCGGAACGTCGCCCTCTTCCACCCGACTGCGAAGCTGATAAAGCAGCTTCCCGACGCGTAGCCAATTATATCATCAAATCGATACAGCTGCAAATTATAATTACCTACTTCATAGCAACAGAAGGGTAGGAAACGTGTTGTGAGAAGAGCAGCCCGCCTTCGGACCAGAAACGTCTACAATAGGTCTAATTCTTGCGGTAAGACAACTTGACGGGTACTCTTTAACAGACGTCATGTGACGTCCGCAACGACCAAACACAACGATCAACAACGAACAAAATGGAAAAAAAGAAAGAAAAAAAAGTGTTTACGGTGATGAATTGCGAAGCGGACGAACTGGGTTCTAAAACATCTCGTGCCACTTATTTTTATTTTATTTTTTCACAACTTTATGAACTGTACGTCCGGCCACTAAAATGTTTGTTCTCTTTCTATAGTCTTGGCAGTTATCATTTTTTACGACAGTGAGTCAAATGAAAACCTTAAATATTTTTTAAAATATTATCTATTGTGCAGAAGTGGTGCACAGCTGTATCACTTTTCAACATAATCTCCCCCACGCTCAATGCAAGTCCAAAGTACATAAATTCCTTTAGCAAAAAAATTTTTTGGTAGTCCGCACAACCACTCACGCACCACGTGGCGTACTTCTTCATCAGAACGGAACTTCTTTCCTCCCATTGCGTCTTTGAGTGGTCCAAACATATGGAAATCATTTGGGACAAGGTCTGGTGAGTATGGTGGATGAGGAAGACACTCAAAATGCAGGTCTGTGATTGTTGCAACTGTTGTACGGGCAGTGTGGGGCCTTGCATTGTCATGTTGCAAAAGGACACCTGCTGACAGCAATCCACTTCGCTTTGATTTGATTACAGGCCGCAGATGATTTTTAGGAGATCTGTGTATGATGCACTGGTGACAGTGGTCCCTCAAGGCATGTAATGCTCCAAAATGGCACCTTTTTCGTTCCAAAAGAGAGTCAGCATAACCTTCCCTGCTGATGGTTCTGTTCGAAGCTTTGGTTTTGGTGATGAGGAATGGCGCCATCCCTTACTCACTCTCTTCGTTTCCGGTTGGTGGAAGTGAACCCAGGTTTTGTCCCTAGTAACGATTCTTGCAAGGAAGCCATCGCCTTCTCGTTCAAAGCGCCGAAGAAGTTCTTCACAAGCATCAACACGTCGTTTTCTCATTTCAGGAGCCAGCTGCCATGTCACCAATCTTGCAGACACTGGTGCATCTTGCAGACACTGGTGTGCTGACCCATGACTAATCTGTAAACATGCTGCAATGTCAGTTAGTGTCACTCGGCGGTTTTCCTTCACTATGGCTTCAACTGCTGCAATGTTCTGTGGAGTCACAACTCGTTGTGCCTGACGTGGACGAGGTGCATCTTCCATTGAAGTCACACCATTTGCGAACTTCCTACTCCATTCGTAGACTTGCTTCTGTGACAAACATACATCACCGTACTGAAGCTTCATTCGTCGATGAATTTCAATAGGTTTCACACCTTCACTACGCAAAAACCGAATAATGAACGCTGTTCTTTCCTGGTGCAAGTAGCAAGTGGGGCGGCCATTTTTATACTGATACTGCGACGGTATGTGTGCATCTGCAGTATGCTGCCACCTACAGGCCAATCTGCACGCTGTTTGCAGCACGCTTACCAACTTACAGGATAACGGCGCGAAATTTAGATTTGTTATTACAAATTTAAGGTTTTCATTTGACTCACCCTCGTAGATTGGTTATAGAACATCAGTCATGTGGTAAGAATACATTACCGTCGCAAGTAAATGTGATGAATAGTGAGAGTAGGCGAGATACCATAAAGAAGTCTCACAGAGACGAAAACAACAAATAAAGGGATGCGAACTATGTTACAATAAAGGAATTCAAGAGTCGAAACTTCCAAAACAGAAAGCAACATCAAAAACGTTAAAAACATATGTTTTGGCAAATCACAGAGAAACCGAGTGATTGTGAAACTCTTACGTTCATTTGTTGGATCTTATATGACAAACTGTTACGTTTTCATCATTTCGTTGGGAGTGATCTGTCATATTCACATTCATACGAACACCTAAATCGGGCAAGGTGGCATACAAATTAGGTGCGTCGATAACAGATTCCTATCATATGACACACATACTGTCACCAATGTCGTGTATGACACACCAGACGTGTTTTCCGGTGAAGGATTCGGTTCACTTGTCGCCTTGTCATCAAAAGTTTGCGGTTCCCATTCGAAAGCCAATTCCTGTCGTGAGCGCAGTATCGCGCAGTGGCCGGCGATAGCACTTTAGTATCTATTGCATTCTGTTGGTGCTACGTTTAGGTAACAATAATTTACATACGTCAACAAGTTTTTTTTATTATTGTAAGTACTTGTGCCTTTTCATCATGGCAGACGATAGACGATACGATTATTTACGATGAATGCGAGGAGCCAAACTTGGAGACTGCCACTACATCGCGTACGTCTCATCATGATCCGGTTGACAGACTACCCGATTACATAAAGCAACACCAGATAATAGGCCTACGTATTTCCGAAACGAATAAACGAAAACGAAGAAACTGCCATGTATGTTCCAAAAACAAAGAATCAACAAACCTAATGTGCAATTCCTGTGGAGTTGCGGTAATCTTGGAGACTGTTTTGCTGCATATCATATGAAAGAGAAATACTAAATACCAAAGACAATGCAAATAAACAAATACATGAAAGAAACAAATTTTGTATTTATTTCCGTAGGCTTATATATATCTTTGAAATTTCATGAAGGTAGGGGAATATGGTTGAGAACTTACGAGAATAAACAATGACATTAGTAAAACGTAACAATTTATAATCTCCCGATAGTGTCAAAAATGGCCGGCGACAAACCAAGTAATCCGAATTAGCATAGCCGGCGCCAAGTGAATAAATTTGTACGAGACGTGCGGACGGCAAAGTGTTAATAGAGTGATTGGGCAGGATCAACTATCGTTGTCGGTCCCTTCCTTACACCTCTCTGTTGCAAACTGACGTTACACCACGACGCAGACACAAATTTAAGTACAGCGGAAAAAAGAGGGACGAGGGAGCTTTGAACACGCCACGCCTGCTTGACAGTCCATGACGCCGTTGCTTCTCGTCTTTCCTCAACGTTGCACTTTGTTAAGCTTGGACCGTTCAACTGTTTCTATTTTTTTTTCACAGTTCAATACACCTCCTTCCTGTTTTCATGCTTGATCTGGGTTCAGTTTTTGACTTACCACTAAAGATGAAGCGGGTGCGATGGGGAGTTTCCTCTGTTGGAAGTAGGCACTTTACAGAACGATTTGTTGCAAAATGGTTCAAATGGCTCTGAGCACTATGGGACTTAACTTCTGAGGTCATCAGTCCCCTAGAACTTAGAACTACTTAAACCTAACTAACCTAAGGACATCACACACATCCATGCCCGAGGCAGGATTAGACAAGAGGGGCGTAAAAGCTTTTGAAATGTGGTGCTACTTGAGAATGCTGAAGATTATACGCGTGTGTCATGCAACTAATGAAGAGGTACTGTAATCTGCTAGAAAAGAAATTTGTGACACATCGCGAAGAAGAGATTCGTTGGATGATGGAGCACATTGTGAGGCATCAAGTAATTGTAAGTTTTGGAAAGAATGGAAACCCAAGACGTAAAAATTGACGAGGGAGCTAAGGCAAGCAGGTTCAGATGGACCAAGGTTGCAGCAGTTACACAAAAAGGGTCGCACAGGATAGAGTAGCGCGAAAGCTGCATGAAGCCATTCTTTGGGCTGAAAAAAGGAAGAAGCAAGGAATGTTATGGTTTAACGTCACATCATTTGGACTGAAGATTATAACAGTAACGAAACGATAGTGTCTACAGAAGGATGGTATGGAAAGCGCAAGCGGAAAGGCGTAGGTAATCAGATCATCTGGAGGAAAAAATAGCTATACTAAGGAAATCCAGCTGTGTATAAGTTCCAGTTGATGGAGAAACGGGGTACAATAAGAAAGAGCTATTTCTTCGCCGCGTTTTATCGCGACAATGCATGGCATGGTGGTGGATGTAGCGTGGAAGAGTGTACAAGAAAGGATACAGCTGTTTGCAGATGGCCCTTTACTTGGGAAGGTGCGGTAGGAAGTGAAAGACTACGGAATGAGGTTTAGTAAATAACAGAATGAAGTGTCGCTCATAACCAGCAGGCCAGGTATGAAGTCAAGCGGAGTAAGCTGAGGGGAAAGTAACTGGGGAGATTCGAGCGTTTTACGTGTTTCGGTAACAGAATAGAAGAAAAGTAGAAAAAATTATAAGAAAGTTAAGGAGTTGGAAAGCACAAAGAGCATCGGAAGGTTGTATAGCAGCACGGAAGCACACACCGAGCGAGGTAGTGCGTTAGTAAGACAAGACGCACACTCGGGACGACTATGGTTAAAATACGCGTCAGGCCATCCAAAACAGTTTAGAGAAAATTCCAGAATGGTTCCCTGCCAGAAGAACATGCCCCACTTTCCTCCCGAACCTGAATAGCTTGAGCTCCCTCTCTGACCTCGTAGTCGACTGCTTGTTAATCTCTAATCTTCCTACGCACTTTTTCCCATAAAAAAGCTGAGTTACATGCCAACAAATCAATATAGACGTGCGCCTGTAAGTTGTGCGCGATGAATGTAAACCCGAAGATTTAAATACAAATGAAGGGAATGAAATTCCTGAGAAGCAACACAAGAGTCACACCCGACGAGACAGAATACGAAATACAGCAGGCACAGAGACCGTAAATCATGAAGAAAGTGATTGAGATGGTAAGACTGTAGCAGCTAGCACATTGTTTTTCTTGGGTTGTTACTCCTGCAATGAACAGATAATACAGGGTGTGTCAAAAAAATCTATACACACTTTGAACTGTCATAGACAATTTATTTCCCGTTCTACAAGGTTAAATATCTGTGAGAAAGTAATGTTATGTTTCTTCAACAGGTGGCAGCAGTGGCAAGGATGTAACTGCAACATGGCTTTGAAGCGCGGAAGCAGATAATTAAGTGGTACTGGAAGTTTGAGAATGTAGCTGCAGTTCGAAGACAGTGGAGAAGTGGGTACAGAATCATCTTCAAGGTTAACAATTACACGTCTACGAGACAAATTCGAAATTCATGGAACAGTGTGTGATGTGCATAAAGGTCGATCAGGGTGACCTCGTACAGCTACAAGTGATGATTCCACAACTGCGGTCTTGGAAGTGTTTCAACGTTCACCTCAAAAATCTTCAAGGCAAGCGGCATGTGAGGGTAATGTAAGTGCTAGTAGTGTGCTACGCATTCTGAAGAAAGGCAAGTTTTGTGTGTACATTCCAAGGCTAGTGCAACAGCTAAGTGACGACAATCCAGATCGAAGGTTAGAATTTTGTGAATGGTTTCAGGAGATGGTGAGACGTGAACCGGGATTTATGGGTAGCATAATTTGGTCGGATGAGGCCCAATTCAAACTCAATGGAACTCTCAACAGGCACAATTGTGTGTACTGGGCTGAAGATAATCCTCACATTACAGTTGAAAAGGCTGTGAATTTTCCTGGTGTAAATGTGTGGTGTGGTTTGTCTGCAAGGGGACTCATTGGGCCTTTCCGCTTTGAAGGTACTGTTACTGGAGAAACGTACCTAACAATGCTTGCTGACTCCATATTCCCTGCCATTCGTGCATAATACGGTAATGATGAGATTTATTTCCAACAAGATGGCGCCCCGCCGCACTATCAGAGGGACGTACGAGCATACCTGGATCACAATGTGCCAGGCCATTGGGTAGGACACAGGGGACCAATCGAGTTTCCTGCACGCTCTCCAGACCTCAAGCCGCTGGATTTCTTCTTGTGGGGCACAGTAAAAGATGAGGTGTACAAACGTAAACCACATAACCTGGACACACTTTGAAATGAGATTCAGGCGGTGTGCGCAGAAATCTCATTGGATACTTTGGTACGATGTACGGAATCAGTGGTGACTCGTACTCAGAAATGTATTGATGCTGAAGGCCACCAGTTTGAACATTAATCACATTTGCAAAGTACATTTATTTTTCCAATCGGACTTTAAGCCTTCCATTCCAAATGGTTCAAATGGCTCTGAGCACTATGGGACTAAACATCTGTGGTCATCAGTCCCCTAGAACGTAGAACTACTTAAACCTAACTAACCTAAGGACATCACACACATCCATGCCTGAGGCAGGATTCGAACCTGCGACCGTAGCAGTCGCGCGGTTCCGGACTGAGCGCCTAGAACCACTAGACCTTCCATTCCAGAAATTTAACATTGTAGAATGGGAAATATATTTTCTCTGTCGCTTCAAAGTGTCTATACATTTTTTTTTGACGCACCCTGTATTTATGTAGCGAACTTTTGTTGAGCGCGCTTTAGGAAACAATGCACGTGGCGTTAAATTTCTATTATTTTTGATTCTAAGTCATAGGTTTCAACTGTGTAAACCTGATACTGCACCGTGTACACAATCTGAATAAATTATTCGCACACGATCATGTAGTATGTGATCATCCACATGAGTGCTAAAAGGAACTCGTTAAATTCCGGTTACACGATAAATCAGTCTAATCTAAAAGCCGTAAATTCAACTGAATACCTAGGTATTAAAATTACGAAGAACTTAATTTGGAAGGAACACACAGAAAATGTTGTGAGGAAGGCTAACCAAAGACTGCGTTTTATTGGCAGGATACTTAGAAAATGTAACAGACCTACTAAGGAGACAGCCTACACTATGCTTGTCCGTCCGCTTTTAGAATACTGCTGCGCGGTGTGAAATCATTACCAGGTAGGATTGATGGAGTACATCGAAAAAGTTCAAAGAAGGGCAGCACGTTTTGTATTATCGCGAAATATGGGAGAGAGTGTCACAGAAATACAGGTTTTGGGTTGGAAATTATTAAAAGAAAGGCGTTTTTCGTTGCGATGGAATTTTCTCACGTAATTCCAATCACCAACTTTCTCCTCCGAATGCGAAAATATTTTGTTGGCACCGACCTACATAGGGAGGAACGATCACCACGATGAAATAAGGGAAATCAGAGCTCGAACGGAAAGATATATATGTTCATTCTTTCCGCGCGCTATACGAGATTGGAATAGTAGAGAATTGTGAAGGTGGTTCGATGAATCGTCTGCCAGCCACGTAAATGTGATTTGCAGAGTATCCGTGTAGATATAGAATGCGGAACTGACCACCATGTCTCACGAGAGGCGGACCCATCAGTATAAAAGGAGGCTGGAAGTGTGTGCTATCGGTAGAAAAATAGTTAACAGGACAGCGGGTCGATCACGAGAGTTGGGTAATTATGAACGTGGACCAGGCAGTGGATGTCACCCCAATAATAAGTCCAGACATTTCAACCCTCCTAAAACTGCCAAAGTCGACTATTGGCGATGTGGCTGTGAAGGGAGAAGTGGGGTTGTCGAAAAAATAGCGATATATCTAGCTTTTCCCAAAAATATATCAGTATATACCAGCCGTGTTCCTTTTCTCGATATTCACACAAATTTCGGTTAGGTCACAATGACTTTCTTTTTCGACTACAGAGTTGATCTGCTCGTCGAGTTCCTCGAGCGTTGAACAACAATCAGTGCGCAACGCTAAAACGACACTTTGCAGAAACTACGACGAACCTTAAAGTCACAATGCCCAGGAATGCTGTCGGTCGGAATCATTGTTGATTGGCGACTCCATAGCGTGTTGTGTGCACCACGATCAAATAGTGAATAGAATTGGAAGGAAAATCATCACTGGCCGTATTTTGTTGTTTTATTGTCAGCAATTAAAATTTTAATTGCATATTACAGCACTGAGGATGGTCACTAAGTGACCGAAAATCGATTTTGCTGACAATAAAACAGCAAAATACAGCCAATGCTGATTTTTCTTCCAATTCTATTCGGAATCATTGTGTTGCACGGTAACTCGTGGCCCCAAGCTGCCACTCGGACGAAGGCAACACTTCTGTGATTTGGTTGGGAAACACTGCAGCACCCTTCGTACAGCCCGGTGTTTCAGCGTCTGATCTGCAGATCTTTGGCGACCTGAACAGAGATATGCGTTGAAGTCGGTTTGATCCGGACGAGGAAGTCCAAGAGTGGGTGCGGCTGTGGATCCGTCAGCGACAAACCGCGTTCTACTAAACAGGAATTGATTGTCACGTCTCTCAGTGGGATAAATGTGTTAACGTGGGTGGTGATTACTTTTTAATGGAACTATTCCACGGTCCCTTTGTGGTGGGTGTTTGGTTTCCATTTGACTGCTCCTCATAAAATAAGGTGGCATCCTACATCATTGAAGTAGTTTTGGACTTCCCCACTTGCCATTCTATCATTGACAGTTGACTGTATGCATGTTAGAATCTGTAACGGGAGGAGATGAAAACAAGTGGGGACATAGAGGCACCTTTACAAGACACGAGGTAATCAGGCTTCGTACTGTTGAGCTAGGGAACTTGCAAGAAGTTTACTGGACCTTGTAACCTCCCCACCGAAATTTTGAAAAATACAATATTTAATTAAGAATGTTAATGGACATTGCGCTAAGTGTAACCTCCCCACAATTTTTTTAAAGACAGAAATAATAAATGAATAGGAGCCACGCGTAACCTCCCCAGCAATTAAATTTAATGACAATAGAATTGAGAATCGCAATCTGACTCAAATATAAGTTCCTCACAAAAAATGAAAGTCCATTCAGTGATAAGAAAATCTCAGTGATAATGAAAATTCAATTAAACCGAAATATCGGTCTTTGGCCCTGTGCAAATCAGAATTAAATTCTTACCTCATTGTAACTGCTAGTCAAATTTCTGCTCTTATTCTTGCGCACGGCTTGGAGGAACTGCATTGCAAATAATAATATTCCTTTTTTTTTTTTGTAATTTAACTGAAACTTTTCTTTAAGGGAAGTGGGACGAAATCGTTAGTTCAATTAAATAAAAATTTTTTTTGTAAAATTGCTTTTGAAATCAAAATTATTATTGGGGCACTTGTTGGAAATTAATTACAATAAATAAACTTTACATAATCTGATGATTACCTTAATTAACAATATACCTCATTCAGCCTCTTGACCAGTGTTGCCGACAGACTACATCACACAACCGCACTGGGCTGCTACTATTGACCGACTGCTCTGCATGACGACAAGAAGCGTACTCCACGACGACTACTACTGTACTGCACTACAACTGCTAGCGAACTGCTCGCAACACTCGCGCGGTCAAGCGCAGACTAACCACGATAAATGGCTCTCTGGTCAGAGACTCTGCAATGCCTCGCCATCGCTGCTACGTTACATACGTGTTTCATAACCCTCCACTGGGGGGCAAAAATTTGGCAGCGATGGTGAGTCATTTGGACTTGCCAAGCGCGGCAAAATTTTTCTTTAATTAATAAACTTCTACAATTTACAGAATATTTAGATGTAGTACATGAATTAAATGTTGTGCACATGCACCGAGTACAAAACATTTCAGACAAAGACAAGATGTGAGTACAAAACATAGTAGCAAATCAGAAAACTGTATATACAAATTATTTGACAGATAACAAAGTGCACACGCACTGAAAAAATTCTTTAGCATTTTCAGAACAAATAAACAGACTGGCAAAAAAAATCATGACAAGTGACATGAGTGCACATGCACTGGAGTTCAGAACATACAATGAGTAAGAAATGACATAAGTGCATACGCACTGAAGTATTGAACATACAGAATGAGTACAAATCATATTGAAAAATGAGAAAAGTGTACAGGCACTGAAGTTCAGTAGAAAACATATTAACACCTAACATACGTGCACATGCACTGTAGTTCAGAACATATCATCAAAATAAAAAATGTATATATAATATAAAAGACAAGAGTGCACATGTACTGTACTTCAGAAGAAATCGAAAAAAATGTCTTTAGCATTTTCGCAATAAATAAACATAATGGCAAAAAAAAAATCATGTCCAAAGTGCACACACACTGAAAAAATGTCTTTAGCATTTTCACAACAAATAAACATAATGGCAAAACATCATGTCGACCAGTGACATAAGTGTACTCGCACTGGAGTTCAGCGAATCGAAAAAAAATGTATAACCCACGAACATAAATGATGTTACCAAAAAATGATTTTCACTATGTGACAAGAATTAGGATAGGAAAGGGAGGATTGCATCATAGTTGTAGCACTTTAGATTGCACACAGCTGTTCTGAAAGTCTATATCTTTCCACAGAAGTACAACACCAAGTGACACAACTTGAAGTTCTTTTCCCATCAGAATTTATCAGCGTAGCCAAGACACTGAATTGTCGTAGTAACATTCCATGTTTTCATTTTGTCAGTACATTAGATACACCAAACAGTGGGACCATAATAACGTCTTCATCGCTCACGGTGGTGGACAGCATGTCGTGTCAACACCAAGCTCTTACAAGGCACACCAACGTAGAATTAGTGCAAAACCAAAGATAGTGCTCCATGATCACTAGGATAAACAGGACAAATGGACATTGCAGTAATTCAGGGTAGTTAGCTCATGAGGTAAAGGACATTAAGTCACATAATATTCACAATTACAGTCTTCATTAGTAGTTTGCGGCATTCATAGCCCAGTTATTGAACATTTCTGTACCAAGTATGTAGTATTACAGAAAAATGTTCATTAATTGTTTTACATAGAATCAGTAGCCTTCTTTTCCTAGTTACAAAGCATTATGAAATAATCGCATTCTTTTCCAGTTACAAAGCATAGCATAGTAGTAAGAATCATTAGCCTTCTCCTAATTACAAAGCATTCATTCCAATATAGTAATAATCATTAACCTTCTCCTAATTACAAAGCATTATTAAACAGTAATTAAGAATCATTATCCTTCTTCTAATTACAAAGCATAGCATCATTTGTCATTTCAATATATAGTAAGAATCATTAGCCTTCTCCTAATTACAAAGTATTATTAAACAATCACATTCTTTCCCAATTATAAAGCATAGCATAATTAATTAATCATTTGTCATTCCAATAGTATTAATCATTAGCTTTTTCCTAATTACAAAGCATTATTAAACAATCACATTCATTTCCAATTACAAAGTATAGCATAGTTAATTAATCATTTGTCATTCCAATATAGTAAGAATCATTAGCCTTCTCCTAATTACAAAGCATTATTAAACAGTCACATTATTTTCCAGTTACAAAGCATAATTAAGAATCATTAGCCTTCTCCTAATTACAAAGCATTATTAAACAATCGCATTCATTTCCAATTACAAAGCATAGCATAATTAATTAATCATTTGTCATTCCAATAGTAATAATCATTAGCTTTTTCCTAGTTACAAAGCATTATTAAACAATCACATTCTTTTCCAGTTACAAAGCATAATTAAGAATCATTAGCCTTCTTCTAATTACAAAGCATAGCATCATTTGTCATTTCAATATAGTAAGAATCATATTCTTTTCCAGTTACAAAGCATAATTAAGAATCATCAGCCTTCTTCTAATTACAAAGCATAGCATCATTTGTCATTTCAATATAGTAAGAATCATATTCTTTTCCAGTTACAAAGCATAATTAAGAATAGCATAATTAATTAATCATTCCAATACAGTAAGAATCATTAGCCTTCTTCTAATTACAAAGCATTATGAAACAATCACATTCTTTTCCGGTTACAAAGTAACAACATTGAAAACAAGAGCTAATTAATGGCATAATTAATAACAATTCATTGAGTGACATTAATTATTGGCACTCAGTGGCCAGCAAGTATTGAATAGAATAAAACATAGTTCATCATTCAGTATTATTCAGATCATTACGAAGTCATTATTAAAAATCAGTTAATTACAGTCATAGCATTAATAATCATGGGCATTATAAGTAGTCTCATTACAATAAACAGTGGCAGTTATTAGCCAGTTACAAAGCATTATTTTATATATATATATATATATATTTTTTGTATCATTAAGAAGTCATTACTGAAGTGACATACTATTCAGAGCTGATCAGCATTACTCAGAACTTTCTCAAACTGGTATCACTATTTGGGACTGGTAATACATTTTTTTGTTAGCAATGCATTGCGTTGGGATCGATAATTAATTGCTGAGGCATAACAATATTTGCTTTTGGCCTATTGCTGCACATGAGGATAGGTAACATCATTCGTCATGAGTCAACTGTAGCAAGGTTATGTAATAAGGCAGTATATGTGATCACATTTATAAATGATAAACACAAATGGGTAAAAAAATAAAAATGCAAGTACTAGAACAGGTATAATAAGTAACAGGTTTAGTAAGTATCATGAAAAGCTTCTCTTGAAAAATATACAAAATGGATTATTGACCTGAAAGAAGAAACGCATATTATGCTGAAAAGTAGTGAACCTTGAATTAACAGGTAGTGAAATGTGTATAAAAATGTGTTCCATAGCTGTCCTTTCCAAAACTTTCCGTCATCCTACTATGCAATATAACACCTGCTGTCAAAACAAACTGCAACAAATACTTAAATAACTACATAGTCTAAATATAACTTCAACATTATTCTCATCTGTAAAGAAAAAAAACTTCATTATCAATCATTTCATTATCCACATTATCATAACTTCATTATTATCATCACCTGTAAAGAAAAACTTCATTATTCATAACAGCATATTCTTCATCATTATTCGTCAGCATTCATTATCATCTGCAAAAATATCACTTCATTACTCATTATACAACTATTCCTTATCTCTAGCATATTTCATCACTAAAACTAAGATGTGTAGTTCTGTCTGACAGCCTGCATCAATCGCCTTGTATTCTGAAAGAAAAATTAGTTAAGGCTGCTATTCTATGACGAGTATAGTATATTTTTGTTAATGCCTGCCAATCCTGATCCATTTACTCTTCCTCATAAAGTTATTGTATCTTCTTTCGTTTATTCCGTAGGTGAAATTCCCATTTCTGTTGAATTTATTTCTTACACGCATCATTTCTTTCTGAAATTGATGAACAAGGATTAATGTCTTGCATTTAAATCATATACCAACTAGATAATGACTGGTTTATGGTGACACAATTAACCATACAGCATAACATGACAGAAAACGTAATATGTCAAAGACATTGACAGTGTTCAAAGCCAAAATGTACAGAGAATATCACAATGCAGCAGCAAAAAATGTAAAACAGTCAGGATCTTGAGGTGTCATAGAGCAACAAATGTCAAAGTCAACTGGTGTGTGTTATATCTTAACTATTTCACAATGCATATAAACAAAACTGGAATACAATCATACACACGAAAAAAAATGGAAAATGTGCACGGTCTGATGTGCAACGACAAGAAAAACGACCTGCTAACCTTACCTTGCCGGGCACTTGCCAAGAAAAAATACGATAATCATCAGTAATTAGTCAGGTGAATATAATTGCATTTGTAAATGGCATCATAGTGTGTTGAATCATACAGTGTCTTCATTCAATAAAGGGTTTAATGTTTGAGATATGGTGATTGCCTTTCGATTTTCTGGTTCTCAAAGTTTCGACGTGTACAACATTGGGGTGAGGGATGCTGCGAATCCGATATGGACCTGCGTATAAAAGTTCAAATTTACTGCACTTACCTTTTATTTTGCTGGATAAATAGTGTGTACGTACTAATATCTTCTGTCCAACGTGAAAGTCTCGGCGTCTACAAACCTGTTTTTGCTGTCTTCTCCGGCGCTCTGCGGCACGTTTGATGTTGTTCAGCGCAATGTCAATTATTTCGTGGTGTCTTAGTCGACGACATTTAGGGAAGTTTACTAATTCTTTAATTTTGTTTGGTGGTTCAACGTTTTTCAGTATAACAGACGGAGATAGCATAGTGGATTCATTTGGAATGGAATTAATTACATCTTGGAATGAGAGTATGTGTGTATCCCAATCAATATGTCTTTTGTGGCAGTATATTCGGCACAGCTTACCAATTTCTTTCATTAATCTTTCACAGGGGTTCGAAGAAGCGTGATACTTGGATATATAGATCGGAGAAATGTTTCTGGCTCGTAACATGCGTGTCCATACGCTGCTACGAAATTGAGATCCATTGTCAGAAATTACTTTCATCACATGCCCTACATGAAATAGAAAATGTTTTACAAATGCTTTCGACACAGTTTTAGCAGTAGCTTTGCGTAATGGAGTGAAAGTAACAAATTTTGAAGTGAGCTCAACAGCGACAAAGATGTAGCAAAAACCTCTGTTAGTTCTCGGAATCGGACCAAAAATGTCTACTGCGGCCATGTGTCTTAATTTAACAGGTACAATGGGATATAAAGGAGGAATATGTGAAGTGGTGTCTGATTTAGCTTTCTGGCAAATTTTACAAGACGCTAAAACTCGTCGTATACGTTTCTCCATGTTGGTAAAATAATAGTTCTGTCTCAGTATAAGAAAACATTTTCGTGCTCCGTAATGTGCGTAGCTTAAATGAGTGTACCAGATTAGTTTGTTAACCAGTTCGTCAGGAATGCATAATAACCAATTGTTGCTGTCAGGATGAGAGCGGCGAAACAGAATGTCATTGCGTACAGTGTAATGGTTTCTAATCGTAACATTATTCTTATCTAGCCAAAGGTGTTTAATTTCTTTCCACACATTGTCTTTATTTTGCTCTTGTGCTATGTCCTGTAATGACGATGAAATAAAGTTTTCAAATGCAACTTGCTGAATGTACATGACACTGAAATTTGCTTTGCAGAAGTTGGTTGCTACGTCTTGCTGATTGTTGCCGAGAGAACGCGATAGTGCGTCTGCTATAACATTTTGTGTGCCAGGAATGTGAACAATCGTAAAATTAAATTCCTGTAAATAAAGTTTCCATCTGCTTAATCTGTCGTGAGTGAATTTAGCCGAAAGTAAAAATTGTATCGCTCTGTGGTCTGTGTAAACGGTGGTATGTCTGCCATAAAGAAAATGCCTAAATCTCGTGAAAGCCCATACAACACATAATGTTTCCAATTCTGTAACGGAGTAATTTCGTTCAGCAGCTGACAAAATGCGGCTTGCAAATGCGATGTTTTTAATTACTATTGAACCATCTTCTTCAATTTCCTGGAAAATGTGTACGCCTAAAGCGGTGTTAGAACTGTCGGTGGCAATGGAAAATTTTCTAGTAAGGTCTGGGTGCGATAAAAGTGGTGCATTCAACAGAGCATGTTTCAGGTTCATGAATTCAGAATGTGCTTGCTTATCCCAAGACCAAATAGTGTTTTTACCTGTTAATTGGCATAGTCTAGGCGTGTCTAAAGCAGAATGGTGAATAAATTTACGAAAAAAGTTAATTAAGCCCAAAAAACTGCGTAATTGCTTTTTTGCCGTAGGAATAGTAATGTCACGTAGAGCTTGAAGTTTTTCCGGATCAGGCGCAATGCCTTCTGCTGAAATTACGTGTCCAAGAAATTTTATAGAAGTTTTGCCAAAGTGCGATTTACTAAGATTAACTGTAAGGCCTTGTGCATGAAAAGTTTGTAACAGTTGTTCAAGAATCAGATTGTGTTCAGACCAGTTAGCTTCTGCGATAAGAATGTCGTCTACATACGTCGTAATTCTGTCCTTAAGTTCTGTCGGAAGTATTGTGTTCAAACCGCGAATAAAGGCTGCAGAAGAAATAGTTAAGCCGAACGGTAATTTGCAAAATTGATAACAGTCGCCAAAACAGAGAAAAGCTGTATATTTTCTACAATTCGGATGAAGTTGAATTTGCCAAAATCCCGATTTCAAATGTAGTGTAGAGTAAATAGCTGTACCGTGAAATTTCTGTAGAAGTTCCTCTAATGTCTGTGGTCGATCTGTTTCATTAATAATAATGTCATTAATGTGACGTGAATCAAGTACAAGGCGAAGTGAGCCATCTTTTTTCTTAACAATATGTAGCGGGTTTATGTACGGACTAACTGCTGGTTCTATAATTCCTTGGTCGAGCATATCCTGCAATTCTTTTTTAACCTGTTCTCGGTGGATATATGGAATGGGATAATGCTTTGCTTTAAATGTGTCGTGCTGTTTCACTTGAAATTCATACATAAAGCCGGACATAGTACCAGGAATGTTGTCAAAAACTGGAGCTTGCTGTAAAAGAATTTTGTGTAATTGCGTTCGTTCGTCGTCTGTAGTTGCACTGCTCTCTTTAACCTTATCAGAAATCAATTGCATTACGTCGTAGTCAGCTTCGTCTGGAGTATTATAGTTGTGTACGTACGTATCCGTGAACAATGTGGGATTACAGTCTATGTTACGTGTTGCGGAAATGACCTCTGTGCGGTTAATTGTTTGTTCTTCCGCAGATAATGAGTGCTGAAATTCTAAAGCAAGTTGTACATTTTCATCCTTTAACATTAAATAAGAATTCTGAAAATCAATGACTGCGTCGTGTTGTACCAGAAAATTCGTACCTAAAATTACGTCTGTTGTCAATAAAGGAACAATCCAAAAATTAGAGTGGAAAGTATGACCTCCAATACAAAATGATAAATGCGTCTGTAATTTAACGTCTACTCCTTTACTCGGTACTGCTCCTTTCACTTTTGTTTTGCCTAAAGGTAATGTCGGATAAGTATTCTCTTTGTTGCACTCGTTGAAAGTTTCTTCATTTATTACTGACATCGGTGAGCCGGAATCAATTACTGCTGAGAATTTCGATGAACCAATTTTGATTTCGATAACAGGATGTGAAATAGTTTTCTGAACAACTGGTCTTTCTTGTAAAAGAGTGTCTCGTATGTCGTCAAAAGTAATTACATTTTCGTGAACAACATTTTGCGTGTCTGAAGTAGTGCTTGTATTATTGGAAGATGCGATCTGTGCAGTATTTAGTCAGATTCTATCTGACGTGTTATTATTATTAGGAGGATTCTGTGGCATTTCTACTATTTGAACTGTTATATTACTTCTTCCAGACGTGTTACTCTTTGGATGGTATCTACTGTCGGGTTCATTCATGAGAATATGTTCTTGCGTATGATTTTGCTGTTGGTGAGACCGACTGTTATTATATGTACGCTGATAATTGTGCTCATCGTTTTTTTTTACGTCTGTCCTGATAGTAATTTCTATACGGCGCATTGCGATACGAGTTGAAATAGTGTGTTGTTGTACGTGGTTATTTCTTTGCTGCCATGCGTTACTATTTGTTGGGGCTGGAACTATACGTGCACGCGGCGAAACATTAAAGCCTGGTTGACCTTGTGCATTCCATTGTTGGTTAGGTATGCTAACCGGCTGACTTTCATGCTGTTGCGGTGGAAAACGTCTATTGTTACCAAAATGTGCTTCCTGTTGCTGAAAATTTTGACGATATTGATAATTAGAATTTTGGCTGTTATTAGAGTTTTGGTAGTTGTCGTTCCTAAAGCGTCTGTTATCTTTCCGATTGAAATTACGTGTCTGATCATAATTGCTGTACTTTTGTTGACCTTGGTTATTATAAGAAAAATTTTTGTTTACAAAAGAATAATCAGATTGTTATACTTCCAAGAGCTGTAAAAGATCTCTGAATGCTGAAATGTTTTCTTTTTGCTGGCCCGTTAGAAGTGACACTCGTAATGACCGTGGTAATTTAGAGATGCATAATTGTATAAGTGCGGATTCACTGTACGGTTCACTTAGGTACTGGTTTTGTTGCACCATGTGCTCAAAAAATTGCGTGACACTGGGAAAATTGGAGTTCTCATAATTTGGCAAACTAATTAGTTGGTCTTTAATTCCGCGCTGTGTCGTCTTCGACCAGTACGCTGATAGAAAAGCATTCTGAAATTCCTCTACCGAGTAACACTGTCTCGCGATCGGTCTCATACGAGTTGCCGGTTCGCCTTCCAAAAAACTGCAAATAAATTCAAGTTTATGTGTTACAGGCCAAGTCGGTGGAAGAGCAAAGCTAAATTGTTGAATCCAATCCAGTGGGTGAATCTGCGTTCTATCGTTTTAAAAACTTTAAACTTTCTCACTGACAGAAAATGTTTGTAATCGAAATTATCATCTCTGTGTGATGGAACAGGTTCAGGATCGTAAGAGAATCTATTGAACTGTGGTTGATCGGAATCTAAGTCCCATACTCTCTGTAGATTACCCAAATTATACGCCCTGCGTGAGGCTGACAAATGTTCATAAAGTGGCGTCTGTTGTGGTATGTTATTAACTGAAATGTTTTTTATCTCTGTTACTTCTTGTTGTAAATTTGACAACTTCCTACGTAACGTGTTGTTAGATGAATCGATCTCATTAATTGTCTGCTGTAAATTTTGAAATTCAGGTGTTTGGTTAAATGAAACCGGTGCAGTATCGTCTGATTTATTGTCATTAGTATTTTCGATAACATCAATACGACTGGCCAATTCATCACATTTTTCAGTCAGTATTTTAACCTGATAATCGATTTTAGAATCAGATGCATTAATCTGTTTTTGCAACTTACGCGTAGTTTCGCTCAGTTTTTTAACCTCAGCTTTGATGACATCGCAATCCTGTGTTAGTTCTAATTGTTCGAATCTGTCTGTCACTGTTTGAATATTTACTGTGTGTGTATCTGTTTTTGATTTAAGATCAGAAATTTCATGACGTAATTCCGCGTTCAACTGTTCGATGGTGTTAATTTTGTCGGACACTGTAGTAATATTATTGTCTACATACGTTTTTGCCTTCGCAAACATTTTACGTTTGTCTTCTTGTCTTTGAGCAGTGATTGTTTCCATGACTTGACGTTTGACTTTATTTTGATCCTGAATAAATTTGCGGAAACGCGTATCACTGTTTTGTATGTGAAGATCAAAGCGCTCGTCAATCTGAGTGTTCTGCTGTTCGAATTTCGCGTCTATCTTTGCGTCCATTGTGCGCGAAAGTTCTACCGTCATTGCCTTAAACTCGTCCCGTAATTGTGTAGCTTTTTCAGAGCATTGTTTAGCGACTCCGCTAATTTCGTCTCTGAGTGTTTCTGTTGCGGCTGTTTGCATTTCTCTTAATTCTTGCGCAACAGACTTAATTTCTTCGCTATTTTTTCGTGAACAAACCTCAATTTCCGCGCGCAACTGTTCCTTAGTGTCGTGGCACTGCGCGGCAACGGCTCTAATTTGTTCACTAAGCTGTCTGGAATTGTTATCCAATTTTTCATTCTGTTGTCTGACCTGTTCACTAAGTTGTTTGAGATTTTCGTTATTATTGTCTAATTTTTCATTCAAGTATTGTTTGAGTTTTTCGTTCTGTTGTTTGAAATTCTCTTTAAATTGTTTGTTATCTTCGCTATTTTGTATCAATATCGCCATAATTTGACCCAATGTAACATTATCTACTCCATTCTCTGTGCTGTTTGATTGTGTACCTGGAATTGTCGCGCTTTGTGTGACCATTTGGTCATTTTGAGATTTACAAAAAGGTTTGTCAGTCGAATGTACACTGTCGCTCATTATTTCTGAATTAAATGGATCCGTCGTACTTTCAGAACACTGTCCATTTTCATTAGACAAATTTGTCTGTTCGTCACGTGAATTTAGTAAACCGGTTGTGTTAAGCTGGGCAGCGCTCATTACAATAGAGCGTTCCGCATCATCAATTGTCGTCAAATTAACAGACGAGACAATTGGGTTCGTTTGTTCATCATTAAGGTAAAAGTCATCAGTAGTGGTTGGAATGCATTGATTGTCAGTGAACGCAGGATTGTCATCATTACACTGCGTGTCACAATTACTATCGGTCACGCTGTTTAAGTCGGTAATTTCATTCAAAATACCTCGCGATACACTATTCACAGTCTTTCGCGGCATTTTTACAATAGTCACAATTTTTCACAAAATAAATAAGCACAATGCAAAAGCAACACACAAATACAACAGAGCAACGAATTGCCGTTAACCTGTAGAAAGAAAGTCACAAGTTAATAAAAGCGTAGCGCCAAATCCTAATTATATCTAAGCAAATAAGAGCAGATATCTGACTGTTGTTCAAAAGACTCTCAACGAAATACGATCCTGGACTGGGTGTCGCCAAGTGTAACCTCCTCACCGAAATTTTGAAAAAGACAATATTTAATTAAGAATGTTAATGGACATTGCGCTAAGTGTAACCTCCCCACAAATTTTTTAAAGACAGAAATAATAAATGAATAGGAGCCAAGCGTAACCTCCCCAGCAATTAAATTTAATGACAATAGAAATGAGAATCGCAATCTGACTCAAATATAAGTTCCTCACAAAAAATGAAAGTCCATTCAGTGATAAGAAAATCTCAGTGATAATGAAAATTTAATTAAACCGAAATATCGGTCTTTGGCCCTGTGCAAATCAGAATTAAATTCTTACCTCATTGTAACTGCTAGTCAAATTTCTGCTCTTATTCTTGCGCACGGCTTGGAGGAACTGCATTGCAAATAATAATATTCCTTTTTTTTGTAATTTAACTGAAACTTTTCTTTAAGGGAAGTGGGACGAAATCGTCAGTTCAATTAAATAATTTTTTTTTTTTTTTTTTGTAAAATTGCTTTTGAAATCAAAATTATTATTGGGGCACTTGTTGGAAATTAATTACAATAAATAAACTTTACATTATCTGATGATTACCTTAATTAACAATATACCTCATTCAGCCTCTTGACCAGTGTTGCCGACAGACTACATCACACAACCGCACTGGGCTGCTACTGTTGACCGACTGCTCTGCATGACGACTACTAGCGTACTGCACTACATGACGACTACTAGCGAACTGCTCGCAACACTCGCGCGGTCAAGCGCAGACTAACCACGATAAATGGCTCTCTGGTCAGAGACTCTGCAATGCCTCGCCATCGCTGCTACGTTACATACGTGTTTCAACCTTCATGCACGAGCTGGTCAACGTAACCTTCCACACTCAACAGTTCACGAGGAACAGCTTTCTCTGTTAAGGGTGTCCGACGCAGTCATGTATCACGGCAAGGACATTCCTTATATCTCATCCTAATTAGTAAATTAGTCAGGCACTGGGGCATAAACAGAGTCGCTAGATTGGGTGTGGTTCTCTTATTGTAGTTAAGAAAATGCTAAATGCTGAAGGATGCAAGTACACTTTGCAGCACTGTGTACTCCGTACAGTAGGGGAACAGTTCGGAAACAATGACTGTTTGTGTAAATGTCAGCATGGCAATGTACCCTGTTATAAGCAGCACCTCTGGGGCAGTGGTTTGCCGACAGTTCATTGGCAGTGTGGTAGCGTTTTATTAATTTATTAACAAAAGTTTAACCATTTCGAAATTATCGCCTGACGTAAAACTTGACTGAGAACATCACATTGTCCATTGAACCTTGCTGGCAGATTAAAACCGTGTGCCGGGGCAGGAAACGAACCGGGGACCGTTACTTTAAACAGGAAAGTGTTCCACGGAGTGAGCTATCCAATCACGACTCACGATCCGCCCTCACAGCTCCCAGGATGTATCAAATCAGTGCACACTCTGCTGTGGGGCGAAAATTCTTTTTCGAAACAGTCCTTCAGGGTGTGATTAAGGCATTTCTCAGCAATAACCTTTCTTCCATGAATGCTAGTCCCGCAAGGCAAGCAGAAAAACTTCTGTGACTTTAACACTTTATGATATCTTGACCACAATTTTATTATTCACCTATGCCTTACGCGTTTCGACTAACATCATTCCTTTTTCGTTCATCAACCTTCTGACTGGTTAGACGTGACCAATCACTAATTCTTCTCCTGTGCCAACATTTTCGTCTCAGAGTAACACTTGCAACCTTACTTACTGCTACTTACAATTACTCTGCTGACCCCACAAATCGCAGTCGGCTTTTGGCCTCGTCAAGTATCCTCTTCCACAGTATTCTGTCTTCGGCTCTTCTTTCCTGACCCCCAGTATCTGGAGATCCATGGCAACCTGGTCTCTCCATCTCATTTTCGGCTATGTAGAGGTCTTCGTCCTTCCGATTTATGCTCTGACACTTCTGTCTTCTATGGACATGGCCAGTCCACCTTAACTCTTCTTGTCTTGACTTCCGCAACTACATCTGGTTCATTGCATAGCTCCCTGAGCTCACAGTTCTTTCTTCTCTGTCATTCTCCTCCCTCATAGATTGGTCAAAATATTTTTTGCAGGATACCATTTTCAAAAACTTTTATCTTTCTCTCCAGGTATTTATCTGTTCTCCGTGTTTCTGCCCCACATAGTAATATTGGTCAAAGTCTTACTTTGGTTCCTCTTGAAAAAATTTTAGATGACAGTAGTTTGTTGAGTATGATGCTCTGGATGCAGCTTCGATCCTCGCCTCTATTTCTTACTTCTCATTGTTTTTGTTTACTACTACCCCCAGATATTTAAACTCATCTACTTCTTCAGACATGTGGTTATCGATCTGCAGAGTTTCCCGTCTTTTTCTTCTGTAATTTCTTTCTACCCTCGTGAATTTTGTCTTCTTATCATTTGCTTCCAATCCAGTCTCCTTTCCTGTTTGAAAGAGCCTTTTTGCCAGTATTTAAGGTCATCCGGATTTCAGCGATTAGCGCAACGTCATCTGCAAAGGACAGTATATTCATTTTTGTTCCTATTTTAATTCCCTCTTCTGCTTCATTTGGTGTGTCTAGCGCTTCCTGTATTATAATTTTGAACAAGAGGGGTGATGTTCCATCTTCTGTTTTCATGTCAAGCGCATTGGAATATTCTCCATTCATTTTTACTACACCTTTCGAGCCTTTCACTTCCACAAGTTTATAATCTTCTTCGGTATTCCGAATCTCTGCATTTTCTGCGACAACTTACGTCTGGATGTACTGACAAAAACATTCTTAAAATCAACAAATAGTATTTCCGTTGTTTTTTCTTTATAATCCCAATACTTGGCTATGGATTCTTTCAGTATGAATATCTGGTCAGTAGTTGAACGATTCTTCATAAATCCCACTTGTTTCTCATTTACTATCTCTTTTAAATATAGTCCTAATTTTTTTCTGCAGGATCTTGGAGAACATTTTATAGGCAGTGCTAACTAATGAGATGCCGTTGTAGTTCCTGCGTTGTTGTTTGTGACCCTTTTTATGAAATGGTATTATTGTCGCTTCTGTCCACTCCTCTGGCATTCTTTCTTCATTCCAGATATTCGTAACAAGTTTGTGTATTTGTTATGCAGTTTTTATTCCTCCCTTCTTAAACAATTCAGCTGTTATGTCATCTCTCCCTGGAGCCTTGCTGTTTTTTAGTATTTTGATTGAGTCTATTCTGTCCTTCATTGTCGGCGGTTCCACGACGGGATCTACATTCTGATAATCATGTTGTTGCTCCATTTGTACACTTCTGTCTTCAACATTTAGAAGCTCCTCAAAATATTCCCTTCAAATTTCCATACCTTTGGATCTTTCCAGAACTGTATTGCCACTATTATCTTTGATGCTAAATATCTGTGGTATACAGGATGTTACAAAAAGGTACGGCCAAACTTTCAGGAAACATTCCTCACACACAAATATAGAAAAGATATTTTGTGGACATGTGTCTGGAAACGCTTAATTTCCATGTTAGAGCTCATTTTAGTTTCGTCGTCCACCTACGCTCAATGGAGCACGTTATCATGATTTCATACGGGATACTCTACCGTGCTGCTAGAACATGTACCTTTACAAGTACGACACAACATGTGGTTCATGCACGATGGAGCTCCTGCACATTTCAGTCGAAGTGTTCATACACTTCTCAACAACAGATTCGGTTACCGATGGATTGGTAGAGGCGGACCAATTCCATGGCCTCCATGCTCTCCTGACCTCAACCCTCCTGACTTTCATTTATGGGGGCATTTGAAAGCTCTTGTCTACGTAACCCCGGTACCAAATGTAGAGACTCTTCGTGCTCGTATTGTGGACGGCTGTGATACAATACGCCATTCTCCAGGGCTGCATCAGCGCATCAGGGATTCTGTGCGACGGAGGGAGGATGCATGTATCCTCGCTAACGGAGGACATTTTGAACATTTCCTGTAACAAAGTGTTTGAAGTCACGCTGGTACGTTCTGTTGCTGTGTGTTTCCATTCCATGATTAATGTGATTTGAAGAGAAGTAATAAAATGAGCTCTAACATGGAAAGTAAGCGTTTCCGGACACATGTCCACATAACACATTTTCTTTCTTTGTGTGTGAGGAATGTTTCCTGAAAGTTTAGCCGTATCTTTTTGTAACACCCTGTATACCTTTTTCTGAAAAATCTGATTGACCTGTAAAAATCTCTTGCTTCCCTGCACTTTTATCCTCCTCTGCTCTTTTGATTAAACCATGCACATGTTCTCCTTTTTTTCCTTTTGAGAAGATTTTTGGTTTCTCTATTAACATTTTGATATTCTTCTTTACTTTCAATGGAATCCACTTGTTGGTGTTTTTCCTTCGCTGCTCTTCTTTCTTTCACATTTTGCTTATATTCTTCCGAAAACCATGAATTTTTCGTCCTTCTTTTCCTTTTTACGGATACTTATAGTGCCGCTTCTTCTACATTTGTTTTTATCATTTGCCAGTGGTCTTCAATGTCAAGGTTGTCTTCCATTGTTAGAACATCAAATTTGTTTTATAGCTTAATGACAAACACCTGTGCCTTCCCGTTATCCTTCAATCTGTCTGTGTCAATGTCATGGTCTTTCATGCTCTTTCCCTCCATTTTGTTCTATGGTTATTCTTTGGCGTACCTCTGTTACGACTGGACAATAGCCTGTGCTTGCCTCGGCTCCCCTTATGGTTTTCACACTCATTACACTGCTTTTATGTCTTTGATCTACCAAGACATGGTCTATTTGGTCTTTTGTTCTTCCATCTGGTCGTACCCAAGTTACCTCGTAAATATCCTTCCGAGGAAAGCATGTGCCCATAACCTTTAGGTTAGCTGCAGTTGCATAGCTTAGTAACCTCACTCCATTGTCATTACTTTCAACACGTAGGGTTTCAGTTCCAGCTATTCCTTTCCAACTTTAGCATTGGCGTCTCCCACACTGAACTTCATATCATATCCTGGTGTCTTACTAACTATATCTTCGAGAATTTCATAAAAACTATCTTGCTTTTCATCCTCCGCTTCCTTGGTTGGAGCACATAGTGTAATTATTGATATATTTGTGTATCTACCTTTTAGTCTCATGTCAACTATTTTATCACCAATCCGTTGGAAATCAATTACTGCCCTGGCTAAAATTTGCCAACCATAAAACCTACACTCTTCTGGAACTTTCCATCTTCCGATCTGGTGTAGTATAGAATGTGCCTGTCCGTTTCCAGTTTTCCTGTTCCTGGATGTCTAATTTCTTGCAGTGCTACAAGATCTATTTCATATCTGCCGAGTTCTTCTGACAGAATATTGAGAGTTCCAGGTGTTGTCAAAGCCCTAATGTTCCACATTCCAACCCGTAAGTCCTTGTTTGTAAGCCGTTTTCTATATTTCTCTTTTCTGTTTTCCTCCAGGTTCATTTTTATGGGATGTGTTGTTAGCCCAGTGTCCAACCCCCAATCTGGAGGACCAGTCCAGTTGTTTTTTCGAGATGAGTATTTTATTTCCTCACTATCCTCCGACTCTACTGGTGGCAAGGTCAGCGAACTTTCCCCAATTCCAATGGGGACGCGCCCGATAGAGGTAACTGGTAAATCCCCACACGGGGCACTTGCAGTCTATGTCTTCAATTATTTGCTGGATGTATTCCGGTCTCTAGCTTCCTCTACGATTTTTACCTTCAACAGCTCCCTCTAGTACCGTGGAAGTTATTCTGTGGTGTCTCAGCAGATGTCCTATCATCCTGTCCCTTCTTCTTGTCAGTTTTTACCATAAATTCCTTTATTCGACGATTCTGAGGAGAGCCTCCTCATTCCTTACATTATCAGTCCACCTAATTTTCAACATTCTTCTGCAGCACCACATCTCGAATGCTTCGATTCTCTGCAAGTGTGCCTACTGTTGTTGTTATTGGTTTGATGTAGATTCTGATAAGACGAATCCTATCACTGAACTACTCACAGTAACGCACTCTCTACCTTACCTTTCTGCGGGCCGGGGTGGCCGAGCGGTTCTAGGCGCTACAGTCTGGAACCGCGCGACCGCGTGCAGGTTCGAATCCTGCCTCAGGCGTGGATGTATTGAAACGTCCCCTTAGAAAAATTATAAATGACTGCTTAAACTGACACACAATATTTTTAGCGGAACGCAATCTGACTTTCAAAAATCCCTACAAAATAATGGCCCTGACTAACAATAACTTACACCTCTCATGAATCCCTTACCTCACAGAAATAAAAGATTCAAACTGCGTAAGGCACTAACTACTGATAGGCATAGTCAGCAAATGAAAGATTTTGATAGAGAACAAACAATGTGTTTACCTTAATAGTGTTCAAAAGATAAGTTCATGACATCCAGTCTTACAAATGTACTGTCTCTGATGGACACACGTCCAGGTCATCTGCTCTCAAAACTCCACCATCTCTCTCCCCACATCCACCACTGCTGGCGGCTCACCTCCAACTGCGCAACGCTACACGCTGTTAACAGCCAACTGCCCAACACTACAATGGCGAATATTACTCCAACAATGCAAACCAACCACAGCCTTCACACAGCACAGTCTGTGATTTTCATACAGAGCGTTACGTGGCATTACCAACATAAAAACCTAAACAGCCCACTTACAGTATGTGATGTCCTTACGTTAGTTAGGTTTAAGTAGTTCTAAGTTCTAGGGGACTGATGACCTCAGAAGGTAAGTCCTATAGTGCTCAGAGCCATTTGAACCTACCTTTCTATTCACAACGAATCCTATTCCTGTTATACCAATTTCTGCTGCTGTTGATGTTAGTCTACACTCGCCTGTCCTTAATCCTTCCAATCCTTCCCTTATTTACATTTCACTTCGCTAAGTACAGCTGTATGCAGAATGAGCCTTATCATTTCCCATGTCAGATTTTCTAGGTTCCCTACCACGTTCTCGTCTCGTATAACGTTATCCTTTCGTTGGTTATTCAGTCTTTTTGTCGTGGTCACCTCCTCCTTGTCATCCCCTCCCAGAGATCCAAATGGGGAACATCATGACACTTTTCAGTAGCAGGCCACATTTCCTGTGAATACACATCATATGTCTTAAATGTAGTGGTTTCCATTGCCTTCCTTCACCGTTATGCCATTGATCATTGCGGATTCTTCCGCCTTTTAGGGACCGTTTCCCACTCCAAGGATAAGAGAATGCCCTGAATCTCCATCCACTCCACCACCCTCTTTTACGATGCTTTTGGCAGGACCAGGTCACTTTTTATTTAAGATGTCTTCGGCGGCTATAGCTGACGATTTTCATTCAGAATTTAAGTACTGGTGAGGCCTGAACCCAAGTCCCAGTACGTTTTGATTACTAGTCAACGACGCAATCCTAAGAGTACAGGTGCCTTACGTCATTATGAGACGCACTTATATAATGTCGTTGTTACTTTGGATAATGAAGTAAGTCGAAATGCATAAGGCATACTGGCATAATAAAATTGTGGTCAATACATTTCAAAGTGCTTAAGTGCATCCACTGGCAGCTTCGTCTCACAGTCCTTTTATGCAAATTGTAGCTGAACTTCTACGATGTTTGGAATGTAGCACAAGAGGTACTGGTAGTAGTAAAGCTGTACGGGCGCGTCGTGAAATGCGCTTGGGGAGCTCATTCGGCAGAGCACTTACCTGCGTAGGGCAGCAGTTCGAGTCCTGTTTCGGGACAAAGCTTTGAGTGTTGTTAAGTTTCAGATCATGGCAAATTCCGTTGGGGAGTGTAGATTCATTCTAGGGACATTACACATTGGATGTAACTTGAGAACTTGTAGGCTACAGCCTCCATAACACGGAATTCCAATGACGACATAGCTTCATCTACTCTTCGCTGCTCTAGAAACTTACTCGACAGTAACGTGCGCACGTAAATGAGAGAACTCCACTAATTAACGGTCCTGGAATGTTCTAGCAGTATGCTGAAAAGAGGAAGAAGGAAAGAAGTAGACTGAGATGTAACGTTCGGTGCACGACGAGATCATTAGAGACGGAACAGCAGCTCACTTTATGCGAAGACAGGGAGGGAAATGGACCGCGTTCTTTTCACTGGTACCGTACCGACGTTAGCCATAAGCGCTTTAGGGAAACCACGGAGAACATAAAACTGGAATACGAGTCCAGTGTCTTAAGACTGCACCACTTCCGTCGCTGCTGCTGCTGTGCGTAACTAGACATAAACATCGCCTTCCGTTTCAATACAAAGATCACTTCTCGTCCACCGATGACCTCAGCAGTATGGTCCCATAGGAACTTACCACAAAATTTTCACTTCTCGTCCACACGTTAGACCATTTGTCATCTGGATGGCTGTTGTTTCAAAGCAGGTTCAGATGGTATGTGATACAATTGTTACATCCTGGTATACTCTGGCCGAAGAATCTCTGTTTATAAATGTTGGTCTGTATTTATCGTACTGCGAACCTAGTTGCTGTTCCCTATCGTATGTCATACATACTTTATTCCAAAAAATTATCAAAGGCACATACATTATATCATTTCTCTGTGTTTTTCTATGTTCTACAGTCAATAGATATTTGCTTGTTCAATGCAAAAGACAAACAACCAGCCATCACAAAAAGTGGGGTTTACAAAATCACATGCCGTGAGTGTCAGTTCAAATGTTCAAATGTGTGTGAAATCTTATGGGACTTAACTGCTAAGGTCATCAGTCCCTAAGCTTACACACTACTTAACCTAAATTATCCTAAGGACAAACACACACACCCATGGCCGACGGAGGACTCGAACCTCCGCCGGGACCAGCCGCACAGTCCATGACTGCAGCGCCTTAGACCGTGAGTCAGTCTTGCTACATTGGGCAGACGGGGAGGTAAATCTGCACCAGGCTTAAAGAACATCACAGGAGCTGGAGATTGAAAAACCTGATTCAGCCTTTGGGGAACTACATCTGAACAATAATCACAAACACATAATAGATGTACAAGTCTTACAACAGAGGAAAAGAGGGTTAAACTCAACCAATTAGAAATTTTACAAATTAAAAGACAGATGTGTACATCCCTACACCTATTATTAAACGATCAAACCAAATTCATTTATTCGCCTCTTTTAGATGAGATTGCAACCCCAGGATAGAAGCAAAACTTTGGACCTCAGTCCAGCACTTGATAAAAAGCTCTTGGCTGATGCATAACTTTAGTCCTGTCACGTTATTGTAATTGCTGAATTGGGTAATAACATATCTAATTTGTTAAAAAATGGCCATTGACGTAATTTTACATTGAGCTATGGATTGATACCTTAAGAAATTGAGGTGATTATCTTTGCCTTGTTATCATGTTTATCTGTGCGTTATCATCTTTGGGAATCAGTAATGTACTTGAGAATGGGCCTATAACCCGGAACCTAGTTTGTGCAGTAACATTAATAAGAAAATTTGTGAAACAAGATAAAAACAGTCTTTGTTTAGTACATGCATTAATTAAACGCAATGATTCCTATCTTTCTCTGATTTGGATTGTATAATAATGTAAATAAAAATGGCCGAACGGTCTAAGCACTGCAGTCATGGACTGTGCGGCTGGTCCCGGCGGAGGTTCGAGTCTTCCCTCGGGCATGAGTGTGTCTGTTTGTTCTTAGGATAATTTAGGTTAAGTTGTGTGTAAGCTTAGGGACTGATGACCTTAGCAGTTAAGTCCCATAAGATTTCACACACATTTGAACATTTTTTTAAATAAAAATGATCCTAAATAATGTATTACCACTCATATGGAATTATCTATGTTTTATGCTGTATAGAAGATGATAATCCAATCAACCGTCATAGTGCCACGGGGTAGGCGTAAATGGAGCTTGTCTTGTTTTCGCCACTTTTTTCAGTTGTCAGTTGGTTGTGAACAAGAATACGTGTAATCGGCACAATGTAACTGCGATCTCTATGGTGGTGAGAAGTGCGTATGCAGTGTGAAGCGACTGGTGGAATCTTGTAAAAATTCAAAAGCATAACGTATGTTATAATTTCATAGATTATGTAACAAGAGAGTTTATCACGTGATATTACTGTAATTGTTAAATATTTTCGTATCAACTTCTGTTCATCCTCTTACAGACCCGATGTTAACAGCAAAGCCCTGTCGAAATCGATCATCCAGTGAAATGCTTTTTTAGCGATCTTGACCTGAGAAGTTTTGTTCAGTTACCATACATTGCAGTCCGCGTCCAGACTGATCATGTCAGGAATACAGGGTTATTACAAATGATTGAAGCGATTTCACAGCTCTACAATAACTTTATTATTTGAGATATTTTCACAATGTTTTGCACACACATACAAAAACTCAAAAAGTTTTTTTAGGCATTCACAAATGTTCGATATGTGCCCCTTTAGTGATTCGGCAGACATCAAGCCGATAATCAAGTTCCTCCCACACTCGGCGCAGCATGTCCCCATCGATGAGTTCGAAAGCAACGTTGATGCGAGCTCGCAGTTCTGGCACGTCTCTTGGTAGAGAAGGTTTAAACACTGAATCTTTCACTTAACTCCACAGAAATAAATCGCACGGGGTTAAGTCGGGAGAGCGTGGTGGCCATGACATGAATTGCTGATCATGATCTCCACCACGACCGATCCATCGGTTTTTCAATCTCCTGTTTAAGAAATGCCGAACATCATGATGGAAGTGCGGTGGAGCACCATCCTGTTGAAAGATGAAGTCGGCGCTGTCGGTCTCCAGTTGTGGCACGAGCCAATTTTCCAGCACGTCCAAATACACGTGTTCAACCGTTTCTTCGCTCACTGCAGGCCGACCCGTTGATTTCCCCTTACAGAGGCATCCAGAAGCTTTAAACTGCGCATACAATCGCCGAATGGAGTTAGCAGTTGGTGGATCTTTGTTGTACTTCGTCCTGAAGTGTCGTTGCACTGTTACGACTGACTGTTGTGAGTGCATTTCAAGCACGACATACGCTTTCTCGGCTCCTGTCGCCATTTTGTCTCACTGCGCTCTCGAGCGCTCTGGCGGCAGAAACCTGAAGTGCGGCTTCAGCCGAACAAAACTTTATGAGTTTTTCTACGTATCTGTAGTGTGTCGTGACCATATGTCAATGAATGGAGCTACAGTGGATTTATGAAATCGCTTCAATCATTTGTAATAGCCCTGTATATATATATAAAGAAAGCTAAAAGCTTAAAAGGACGGTATGAAATACTCAGTAGCCATGTACGATTTGTTTTCAAAAAACGTCACAATATATCCCACGAAGTCAGCGACAGCTACTCCCATGATACAAAGAACTGCAGATGACTATATTCCGCAGCTTGGCAAGTCGGTGTCCGTTTTATCTGAAAAGGCATTCAACTTAACAGGTAGAAAATGGGAAGTTTCCTATAGGAAAACAGCAGACAACAAATTTTGGTGTCCAAATTTTATTTAGAAAGTAACCCCACAGGGAGAATAATTAGGGAATTTAGTAGATTTATATGTACATATGCACCAAACAAACGAAGTGGGTAGATTACGTAGCACCATTTGAAGAAATAGTCAACGCTCGAATCAATCGAAGAAATAAGGTCTGAAAATGAGTCCCTGATCATACTGTGGCACTTTATTTTACATTTTACAGCTCCGTCTTGATCACACAAAAGCCATTACACTTCACTATCACCGGTTTGGGCTATTTCCACCTTCAGATATGTTTAAAAAAGAGAGAGATGTAAACAACTAAGCTCAGTTTGTTGAAGCTAAATTTGTAAAAGGCCTAGTGCTACATAAGATACATATAAAATATTTTCATGATTAACCGCTATGCACACCAGCCATGGATACCATAAAATATTCTGGTGAAAACATCACCGTCAAATTATACATGTAAGTACATAGTAAGTGCTGGTGATGATCTGGATGCGTCTGAAATTTATACAAATAACTGAGACCAGCAGAGAGCACTGTAGCTAGGATATGTGAGTAACCAGTATCGCAAATTTAATAGTTAAAATGCAATATGTGTAGTCATTAATTAAAATGAGCGTCTAATAATAAAACATGTACTGATATACAATATGTACACATTAAAAGTGCAAATACTAATAATGGGTAGCTCCTAGCCTTGCAAAGTAAAATACACTACTGGCCATTAAAATTACTACACCCCGAAGATGACGTGCTACAGACGCGAAATTTAACCGACAGGAAGAAGATACTGTGATATGCAAATAATTAGCTTTTCAGAGCTTTCACACAAGGCTGGCGCCGGTGGCGACACAAACAACGTGCTGACATGAGGAAAGTTTCCAACCGATTTCTCATACACAAACAGCAATTGACCGGCGCAACTGCACGCCACTCCGGCCTGCCGCCTCGTGTAAGGAGGAGAAATGCGTACCATCACGTTTCCGACTTTGATAAAGGTCGGATTGTAGCCTATCGCGATTGTGGTCTATCGAATCGCGACATTGCTTCTCGCGTTAGTCGGGATCCAATGACTGTTAGCAGAGTATGGAATCGGTGAGTTCAGGAGGGTAATATGGAACGCCGTACTGGATCCCAACAACCTCGTATCACTAGCAGTCGAGATGACAGACATCTTATCCGCATGGCTGTAACGGATCGTGCAGCCACGTCTCGATCCCTGAGTCAACAGATGGGGACGTTTGCAAGACAACAACCATCTGCACGAACAGTTCGACGACGTTTGCAGCAGCATGGACTATCAGCTCGGAGGCCATGGATGCGGTTACCCTTGACGCTGCATCACAGACAGGAGCGCCTGCGATGGTGTACTCAACGACGAACATGGGTGCACGAGTGGCAGAACGTCATTTTTTCGGATGAATCCAGGTTCTGTTTACAGCATCATGATGGCCGCATCCGTGCTTGGCGACATCGCGGTGAATGCACATTGGAAGCGCGTATTCGTCATCGCCATACTGGCGCATCACCCGGCGCGATGGAATGGGGTGCCATTGGTTACACGTCTCGGTCACCTCTTATTCGCATTGACGTTACATTTCAGATGTGTTACGACCCGTGGCTCTACCCTTCATTCGATCTCTGCGAAACCCTACATGTCAGCAGGATAATGCACGACAGCATGTTGCAGGTCCTGTACGGGCCTTTCTGGATACAGAAAATGTTCGACTGCTGCCCTGGCCAGCACATTCTCCAGATCTCTCACCAACTGAAAACGTCTGGTCAATAGTGGCCGAGTAACTGGCTCGTCACAATACGCCAGTCACTACACCTGATGAACTGTGGTATCGTGTTGAAGCTGCGTGGGCAGATGTACCTGTACACGCCATGCAAGCTCTGTTTGACTCAATGCCCAGGCGTATCAAGGCCGTTATTAAGGCCAGAGGTGGTTGTTGTGGGTACTGATTTCTCAGGCTCTATGCACCCAAATTGCGTGAAAATCTAATCACATGTCTGTTCTAGTATAATATATTTGTCCAATGAATACCCGTTTATCATCTGCATTTCTTCTTGATGTAGCAATTTTAGTGGCCAGTAGTGTACATAATTGTGTATATGCCAGTACAAAAAGCTTAAAAATAAATTCCTATCTATAAACTGAAATCTTCCAGCATGACAAAACAATTAACCATAACCGTAAGTGTAAGGTAATTAACGAAACAGTGACTATCAATTAAAAAGTCGATAGTCGATAGTACATCCGGAGTGGGATCTCAATGGCACCCCTCGTGGCTCCTCTGTATGACGTGCTTGTTTCCCTGCGGCGGAGATCGCGGAAGATGGCCAGTCTCCCCGCCGCCGCTGGAAGGCGCACGTGGTCGCACGCCAAGCTCATGGGGTGCTGGACGCTCCTCAAACTAGTTGGTTTCTGAGTGTTGCCGTTTTCTGTGTACGTAAATCTCCATTTCCTCGAGTAGGCTTAGTAATCGCTCCTTTGGCGGCCTATGCAACACTTTCATATTATTCTCTATGTTTCGTGCCGAATGTTTTTCTCTGCTCAAACGTGTACCGAAAGCGCTATTATTTTGATTATACATGTGCTCTCTAAAATGACTTTCGAAATTCCTTCCCGTCTCAGACGCTCTTATTTCCAGTCATACAAGTAATTACACAGACGTTAAAGTTTTAATGTTAATATTAATGAGAAAACTGCTATCTATAACATATTTAAAAATCTATATTGTTAATAAAAATCAGATTCTGACTCGTTGGGGTAAAAATAAATAGGAATCGGTGATATAAAAACGTGTAGACGCAATGTGTAAAGAAACTTGAGAAATTTGTCACAGTTGACTTCATATTGCGAGTAAAATATTTGTTTAAATATCTTCAACATTTCGCCGTCCTGTCAGCAACTGTATAAATATTAATTTTAATTTTAATAATCAACAGCGCCAGTTGCACCGTTTACCTTTAATTTACCTAGGTTGCAGTCGGGATAACCCAACCTTCTTCAGAATAACAGTAACTACCGTTAGTCCCTAGTGGACATCGTCAAGCTAAAACTACAAATCCATAAATTATTGCCAGACTATGAAACATATCTGGAACTGTCTCGGCCCCACTTCGCGGTCGTCACGGCAAAAAGGTCTAATTCAACAGTGGTGCGAGTGTGTATGTGTGTGTTTGTGTTAAGTCACTAACAACATTGTGCCGTCGCATTTGCTTTCCCAAGGCAAACTCATATTCATGTCCATTTATGCACAGCATATTTTTTATTAAATCTAATATTTCTCTTAGTTTTGTCTGCCAGTGAGAAAAGATATGTTACATGAGAGAGAGCCACAGGTACACTAGTGTGCAAAACTTACCGACGTAAGCTAGTTTCGCTAGGTGCGTCACTGCCAAGAAACATAGCTTGCTGAAACTTGGATCATAGCTACACAGATCTGCTACAGTACAGCACTGAAGGAAATCCTTTAAGTATTGGAACCAGGCGGTTCTGCCCCAAAGTACCGTTATCCAAAATGGCGGCGATGGCGTCATCCAAATTGTCGGCGATTATGTCATCCAAAATGGCTGCCATGACGTCAGCTGATGACGCAAGTACCGTTATTCAAAATGGCAGAGTCGGTTTCCCACCATTTCACCCCACCATCTTGAATGATGTCATGCACTGTGCATGTTAACACACTTTGGTACATGTTAGTGCACATTGGTCGTTAAGGGGACGTGGCGGTCAGTTGAGGATCGAGGTGGAGGCTTTAACTAATTCCTTCTAAGTCCAGGTGGGCGTGGCATTCGCGAAAATTAATTCCAAGTCCACTGTAGTGCTCTCTGGTGGTGTCAGTATGTACTAGTCCTTGTGGTGAACACAATGTATACCGGCATCTTGAATAACGGTAGTCGTGTCATCACATGACGTTGTGGTAAAGCCCTCTGATGGCAGCGAAATGTACTAAGTCAGTTGGGCTCTGGACTTCGTGGTGAACACATTGGGTGCCGCCATCTTGGGTTACGTCACAGATGAGAGCGCCCTCTGCTGGTGGCGAAGTGTGTTAAGGCAGTTGGGAGAATGCTGCTCTCCTAGTGGGAAAATGTGGAACTTCTCATTTGATCATTGAATATTGAAATGGTACATTCAGTTACTGAATATCATTAAAATTGAAATGGAATTAAGTACTTAGGTAATTCATACGTTAGATGCACAATATGGGTGTCACATGTGTTCAGTTAAATTCGTTAGGATAATTCCCGAAGACTATCTGTGGCTTGAGTATGAATGTGCGGGTTGGAGGTCGTGATGTCAGCAGTCGCGCACTCGCTGGCCAAACACGTGCCACGTATCCCATTATAAATGTGTGTGAGAGAAAGCAGACGATCTTAGATTATGTAATGGGATCGTGCAGTAGCTGCGTTCTAGAGCACATGGCGAAAAAAAAAATGTATGCAGCCAACTTGAATAATGGTATTTGTGTCATCACCTGACATCACAGTAGTGCCCTCTGGGGCGACGAAATGTACTAAGTCAGTTGTGCTTTGGACCTGGTGGTGAACACATTGGGTGCCATCATCTTGGATTACGTCGCAGATTAGAGCGCCCTCTGCTGGTGGGGATGTGTACTAAGGCAGTTGGACTCTGGACCTCATGGCGAGCACAAATGCATGAAATAAACAATAAAGACTTGTCTCCTAGTCCTTTTTTCCCACTCCTTTGGAGGAGGTGGTGATCGGGTGACTGAGGTTAGTACAAGTGTCATTTCTCTCGCGCCATTTTCTTAGCTTAGCAGTGAAACCACAAGTGACCTGTGTTTACAGCCGAAATTCAAACTTGGCGCTAGTTCATAGGAGGAAGTAGCCATCAGGTGACTTAGTTTAGTGGAGGAAGCCCAAGTGAGATATCTTCCTGCTATTTTCTATGTTTAGTAGAGATAACCGTGGTGTGGTGCATTATTCTCTTGGAATTTGAACTTCCCGCCATTTTTCTGGGGGAGCGGGCCATCACACTTTCCTGCCAAAATTCAAACTTCCCATCAAAATCGCCATCTTGGTTAATGGTACTTGCGTCATCAGCTGACATCACAGCAGCCATCTTGGATGACATCATCGCCAACATCTTGGATGACGTCTTCGCCACCATCTTGGCTAACGGTACTTTGGGGCAGAACCCGTCTTGTTCCAATACTTATGTAATGAGAGGAACGGAATTGACATTTTTATTCGGAAATTATAATTACACTTAAGTCACTGCAATTTGTGATCATCTCCCGGACATTGCAAAAAGCAGAACGTGATTCATAGTATGGTGTGTGATCACCAGTGATGTGCAATGTGCTCCCATGCTAGCCACAGTGTAGGTAAGGAGTTCTTGTGGTAGAGCGTTCAACTCCTCCACCAGCGCGGTTGACAACTGCTGGACGGTCGTTAGTGCAGGTGGTCGTCCCCCCACCGCATCCCATGGATGCTCCATGGTATTTAGGTTGGGGTAACAGGCAGGCCAGTCAGATCACCGAATATCCATTCCTTCCAAAAGCTCCTCCACGTTCCAACTGCTCTGTTAGATCTAGGGCGCGCGGGATTAGACGAGCGGTCTAGGGCTCTGCAGTCATGGACTGAGCAGCTGGTCCCAGCAGATGTTCGAGTCCTCCCTCAGGCATGGGTGTGTGTGTTTGTCCTTAGGATAATTTAGGTTAAGTAGTGTGTAAGCTTAGGGACTGATGATCTTAGCAGTTAAGTCCCATAAGATTTCACACACAGTTGAAAATTTTTTTTTTGTTAGATCTAGTTGGGCACTGTCATCCATAAAAATGAAGTCAGGGTCGAATACTCCCCGAGAAGACGCACGTGGGGAAGGAGTAAAGTGTCACAATAACATCGACAGGTGAGTGTACTATGCTCAAATATCTGGAATTCAGTACGCCCATACAACATTATGCCTGCCCACACCATAACACCTGGACCAAAAAACGATCGTGTTCCGCAATGTGCCATAGTGCTCTCTCCTCTCGCCACATGACGGTACGTCTAGAATCACTACTCAGAGTGAATCTGCTCTCATCTGGGAAGAGCACGCCACCCCACTCCAAATTGGTCCAGTCCTCAATCTCTTGGCACAAGCGCGCACGGTGCCGCTGATGTCTGGGTGTCAACCGAACACAACCTGCTGGTCGTCTGGCAGAGACATCCCCCCCCCCCCCCCATCCACTGCGACCGCTACGGTCGGAGGTTCGAATCCTGCCTAGGGCAAGGATGTGTGTGATGTCCTTAGGTTAGTTAGGTTTAAGTAGTTCTAAGTTCTAGGGGACTGATGACGTCAGATGTTCAGTCCCATAGTGCTCAGAGCCATTTGAACCATTTTTGAACTGCACCTACAGTTTGAAGTGAGTACGATGTGGCGGTCTTCTGTTGCTGTAGCTGACTGTGGATGACCACCTCCTTTCCTACAGACGTGAAACAATGTTGTCAGCTGTATCAAACTCATGGGCTACAGTTGTCACACTTTGTCCTTCTTCTACTTTCCCGATGTTTCTTCCCCATCCAAAGTGTCGTTTCCCAGCCATTTTGTAGTGAAGAACACCACCACGGATCACCGTAACTGCTGGCTGATTGACACACACCGTCTCTGCCCATTCCATTAACTGCCTCGTGTTACAGGGTCAGCCTCATATGGCGCTGTAGTCACTCTTACCTCCCGCCATGTGACGTCCAACTTCCGTGTTTTGTTACTTTATGTATCTCATACTTACGTTTCGTAGAGCACTTTATATATAGACTGTTTTCGGTGGACAGGACGGACTCTTAATATACGCTTGTATCAGAGCGATTCTCGTCATAAGGTGTTACCTCAGGTTCTAGGCGCTCCAGTCCTGCCTCGGGTATGGGTGTGTGTGATGTCCTTAGGTTAGTTAGGTTTAAGTAGTTCTAAGTTCTAGGGGACTGATGACCACGGCAGTTGAGTCCCGTAGTGCTCAGAGCCATTTTTGTTATCTCAGGAAATAACAAAAGACACGATTCTGGCACTGTGGAAAGACAGGTGTGCTAAGTGAACAGTTTAAATATAATGAAGTGTACAGTTTGAAGAAAACATGCCGCACTTGGGAGGTCGGCATTCTGATTCCTCATCCAGATTCAAGGCAAACATCTGCGTTTAATGCGTAACTGCTAGAAGTTTCATTGTTGTATTCCTGTTAGTTATCGTTCAGTACTGTATTCAATACAACGCTGTGTCGCACAGTTTGCGAATTTCGAGATGGCAGAGTTAGCGGAGCGAGGCGTCTGCATTAAATTTTGCGTAAAACTCAAGAAAACCTTTACAGAGAGACACCAAATGTTGCAGGAAGCTTACGGTGATAAGTACTTAATCCGTACTAGGTTTTACAAATGGTTAAAGCACTCCGTCTTAAGGCCACGAGTGGCCTACCGGGACGATCCGACCGCCGTGTCATCCTTAGTGGAGGATGCGGATAGGAGGGGCGTGGGGTCAGCACACCGCTCTCCCGGTTGTCATGATGGTATTCTTGACCGTAGCAGCTACTATTCGATCGAGTAGCTCCTCAATTGGCATCACGAGGCTGAGTGCACCCCTAAAAATGGCAACAGTGCATGGCGTCCTGGATGGTCACCCATCCAAGTGCCGATCACGCCCGACAGCGCTTAACTTCGGTGATCTCACGGGAACCGGTGTATCCACTGCGGCAAGGCCGTTGCCCACAAATGGTTATCACAGATTAAAAATTGCCGGATGCAAGTTAAAGATGGCCCTTGTTCAGGACACCCTTCAACGTCTATCGTTAACGCTCACGTTAGAAACGTCAACGAAATTGTGCTTACCTATCGGAGACTCACAATCCGAGAGATTGCAGAAGAATGTAACAGTTCAGTTGGATCACGTCATCAAATCCTGACACAGCATCTTGGAATGCATGGTGTTGCCGCCAAGTTCGTCCCACAGCTCAAGAATCAAGACCAGAAGACCTCCGCCTCGCAATCTGTGAAGAGCTTTTGGATCGCGCAAATGAGAACGACATGCTCCTTAAGGGAATCATAACTGGTGATGAGACGTGATTCTATGGCTATGATGTTGAGACCGAGGTTCAGTCTTCACAATGGGTCGGGAAGGGTACTCGAAGACCCAAAAAAAGCTTGTCAGGTCAGGCCAAATGTCAAAGCCATGCTCATAGTTTTCTTTGACTTTGACTGATTAATTCATAATGAATTCGTGCAACAGGAACAAACAATTAACTGGTGGTATTATCGGGACGTGTTGAGACGTCTGCAAAAAAAAATATGGTAAGTAAACGGCCTGTAACGTGGCGAGACAATTCATAGCTCTTGCATCGCGATAATGCACCCGCACATTCATTCCTCTTGGTGCGTGACTATTGCACAAAAAACGAAATCATTGTGATGTTTCAAACTCCGTACTCTCCAGACCTGACCGTTGCACTCTTTCTTTATTTCCAAAGTTGAAAACGCCGGTGAGAGGACGAAGATTTGCTACTATAGACGAGATAAATGAACATTCGCAGACGGCGCTTCGCGCGATCCAGCAAGAGGCGTACAAAGACTCCTCCCAGAAGTGGAAACGGGGTTGGGAGCGGTGCATCAATTGTGGAGGAAAGTGTTTCGAAGCAGACCACGCACAGTAAGAAAAAGGTAAGCGTAGAAAAATTATGTGGATAAAGTTCAGGAATTTTTTGAACAGACAGCGTATGAAAACGTGGAGTTGCCGAAACGGTCACATCGTGCAGCATAGCAATGTACAGAGGAACAAGTACCACCACACACAACCGTACCAGACGTCGCAGCTCACTGAGTAGACTGCTGGGACATCCACATCCACCGTGGAGCTATGGTTAAAATCCTCATTAGACTCCTTTATTTTTAGACGTCCGTCCTCTAGTTCTCGTCCTTTATAAGCAGGAAATCATTTTGTCACATGACAGTGGGATCCATTAAACTGCTTGCATGTGTCTACTAACCATGCCGTACACAACCCAAACTGCTTCCGTCAGGTTCATGTGGTATGGCTTCCCGATGGAGTACACAAATGATGAATACAGCGACATACTTTGGTGCTGGGTGCATCCGATAACCAAGCTTATGTGTATGCTGCCACAGTACCCTCAAAGGCGCCATCTTGAAAAGAATGTTTTTCGTCACCTGGAGAAACGACCGAGCGAGGTGGCGCTGTGGTTAGCACATTTGACTCGCATTCGGGAGGACAACAGTTCAAACCCGAGTTCGGCCATCCTGATTTAGGTTTTCCGTGATTTCCGTAAATCACTTCAGGAAAATGCCGGGACGTTTCCTTTGAAAGTGCACAGCCGACTTCCTTCCCCATCCTTCCCTAATCCGATGGGGTCGATGACCTAGCTGCTTGATCTCCTACCTGGAACCAATCAACCTGGAGCAACGCCTACGGGAAATCGGCAATCTTCGGCGTTGAGTAATGGACAGACATCGTCCGAGGACTAGGCGTACTTCAGAGAGAGAACGCGATTCTTGAAACCGTTCACCAGTCACATCCGCGAAGTACCCGTGATATTGCAAGGCAGCTTCGGATATCTCGAAAGACTGGTTGTTGAACCGTTGCACGATGAAGAACTGCATCCATATCATTAAGCGTTGACTCAACGCCAGTGGCCAAAAGAGTCCATTCGACCAGTATAGTTTTGTGACTGGCTTTTGCACCAAGTGGAAGATAATGAACATTTTATGATGGCGTGATATGGACTGACTAACTTCGCTCGTGAAGATATTTCCAACCTCCAGAACAGCCATTGTTAGTCAGTACACAATCCACATGTTACCCGCGAACGTAACTCTCAGACACCCTTTGGCGTAAACCTGTGGGCTGGAATCGTGTGAGAAGTAGTTTTCGGCCCTTAGCTACTGCTGGACAGGTTTAAGGCGCTCCTGTACCGTACCTTTCTTTGCAGTACTTTGCCTGGTGCTTTAGAAAACGTTCCATTTGGTGTCCGGCGACAGCTATGGTTTCAGCTCGATTATGCATCGCCACACTTTGGAATAAATGTGCATAACTATTTAAATGGAGCGTTTCCATGGAAATTGATTGGTCTTGGAGGTCCAATGTTCTGGCCTCGACGTTCCCCAGATCTTAATCCATTAGATTTTTATTTGTGAGGACACTTAAAAGAACAAGTTTATAGTTGTTGTGTACATACACTGCTGGCCACCGTAAATGCAACACCAAGAAAGACAAGAGGTAGCACAAAAAAATTTATTTTGTAGATAACATGTTGACCAAGTATCAAATGATTACGTTTACAGACGTCTGTGACATGTGGTTCCTGCCAGAATCAGTAGCCAGAGTAGCCGCCATTGTTGGAGATCACCGCTGCCACACGTCTCGGCATTGAGTCAAAGAGACGTTGGATGTGTTCCTGGGGTACAGCAGCCCAAGCAGCTTCCACACGTTGCCAAAGATCATCTGGTGTGGCAGCTGGGGATGTAATCTGGGTCACTCGTTGAGCAACCATGGACCACATGTTTTCCATCGGCGAAAGATCCGGAGAGCGAGCCGGCCAGGGGAGCACTTCAATCTGGTTATTGACGAAGAACCTTTGGACAGTGCGTGCCACGTGTGGTCGCGCATTATCCTGTTGAAATATGGCTGTGGCCGAGCCCTGAAGGTAAGGAAGGACAACTGGCTCCAGCACCTCGGATATGTAGCGCCGGCTATTTAAAGTACCGGCAATGCGTACTAGAGGCGTGCGAGAGTAATATCCAATACCGCCCCATATCGTAATACCCGGTGCAAGACCAGTGTGGCGGTGCATAATGCAGCTGTCCAGCATCCTCTCTCCACGGTGTCTCCACACTCGAATCCGACCATCGTGGTGCTGCAGACAGAAGCGTGCCTCGTCAGTAAAAACAACGTCATTCCATTCTGCCATCCACATCCGTCTGTCATCACACCATTGGCGACGGAGACGTCTGTGGTTCTGCGTCAATGGTAGACGAAGCAATGGACGTCTTGCGGACAGACCACTCTGCTGTAAACGGCGTCGAATGGTACGCGCAGACACTGGATGATGCGTTACAGACGCAATGTGCTGTGCTATGGTTCGGGATGTCACTAAGCGATACGTCACTGCCATACGCACAATTTGCCTATCAGCACGTGCAGTGGTGCACCGACGTGAATGCGATCGACCACATCGGTCCGTCGTACCCTCCTGCACCCAACGGTCACATATCCGCATTACAGTTTTTTGGTTTCGTCCAACACGACTGGCGATTTCTCTGTATGATAATCCACAATCTCAGTAAGCCACTATCCTTCCTCTGTCGAACTCGGATACTTGATCAAACGATGTTCGCTGTTGTCTACGAGGCATAACTGATCGTCTTGTGAAACAACCACAAGGTAAACACACGTGCCGAGCGTACACTCGTCGAAATCGCCAAGCCTTAAATGGCGCTATGAGGTGGCGCCACAGGCGCGCGTGATGTGCGTCTGCGCTGAAATTCTAATCAGTTGCATATCTCATCGCTGCAAACCCATGGTGTAAATTTCACTTCATTCGGATGCTTCCTTCAGGGTGTTGCATTTACGGTGGCCAGCAGTGTAGTTCCGCGTAGTCAGCGCGTACACAACTTTCCCACTAGGGCGCGCCCCACTAAGCACAACAGCGCAGGCGCAGCGCTCGTCCGTCTCTGCACTACGAGATTGCGCTGTCTTAGAGACGGACCAAATTCTGCTTCCGCCGATCCGCGTATTAATATGTAACGCAGCCAATGAGATTGCTGCTAACGTAGAACCTTTTCTCGTCGCGCAGTGATACCTGAACGCTCGAGGTATTATAACGAGTGTACAGACCTCCGATTAGTCAGTCTGCGTTAGTCTGTACCTGTCTGCATCAGTCTGCATTAGTTTGCATTAGTCTGTACCAGTCTATAGTCAAGTTTCAGTCTGCGTCTAATAAGATTATCATATTCCTGTACATAGCCATCAAGATAAATGAATAGACACTTTCTCAAGTATCAGAGATATGTGAGAATAAGATTAACGTACCAAGACCAAAGGAACTTCAGATTGTCAATTGTAAATAGCATCCAGAACCAAGTTAAGTTATTTTTACGCTTGTTATTATTTTAATAAATGTGTGTGAAAATTAATCAAGTTCTGTTTAAAGTTGGTCACCGTCAATCTGCTACTCTAAGCGTTCAAGTGGCATTTCTATCGTCTGACCTAACGGCAGAAGATAAACACGCCACGATAAGACCACGAGACATATTGCTGACACTCGCCTACTTCGCTAGAGCGACAAGTCAAATAATCTGATGGTGTGTGTACCGAAGGTCTTACAGTACGCACACCACTATAGTATTCCACCCATGGATGTACACACCCTAATAACTCGCGTGCATGCAACTTCGGCAATGGTGGATGCAGATGTGTTGCTTAGGGTCCGACAAAGTATGGTCCAGCGAATGGCGAAATTTTTGCAAATACAAGGTGGTCGCTTTGAATATCTTCTCCAAAGTAAACGTTGCTCGTACATGTAAGTACCGGCTCTATGCAGATAACCCTGTAAGTCAAACGTGTAGAATGGAATTGTTACGCATAGCATAATGTGTAATCTAGTGTACCCTATCTGCTACGTTTTTCTAACCTCGTTGGATACAGACTATTTTACTGTATCCATTATTGTTTTCTGTTGGCTTTATTGTGTCATTGACGAAACAGAATGATCGTTTTCGGCTGTAAGAAGTTCATGTTATGTCTTAATGTTTAAGTAAAGCCAACAGTTATCAGGAAGAAATACAAAATATACCGCATTGTGGAGCTGTAAATTTGCATACAATGTAACGCTTTAATTGTAAAAAGGAAATGTTTTTGCGCGAATGCAACTCGAACAACGGGAGTCTGCATGTCCATTCCCCATGGCATTGCCTCATCTCACTCAGTCAATGGACAGCTCTGGCACAGCGCAGAGTTCATGCTACCTGTTCTTGCCCACGCTGCACACAGTTGCCAGAGCCTCGCTTTTCAAGTCACATTTCTATTAAATCTACAGGCGGGATTAGGTTTTACTAGATATACTTTTCTCTTGAATAAGGATAAGGAATCGCATGCCGAGCGCCAAATGTGTCATTTTTTCTTCAGCCTGAATAAATAGGAAATAGAGCATTCGAAGAGCTGTGGCAAATGTTCAAAAATGGTTCAAATGGCTCTGAGCACTATGGGACTCAACTGCTGTGGTCATAAGTCCCCTAGAACTTAGAACTACTTAAACCCAACTAACCTAAGGACATCACACACATCCATGCCCGAGGCAGGATTCGAACCTGCGACCGTAGCGGTCGTGCGGTTCCAGACGGTAGCGCCTTTAACCGCTCGGCCACTCCGGCCGGCTGTGACAAATGTAATTAAGAGCAGTGAAGATGGCGGACAGTACGTTTTCTGTCAGAGCTGCGTGCGTTCTACGTAGTTGACTAGATTTATTTCAACCAGTAAGGAGGCCATAAGCAACGCATGTTCTACTGGTTCGTGATGTAACTGACCTTGTTTCACAAGACAATTACGTCTGCAGTTCTTAATACGGATTGCAGTAACGGAATACTGTTCGTGGTCAGCGAAATTAGGTTAATGATTCGCCGTTTCCAACACCAAAGTGTTTTCTATCGAGCATTCTGATTCTCAGGATCCTTCGCCCTCAGAAATCAGTTTGAAAATAGATTTGACTAATAAATGTATAATTCCTTTACTGAATTTACACGTACAACTGCTCGTTGTGGTTACCAGCCGCACACAAATTTATTCCAAGATCTTTTTAATCATTTTTAGTACTTTCAGCAGCTAGAACTGAAACCTATGGGCAAATGGTTTCTTTTGACACTGGTTTCATGCTGTTAGTGTTACATTTTCTTGAGCTTTCTGTAGTGATACGAATTTTTTCTACTCATGTTTTCATCGCCTTTCATCATATGTTTGTATTTGTACTGTTTGTATGTGTTACCCACTTATTTGTGTTTAAGCAAATTTCATTTCGACTTTGTGATTTTGCTGATAAAAAAGTGTGTCGTATAGGATACGCCATTAACTCGGTTGGCTTCTCCCAATCAGGAAAGAACAGGTGGGATTTTGTCCGTTAAGCGTTTAGATCGTGTGCGAAAACTTTAAATCAGAGTGATTTAGTGCGGCCTCTTTAACGTGGTTGTTTTAGGTGGATGGGCGGAGGTGTTTCGAACAACGGTTGCGAAAGGTACCGGTAGAGTTCGCGCCGGAACTACAATGTTTACCACGCTACCAAACTCAATTTCTCTGTAGTCGTTTCCAAGTGTTTTGTGTAAGCTAGTCCACTTTGTTTTGGGTTATGTGCGGCTCGTTGCATTCTTCGCTCATTTTGGAATGAGTGAATGGTCCATCATGGGGTTCGATTACGGCACTCCTTTAGAAGAAGCACACAACGTGGACGTAGATTGGCTGTCCTGCGAGAGGGGAGGGGGGAGGAGAGGGTGGGGGGCTTCTTACCCCGAACTGCTCCTATCCCCTCGGTCGCTCAAAGTTCTCACTTGTTTCAATCACGGTCAAACCACGTTATAGCGTCCGCACTTGCCCGTGTTGACTAGACTTTGCATCTCGCAACTCGTCATACTGCTGTATTTCAGAGCCTCTGTGGAAACTTTCTTACATTTTTTGAATGCCAGTAATAGATCCAGTCTAACACATATAGGAGTATATAGTGAATTGCGGGAAAATTAAAAATTTCATATTTTTATTTGTTCCATGATTACGTTTATGAGATGTTGTGCTCATTTCAGTACTAATGCGTCAGATTTCTTCTTCCCTTTAGATTTTTTGCTAGATTCTTCTTTAGCTTGAAGAACCATTTACGTTTTTGTAAAAATTTAAGTCAACACGGCCATAGTTTGCATGTGTTGCGAATCTCTCGCCCAGCGCAAAGTCCGAAGCGACTAGAAAAAAGCGCAGTTGACTCCTGTACATAAGATGGATAAGAGAACGGACGTGCAAAATTACAGCCGATATCCTTAACAGTGGTGTGCTGCAGCATTCTTGAGTTATCCTAAATTCGATATAATAAATACCCTTGAGACATAAAAGCTTCTTTCCGCAAATCAGCACGGATTTACAAAGCATCGCTTGTGCTAAATTCAGCTTGTTCTTTCCTCCTACGACATCTTGGCAACTGTGGATGAAGAGCAACGAGCAAATTCCAAATTCCTAGATTCCGGGAAGCGTTCGACCCAGTGTCCTACTGCAAACTGTTAATGAAGGTCCGAGCGTAGCTATAGGTTCCCAGATATGTGAGTGGCCCTAAAACTTCTTAATTAACTAAAAAAAAGCTGTACGTTCTCTTGGCGAGTGTTCATCATAGACAAAGGAATCGTCAGGAGTGTCCCAGGGAATTGTGGTACATAAATGACCTGGCGGACAAAGTGGACAGCAATTTACGCAGTGGTGTACGGGAAGGTGTGGTCGTTGAGTGTCTATATGACGGTACATGATGACTTAGATAAAATTTCTAGTTTGTGTGATAAACTGGCAATTTGTTCTAAATATAGAAAACTGTAAGTTAGGGCGGATGTGTAGGAAACTCAATCCTGTAATGTTCGAATTCAGTATTAATGGTGTCTCATGTCAGTTAAATATAGGGTGTTACAAAAAGGTGTGGTGTCACCGCCAGACATCACACTTGCTAAGTGGTAGCTGTAAATCGGCCGCGGTCCATTTAGTACATGTCGGACCCGCGAGTCGCCACTTTCAGTGATAGCAGACCGAGCGCCACCACACGGCAGGTCTCGAGAGACGTACTAGCACTCGCCCCAGTTGTACGGACGACGTAGCTAGCGATGCACACTGACGAAGCCTCGCTCATTTGCAGAGCAGATAGTTAGAATAGCCTTCAGCTAAGTCAATGGCTACGACCTAGCAAGGCGCCATTAGCCTTACATAGCTTGTATCTAAAGAGTCTTACTTGTATCGTCAAGAGCTATGTACCACAAGGATGGATTAAAGTTAAGTATTCCAGGAGCTACGTACTTTTCTTTATAGCATTCATTACGTATCCTGTTGCAGACCTATCTCTATTCTGTGTGAGCTTAGCGCGTGCCTTTCGGTTACCCGTCACTGTGGACTGGCTGTCTTGTTACGCCACAACAGAAGGTACGGCCAAACTTTCAGGAAACATTCCTTACACACAAATAAAGAAAAGATGTTATGTGGAGATGTGTCCGGAAACGCTTAATTTCCATGTTAGAGCTCATTTTAGTTTCGTTCTTCCACCTCCGCTCAATGGAGCACGTTATCATGATTTCATACGGGATACTCTACCTGTGCTGCTGGAACATGTGCCTTTACAAGTACGACACAACATGTGGTTCATGCACGATGGAGCTCCTGCACATTTCTGTCGAAGTGTTCGTACGCTTCTCAACAACAGATTCGGTGACCGATGGATTGGTAGAGGCGGACCAATTCCATGGCCTCCACGCTCTCCTGACCTCAACCCTCTTGACTTTCATTTATGGGGGCATTTGAAAGCTCTTGTCTACGCAACCCCGGTACCAAATGTAGAGACTCTTCGTGCTCGTATTGTGGACGGCTGTGATACAATACGCCATTCTCCAGGGCTGCATCAGCGCATCAGGGATTCCATGCGACGGAGGGTGGATGCATGTATCCTCGCTACCGGAGGACATTTTGAACATTTCCTGTAATAAAGTGTTTGACGTCACGCTGATACGTTCTGTTGCTGTGTGTTCCACTCCATTATTAATGTGATTTGAAGAGAAGTAATAAAATGAGCTCTAACATGAAAAGTAATCGTTTCCGGACACATGTCCACATAACATATTTTCTTTCTTTTTGTGTGAGGAATGTTTCCCGAAAGTCTGGCCGTACCTTTTTGTAACACCCTGTGTATGGCCGTAAAGTTGCACGTAAGTTGGTAGTAACTAAGGTGAACGACAGACTTTGGTTTATTGAGAGAACTTTAGGAAAGTTTGGTTCATCAATAAAGGCAACTGCCTATAACGCATTTAAAGGCACACTTACAGGATCGGCGATGATATATTCAAAAACGTATATATGAGAACATAAATAAAGAATTACTTAAGATATTAACTAGTATAAGCGGTTGTTTCGATTCTGGCTTGAAAATCACTGAAATATTGGAATAGTTACGCAGTCCAGTTGGCTTGCTGAGAAGACGGCACATTTTTTGTTCCTGTAGCTGTCCAGATCGGACGCATATCTGCCACCGTTGCAGATAATTATTTGGCACACCGCCATTATTACCACTTTATTGAGACGCAGTCTCACTAAGCGTACTCATAGTTGCACACACCAACAGAATTAATGCAAGTGTCTTTGTAATTTAAATTATTGTTATATTTTGTGAATACAGTGGTATTATTTAATCTTGTGTTTCATTTATGTTGCAAGCTATTGTTCCAATTAAAAGACATCTTGGCATGGACTAAAGGTTCCGTGTTACAAATATTATGAATGGTCCAGCACGAGCCAATGCTTTGGAATTATTGAATCTACGAAGTCCGATAGGGAAATATTTTCAGAAGAGTCACTCATGGTCAAACTTACAACGGACGGAGCATACGCAAAAAAGCCATGGGAAAGCGTCCAAACTTTGTATTAAGCATCATTAGAAATTTATACCCTGATCACATACTACTATGAAATGATAATTAAATGAAACCTTCAGCTGCCAACAGGTGTTGTTGATATACTTCCATGGGACCGTTGAAAGTGTGTGACCCGACCGGGACTCGAACCCGGCATCTCCTGCTTACATGGCAGACGCTCTATCCATCTTTTTTTTTTTCTTTATTTTGTTCGGTATTGTTCATTGCGTTTGGTCAGGTCGGACGTCACAAGACATCCGTTCAAGTTGATCGTTGATTCCTTCACTCAGTTTTTTTTTTAACAGAGAGCACGCAGCCCTCTGACCGAACACGCTGAGCTACCGTGCCGGCAACCCATCTGAGCCACCGAGGGCACAAAGGATAGAACGACTGCAGATACTTATCCCTTGCTCGCCTCCCGTGAGAGCCGGCCGGAGTGGCCGAGCGGTTCTAGGCGCTACAGTCTGGAACCGTGCGACCGCTACGGTCGCAGGTTCGAATCCTGCCTCGGGCATGGATGTATGTGATGTCCTTAGGTTAGTTAGATTTAAGTAGTTCTAAGTTCTAGGGGACTGATGACCTCAGAAGTTAAGTCCCATAGTGCTCAGAGCCATTTGAACCTCCCGTGAGACCCACATTTCCAACTGTCCGCAACCTATGAAATGTCCCCTTTGAACAATTTATACAGGACTGTGCTTAAACTGACACACAATATTTTTAGCGCAACGCAGTCTGACTTTCAAAATTCCCTACTAAAGAATGGCCCTGACAAACATTAAACTATACCTTTCACAAATCACTTACCTCACAAAAATCTTCGCTGCTCAAGCTACTGCAATACAGCGAGCGCCACTACTGCCAGCTAAATAAAAGATTCAAACTATGGAAGGCACTAACTACTGATAGGGATAGTTAGCAAATGAAAGATATTAATAGAGAACGAACAATGTATTTACCTTGATATCATCACAAGTCATAATATATATATATCAGTTCATGACAAATTACAAACCTCCGCCATCTCTCTCCCCACATCCACCACTGCTGGCGGCTCACCTCCAACTGCGCAACGCTACGCGCTGTTCACAGCCAGCTGCCTAACACTACAATGGCGAGTATTACAACAATGCAAAGCAGCCACAGACTGCACACAGCACAGCCAGTGATTTTCATATTGAGCGCTACGTAACATTGCCAATAAGAAAACATAAACAGCCTACTTACATAGAGAAAACATGAACAGCCTACTTACATAGAGAAAACATGAACAGCCTACTTACATAGCCCCCATGCTCCCCACAAAAAATTTTACAAAATTTTTTTGGGCAGTGGCCAATAATGATTTGATAAAATTTTTCATAATTACAATAACAAAGAAATCAAATGCACACACTTATTGATATTATGTTGGTCAAAAGCTCAAATTTTCTCACAGTCCATAAAGACAGTCCTAATCGTACATAACAGTAGAATAGCAGTGTTTTTCTCAAAGTCTGAGCAGTAAAACACAATGCACATGGAAGTAGTGGATTTCCATGCAGTCTCGAAGAAGTAGTGTTGTTCTTCCAACGAAAAGACAGTGCTGACTCTTGACATGCAGACAGGTAATGGGCCACAATGGAGCAAACCCACAGCAGAGTCATTCGAAGTTTTGAAGTATATTGGTAGGTAGGTCATCACAGAGCAGACCCACTGGAGTCCTGGTAGAGATTGTGGTACTGGTGGGCCACCAGAGGTGCAGACCCCACTGCAGTCCTTGTAGAAATAATGGTATTGATGAATCATCAAAGATGTAGACCTACTGTAGTCCTTGTAGACACGGCCAGCAGCCATCTGTTGCGACTGTGCAGGTGCACAATCACCATCGAAGATTCTTGCAGAGAATATAGCAAGTCCATAAACCACCACTTGTGCACTCAGAAAGTTTTTCTTTTAATTGTCCTTAGAACCAGCAATGCTGTTATCCAGTCCCTTGCTGAATTACCAACACATGTGCAAACACTATCAGTCCCTACTTCTCACATATTGTCCATATACTATGACCAACAGAAACGTGTGCAGTGAAATGTAACTAACAAGTTAATAATGTCATGAACTGGTGACAATTACAATTTTATAACATAAGAATACAATTACAAAGGTACAAAATACATCATTAAAAACATAACAATACAGATAACATTTGTAGTAAAACAGGCGTTACAAAAGAATAGAAATAAACATATACATCAGTGTTACAAAAATAGTGACATAAGTACATACATAAAATAATGAGAATAGTTTTCAAAACATTAATTTCACACATGAACATTGAAACAGAACAGAATTGTAAACAACTTTACAAAGAAAATAACATATTATTAATGCAACTTATATTTGAGGATAACAGTATTCCTCCTCATAGTGAATATAGCTTAGTATTAGAAGAGAAAAAAAATACACAGAGACAGGAAGAAAACAAATACTCAAGGGTACACAAACACATAGTGGGATAACACCAATAGGAAAGGACAGGGTTCGTTTTCAGTGTAACATTTGGTACTGCAGTCCAACCCAAAACTTCATATATCTTTCTTCTTATTTCATCCTTTGTTTCCACCAAAAAAAATTCTAACTAAGCATGCTTTCTGTGTTTATATGTTCACACATCTCTTACCTCATTTTTATTTTCCATTATCTTACCTCATCATTTATTTCCAAGAAAATCCTACCTAAACCTGTTTTCTCAATGCATTTCTTCCAATTCATCGCAACTCATTCTCTTAGAGGCTACCCCCTCTTAAGCTAACGTAAATCTACTGAGCTCAGATGCTAAACTAAGGGACGAGGCAATGCAGCAGCACAAAATAATTAACACAGACTGCAATGACAAAAAAATTCAAATTTGCAAAGCAAGCAGCATTAATGAGCAAAAGTCAAATTCAATAACACTATGCCTGGCAAACAGCAGCAACTTATACCTAAACATGACATAGCGCAAGCAAAAAATATATTACACTAAACAACAATGCAGATAAGGGAAATGTATATTCACATCTTAATGTCTATGTAATTAAAGTGGTGCACCACAAGAAGTTATTCTACCAAAAAGTTACCAATTACTTGAAAAGAAAATTATGAATGCAGTTACTAGTTCCTTCTTATTGTTCTTTCCTTTCCAAGTGCTCCTTTTTTAAAGAATGTGGATCATAAAATAATTATTTAATAGATCTGTTGACAGAAAGTGTTCACATTAGCAAATGCATTTCATTTTATAAAAGCAATGCTGCAACACAGCTGGAAACCAGATATCAAATGAAATAAGCAATTACGCAAACCAAAGCATAAAAACATCATTCAATAGCTATGTGGCATTTCGTAAGTCAGTAGCTCTCAATTCTCGTAGAAAGACACTTGTCATTATCAGGTTTGCAGATGTAAGAATATTTCCAAGGATAATGGCCTCCCCTTTTTTTTGTGCTACCTGTGCCGCTGAAAAGCGCTCGCAATAATGGCTTTTTCTCCAGGCGTCTGACACAGCTGGGTGCCCGCGACGCATTACGTGCAGGTGGTCACTTAACTTTCGTACGGAAATATTTACGACAGGAGATTCTGCTACCGTGGTAGTCTCATATAAAAATATTTCACAGGTCAAGAATTAGCGTTGCAAATCTGTAGAAACAAAACCCTATAAATATAACAGTGTCCAAAAAATGTTCAGTGGCATTGTGATACATTCACACATGATTCACACATGTCATAACTCTTAAAGTACGATTCTTGGTTTCCAACATCCTTTTTCACAAGTCAAGAGTCCCTACCCACTATTCATTACTCCTTACCTTATTACACATATACGTATCCATCGACACTCGTCAATATTTCGTCATTATAAATATGAAGCATAATCAAATAACTCATATAGTAGCCTCAGCCTATTAATCGTAAACATACCTCAGCAGCATAATACACATCGTCGTCGTAAAAATAACATCATAGCACCTCAGTCAAATCTCAAAAACGTCGTAGCATTCTGCAATAATTTCAAAACCTAAAAAAATTCTCTGCTCATGTCAAAAGTGTCATCTGCCTCAAACGTACTTTAAAAATCATGAATCCATACCAAATACATCATTCAAAGCTCTCATAGTATCACAATGGTTCCGAAAAAATATGAGCATTTCACAAAGTACAGACAAAATACAGTTTCATAAGTGTGAAGTTATCCAACGGTGTAATTGCGTAAACATCTGTCACTGATGTAGTAAAAAACATGTTTATCTCTCAGTTAAATGATCAGATAGCTGTGTAATTTGTGTGTTAGAGAAATATGGTACCGATGTGTAAAGTTGTATAAGCAAATACCATATTAGCTAGGGTTCCTTGTGCTTGCCAAACACATGGTACACAAAGTAGGCGTGTACCCCCCTGAGGATAAATGTAATTATACCCTCAGGTGTTACAAATTACAGCAATGGAATGAAATGTATCACGGAAAACTTTCTTTGTAATTAAAAAATCTTTGAAAATAAGTGTTTTAAGTATAAGATTAATCACTCAAATGCGTGTCCTGTAGCGCTAAATGCGCGTCTTGCTGTAAGATAATTCTGTGGAACTGTCGTAGTTATCGTCCTCTGTAAGCAAAGTTCTGCTAAAGTCAATGTACTTACCTCATGATACACAAAAGTGAAATGCTTTACGTATAGATATCTTAGTTATTACGCTTATTGCCGTGATGAGGAAAGTACTGTACAGTAACGTATTGTTATGCCACGAAAAAGGCTGTCTCATTGTTGCTATACCACAAAAGTTACTACTAAAACATGTTTTTCTTCCTAGAAGAATTCAGAAAACTGTGCAGATATAAAACAGATACACTGCAAAAGCAACATTGTAAATTGTCACTCATTAGTAGCGTCGTGATAAAAATCGTGTAGCTGTCACATAAACTAAACTCTGTGTCATCTGGTATCTCTCAGACAGTACTTTAAATCCGGAATGTATTTTCAAGTAAACCAAAATGTTGCATTAAAATCTCATTAGCAGTACTGGTAAATGTTCTAATCGTACAACTAACAAGCAAGAATGTACACACACAATTACACTGTGTCGTCTGTTCGCAATAACAATGCATTCGTAATTTCTGTTTAAATAATTTCTCTTGGTTCTTGGCTGGATATTTAACTTCAAACATTGTTGCATGGTAACAGTTTCTAAAGCATACTAGTAACGTGAAGTGAAACGTTTTATGGCAAAGACAAAGTTAAAAGGCAGATTATCTGTCAATAAATGGTTTTACATGAGAAATGTGGTGTAAACCTTTACTCTTCCTAGTACGCAGAGTTTCAACTTCAACGCAATTATCATGTGGTATACGTCGGATTCTGTAAGGTCCATTGTAAACTAGAAAGAATTTGTGACTCAAGTGTTTCTTCTTATGTGACAATGAATGAGCTTTAATGAGAACTTTCTGACCAATACATAATTTCTTTGCATTTGCTTTACCGTTTAGTTTTCTCCGTTTGTCTGCTGCAGATTTTATATTTTTAAGAGCCAAATCAATTATGTCTTTGTGTCGAAGTTTACGTGTATTCGGGAAAGGTACAAGCTCTCTGATTCTGTTCGGAGGTTCCACATTCTTCAGTACAAGAGTAGGTGGTAAAGCAGTGGAATCATGAGGCATTTCATTCAGCACATTTTGAAATAAGTGTAAATATCTGTCCCAATGCTGATGCTTTCTGTGACAATAAAGTCTGCAAAGCTTATTGATTTCTTTCATAATCCGTTCAGACGGGTTACAATGTGGTGAGTACAATGAAATAAAAACAGGTTTGATTTTATGGTTGCGAAGCATGCGTGACCAAACAGCAGATCTGAATTGCGGTCCGTTATCTGAAATGACTTTGCTAACGTGTCCAACTTCACGTAAGAAACTTTTAACAAAAGCGTTGGATACAGACCGTCCAGTGGCTTTACGTAACGGTGTGAAAGAAACAAATTTTGAAGTAAGTTCAACAGCGACTAGAACGTACGAAAATCCATTAGATGTTCTGACAAGCGGTCCCAAGAGATCAACAGCCGCAAATTCTTTTAATTTAGAAGGAATAATAGGAAACAACGGAGCACGATGTGAGACAGTAGATGGTTTTGCCTTTTGACAAAGTTTACAAATAGACAAGACTCTTCGAATTCTTTTTTCCATATTGTTAAAATAACAAGTCGTTCGAAGAATATGATAACATTTTCGTGGGCCAAAATGTGCGTAGCTGAAATGAATGTACCAAATGAGCTTATTAACAAAATCGTCTGGAATGCAAAGTACCCATAGCTTGTCATCAACAGTGCAGCGTTTGAAGAGTATGTTGTTTCTAACCAGGTAATAATGCCGAATCTGTGTGTGTGTCTTTTCATGCCATTTGCTCTTGATGTCCTTCCAAATCGGATCTTTATCTTGTTCATGAGCAATGTCCTTTAAAGATGTGGTGATGAAGTTTTCAAAGGCGACTTTCTGAATGTAAAGAATACTGAAATTTTTCTGGAGGTTGCCTTCTGTGGTACTTTTCTCAAGCCCAGCCGGTGCGCGTGACAGTGCGTCCGCAACAATGTTCTCCTTGCCGGGAATGTAGACTATTGTGAAGCGGAATTCTTGCAGAAACAATGCCCAACGTTTTAACCTGTCATGATTTAATTTTGAAGACATAAGAAATTGTAATGCACGATGATCACTGTATACTTTTACGTGCTTACCAGAAAGAAAGAAACGGAATTTGTTAAATGCCCAAACGATAGCTAAAGCTTCTAATTCAGTAACGGAATAATTTTTTTCAGATTTTGTTAGCACTCGGCTAGCAAAAGCAATGGTTTTCTGAACAGTAGTGTCATTTTCTGTGGCTTCTTGAAATAAATGGGCACCAAGACCGACTTTAGAAGAATCCGTGCTAAGGCAGAAATCTTGTGACAGATCTGGATGAGCTAAGATTGGCGCGTGAAGTAACGCTTCTTTCAAAGAATTGAATTCCAACTGTGCTTGTTCGTCCCAGTTCCAAATAGTATTTTTTCCAGTGAGAGAACAAAGTTTTGGTGTAACAAGAATTTGCATATTCAGAAAACGACGGTAAAAATTTACGAGACCTAGAAAACTGCGGACTTGTCTTTTTGTGGATGGCACTGGAATGGCTCTGATTGCTTCTAACTTTTCAGGATCCGGCTGAATGCCTTCAGAAGAAATAATATGTCCCAAAAACCTCACCTTTGACCTACCGAATTCAGACTTTTCCAAGTTAACTGTAATTCCAGATTCTGCAAAAATATGTAACACGCTGTTGAGGATGCGATTGTGTTGTTCCCATGAGGCTTCTGCTATCAGAATATCGTCTACATATAAGGTGATGTGACGTTTTAAGAACTCAGGTAATATGGAATTTAGCCCGCGAATGAATGCTGCCGAAGAAATGTTCAAACCAAAGGGAAGTTTCCGAAACTGATAACAAACGCCGAAACAAAGGAAAGCTGTGTATTTTCTACATTCTGGATGAAGTTCGATCTGATAAAAGCTGGATCTGAGATCAATGGAAGACAACACTTTTACACCATTAAAATTTTGAAGAAGTTCTTCTAACGTTTGCGGCCTGTCTGTTTCAGGAATAATGATCGTATTGATTTGTCTCGAATCTAAGACAAGCCTGATCGATCCATTTTTCTTCTCAACAACATGTAATGGATTGTTGTATGAGCTTACTGCAGGCTCAATAATGCCCTCATTAAGCATAGATTGTATTTCTGTTCTAACACGGTCCCTATAATGCGCCGGAATTACGTATGGTCTAACACAAAATTTAGTATGCTCACGAACACGAAATTGGTATTGAAATCCCTTGATTGTTCCTGTTTTGTGAGTAAAAACTGTGGAAGGTGCTTGTAAAATCTCAAAAAGGTCTTGCCTATCATTGTCATTACAATTCTCAATTGTTTGAATTTTATTCTGAATTAACTTATTAGTGTCAAATGCGCCGTCGATATCATCCCTGTCAGTACTTGCAGAGTGATTGTTAGTGTCTAGTTCCGTAGAAAAGTCCGAACTGTTGTCTAACAGAAGGTAAAGCCGATTAATTTCCTCGTCATGGTTTGAGAGCCAATCTTCAAATTTCAAAGCTATTGACTTACCTTCTTTCTCTAAACTTATTTCAGCATCGTGAAAGTTTAAGATTGCTTTGTATTCATTCAAAAAGTCTACTCCCAATATGATTTCCGTCGACAATAATGGAACAATGAGAAAGTTCATAGAGAAGCTGTGGCTTTGACAAAAGAATTCTAAATTGGTTTGTTGGCGTACATCTACACTTTTTCCAAAGATTGCACCTTGTAATTTAATCTTACGTAACGGAAGTGTGGGGCAATCGTTCGATTTGTTGCATTTGCTAAAGGCTGTTTCACTGATTACTGAAATGGGACTGCCAGAGTCAAGTACTGCCGTAAATTTTATGTCATTTACTGTAATGTGAATCACAGGATATGCAATGTTGTTATGTTTTATGTCGTGTTCCTGGAGTAAGATGTCCCTAATGTCTTCCATTTTTACGTAATTACTAGCTACGGCAGCTGCGTCGTCAGTTTCATAAGTATGTTTTGTGGCTGCCAGCGGTGTGAGTCATTGCCTATTGTCTCTTTGTTGGCGCGCGTCGTTATTGGGATTTGGAGACCTAACTTCTACAAATTCACCTCCTCGAGAGGGCCCTGCCCTGTTTAAATCCCGCCAGTTCTGATGCAATTCAGGTCTGTCGTTACGATCACATCGTCTGTCGTCATGTCGATAGCTCCTGTAGTTTCTTTCTTGTCGGTTAAGTGGTGGAGAATTTCTCCCTGAATCGTAACTGCGCGCTGGACCGTTGCGTCTAAAGTTATTCTGTCTCCCTTGATAATAATTGTTTTGGTTCCCATATTGTCTGTTTCTCTGATTGTCTCTCTGATAGTCATTACCACGGAGAGGTGATCTTTCCCTGTAATTATTACTACTCTGCCAACGGTTGTCATACGGGTGGTGTCTGTTTTGGTCACGATATGTGTTGTGAGAATAGCCTTGTCGTGTCCAGTTATTATTTCTTTCATCATGGAATTGTGACAGATGTGACCTGTAATTGTTGTGCTCCTGTTTCCGCGTTCCCCGATTGTCGGTGTCAATTTCCAATTCTTGTAACAGACCCTGAAATGCTTCAATGTCATCTTTGCAACGTCCTGCTAAAATAATATGTCGTAAATGTTCAGGCAATTTGAGTAAGCAAATGCGGATGAGTTCTGAGGGGCTGTATGGGTTTGAAAGATATTGATTCTTGTGCAACATGTCTTCAAAATATTTCACAAGACTGGAGAATTCAGATTGTTCGAAATGTTTCATCATTATGATGCCATGTTTTACGCGGTCTTGTGTGGCTTGAGACCAATATGCTGAGAGGAAGGCATGATAAAATTCTCCTTCACTGTGACAATCGTGAATGACCGATCGCATTCTTACAGCTGGTTCATTCTCTAAATAGCCACACATAAATTCTAATCTGTGTTCTAATGACCAGTTGGGAGGAAAACAATGAGAGAATTGATGGAGCCATGCTTGTGGATGAATGTCGTTGCCAGAATTCTTAAATGTTTTGAATTTACGTGTAGTAATGAACAGCTTATAGTCAAAATCGTCATGTCGGCGAGTCGCATGTCGGTCATTGTTACTTCGTTTCGGCGGTTCCATCTCAAAATCCAATGCGCCTTGCCAATTTCTTTCACAATTTCCGAAGTGCCCTGTGTTGTTATTTTGTGTCTGTTCCGTATTTGTATGTCCCTCTTCCCGTATTGGGGCGCGAGTGTCCTCTAAAATACGTAATTCTTGTACTACTTGTGCCAACTGATCTTGCACTTCCCGGATTTCTCTTTTGTACTGTGTATTGATTTGATTTTGATTTTGTTTGAATTTTCTAATTTGTTCATACTCTTCTGTGTCAGTGAAGGCTACAGGTGTTGTGTCATTCAGATCATCATCTACCTTTTTAGATAAGTTAGTGAACTGATCTGAAAGTTCGGCTACTTTATCCGATAGTGAAATCATTTCCTCTGTATGTTTTTCTGAACCAAGTTTCAGAGTGTCCATTTGTGTTGCAATCGTCTCTACTGTGACCTTTAAGTTTTCCTGAGTTTTTGCAAGTTGCGTAACCGAATCGGTAGATGCAACTGAGTCCATTTTAGTTTGCAAGGTCTCATGATTTTCATGAACAATAGTTTGCAGTTCTTTTATGGCTGCTTCGTGATTCTGTAATGCATTTTCATGCCGCGAAAAAATAGGCTGAAAATGCTCACAAATTTGTGTTTTTACGTCATTACACACTTTTTGACATTTCGATTCAATGTTATGTAACTCAGTAGTTAAATCTTCACGTGTTTGTTCAAGTGTGGTGTCTAACTTCCGAAGATTTTGTTCCACTGTGTCTAACTTTTGAAGCTTTTGCTGTGTCTGTCCCATTTGTTGTATTAATTGTAATAACAATGCATTAGTGTCTGGAATCTGTTCCTCTACTCTTTTCGGCAGTGCATTTGCACCGGCAACATTCACATTTTGACAAGCTGAAAATGTGTCTTGACTTATTTGAGAAAACGGTGAGGATCCAAAACCTAACTCTACAGTATTTGCAAAATTGTGTCTTGTCATTTCGGATTCCTGAGGCGAGCTGTTGCAGACCGATCGATCGATAATGCTTCCCTGTTCACTACCTGTTTCACTGTCTACACCATTGTTTGCCGCCCGCTCCATTTCCCTATGCACAATTACCAAATTACTACTTTGAACATTAGTAAATTCATTACTCGGCGGCGCTGATAAGCTACGCTCGTCGTCACTATTATTTCTCAATTTAGTTTGGAGCATAGTGTTACGTTTTTCACACGCCATTATTGTCACAATATTTCACACGACAACACAGAAAAACACAATTTGAAGAGCAAAAATAAGAGAACACATTAACATAACACTGAAAATAATATCTAGTTAATTACAGCTGCGAAATACTTGGTGCAAATCTATATGCATGCCACAACTGTTTTACTGTACAACAATGAAAGGCTACAACTACAAAGGAGATTCTCTCTACAATTACGCGCTAGCAATAAACAAAAGCTACACTAAATACACAAACTACAAGAAAAATCAGAAGATTCCAGTGAGGTATCCTAGGCTAAGGGTCGACATATGAAACGTCCCCTTTGAACAATTTATACAGGACTGTGCTTAAACTGACACACAATATTTTTAGCGCAACGCAGTCTGACTTTCAAAATTCCCTACTAAAGAATGGCCCTGACAAACATTAAACTATACCTTTCACAAATCACTTACCTCACAAAAATCTTCGCTGCTCAAGCTACTGCAATACAGCGAGCACCACTACTGCCAGCTAAATAAAAGATTCAAACTATGGAAGGCACTAACTACTGATAGGGATAGTTAGCAAATGAAAGATATTAATAGAGAACGAACAATGTATTTACCTTGATATCATCACAAGTCATAATATATATATATCAGTTCATGACAAATTACAAACCTCCGCCATCTCTCTCCCCACATCCACCACTGCTGGCGGCTCACCTCCAACTGCGCAACGCTACGCGCTGTTCACAGCCAGCTGCCTAACACTACAATGGCGAGTATTACAACAATGCAAAGCAGCCACAGACTGCACACAGCACAGCCAGTGATTTTCATATTGAGCGCTACGTAACATTGCCAATAAGAAAACATAAACAGCCTACTTACATAGAGAAAACATGAACAGCCTACTTACATAGAGAAAACATGAACAGCCTACTTACACCTATATTCGTAATTTTCCTAAAGGATATTTGCCCATTCACACATTACTCGCGCCAACTAAGGTGACGATTTCCGTAAGAGTTCGGGAAAAGTGTGCGCATTCACACAGAAGAAGGTCAATGGTTATGAACTATATGAAGATAGTAACTGTTTTGAAAGAACAGATACCAGTGATGACCATGCAGCTTCTCTAGAAAGAAATGATAATTAAACGAAACCCTCAGCTGCCAACAGGTGTTGTTGATATACCTCAATGGGTCTTACGGTAGGCGAGCAAGAGATAAGTTCCTGCAGTCGCTCTATCCTCTGTGCCTTCGGTGGCTCAGCTGGATAGAGCGTCTACCATGTAAGCAGGGATCCCGGTTCGAGTCCCGGTCGGGGCACACTTTTCAACTGTCCCCATTGAGGTATATCAACAACTGCCCAACTGAGTGTTTCGTTTAATTACCATTTCTTTGTAGAGAAGCTGCATGGTCATCACTGGTATCTGTTCTTTCAGAACAAAAATGGTTCAAATGGCTCTGAGCGCTATGGGACTTAACATCTGAGGTCATCAGTCCCCTAGAACTTAGAAGTACTTAAACCTAACTAACCTAAGGACATCACACACATCCATGCCCGAGGCAAGATTCGAACCTGCGACCGTAGCGGTCGCGCGGTTCCTGACTGAAGTGCCTTTAACCGCGTGGCCACACTGGCCGGCCTTTCAGAACAGTTACTATCTTCATATAGTTCATAACCATTGACCTTCTTCTGTGTGAATGCGCACACTTTTCCCGAACTCTTACGGAAATCGTCACCTTAATTGGCGCGAGTAATGTGTGAATGGGCAAATATCCTTTAGGAACATTACGAATATAGGTTGTGGACAGTTGGGAATGTGGGTCTCACGGGAAGCGAGCAAGGAATAGGAACCTTCACTCACTGTATTTTCTGTGCCTTCGGTGGCTCAAATGGATAGAGCGCCTGCCATGTAACCAGGAGATCCTGGGTTCGAGTCCTGGTCGGTGCACACATTTTCAACTATCCCCATTGAGGTATATCAACAACACCTGTTGGCAGCTGAGGGTTTCGTTTAATTATCATTTCTTTCTAGAGAAGCTGCATGGTCATCATTGGTATCTGTTCTTTCAGAACAGTCACTATTTTCACATACTACTATCATTATCTATTATTATCTGTCTGTTGTCCGAGACTCTCAAACCAGACCGGAAAAGCCTATAAATTAAAGACCCTTGTGCAATCTAATCTTGAGTAGTGCTCTAGTATTTGGTATCCTCACCACACCGGATTAAAGGAAGACTTCGAAGCAATTCAGATGTGTGCTGCTAGATTTATTACCGGTTGGTTCGATCAACACGCGAGTGTTATGGAAATGTGCCGTGAACTCAAATGCGAATCCCTGGATGGAAAATGACCTACTTCCCATGGAACTTTGCGTATTACGTTGACCATGCGGCAAAACCTGCTGTGGCAGTTGGCTAACGGGTTCCCGGTGCAATTACGGATCCTTGGTCCGGCGCATAGTATTAAGCACAACAGGAAATTTGACCTGTGCACCGCTCCAGATACTTTTACCGGCTGCTCTCACGTGTCCCAGAAACTGACACCAGTTCCTCAGTCATCGAGTTTCTTAAGAATAGACGGAAATATTGGCAAATTCTGGTGATTCACTGACCTTTCACACAAAAGCAAAATATTTACTTTCATCTTTAAACATAAGCATATCGGGCTGGAAGTTATCAGAAACCGAGGATTTTTCTAAAGCACTCAGTCGGAATTTATTGTGATGTAACATTACTGCATCGTGTTCGTATATACATATTCCGGTTTTCTGTTAATGACGGAATAAATATAATGTGGTAGTTCCAGTTTCATTGCTTAACTCTTAAATTACGGATACGTTTTAGTGCCATCTTGGTAGCTCACATTAACTTTATAGACGTCATAACATAGTTAATGTGATAAAATTCGATAGATGGTCTATTTAAATTCGCTAATTTGTCTTTGCCAGTTGTACTACTGTGGCGGCGCGTTAACCCTAGTACTCTTTAATTTTGGATAACAAAGGCAGAATGAGTCACTGTACTAACATCGCAGTGCCTTCTATTCGACTTCCTGCTGCTCTAACACCAGGGTACACTTGCCTTCCAGAACACCAGAAATAATTAAACGTACAATGTTTATATTGAAGTAGATGTTATTTACTCATAACAGAGAACTAGCCTCAGAAAGTTCCAGGGGTATTGAGCCAAATTATTATTCAAAGTCGAATGAGTGGAACAAGGTACAACACCAACCTACACAATGACAAATATTTTGAATTTCGACGTCAGGATATGTACTGATGAAGATAATAAAGCCGAAATAAGCTTATACACAATATAGCAAGCAGTATTTTTCTTCTAATTCTCTGCATAAATATCTTATGTTTAGCTTCACAAACTGCAAGGCTAAGACCCTTTCTGTGCAGTATACAACAAGAAATAGACTTTCGGAAACTCAAAACCTTACATCACTCAGCGACACATATTACAGCTTAAAGTCGCATATTGGAATCTCATCTGACATAGAAATCCTACTCACAATGAATACGAGTCTCTAAAAATTCTGATTATCTCGTAATAATCTTATCCGCGCATTAGCTTAGGCGACAATAACTTTAAAACGATTTCTTTAAGAATTCTTCTGATATGTCTTAATAAGTCGCTACCATTTGTTCAATCCGTTAAATCTGCTCGCATCAAATAGCAATATCTTTCAATGCTGCTACAGAGAGATTACTCGTATGTAATTAAGCATAGCGACAGTTATTAATTATCAATAAATCTCTCTTTCTTTATTTTCTGAGAAGTAGTTAAACGTAACAGAAATATATGAATATCTTTTGCTTTCTAATTCCTTTCCGTTTAAACACTACGTCGTAATCAGAACTTTAGATACCTTGCCAACTGTTCGTAATGTATAGCAAAGATAACACAATCTTTGAATGTCAACGATAATGTGTAATTACCACTAAACTTCATTACGAACTGTTATTTGCTCAAAAGAAACTCACAAAATACCAGCCTTTTTTTACTTTCTGTTACCTTTTCCTCTATCTTTTCGTTAACTAGCCGAAAATATCAAACAGATTCCCAATTGCGTATTTAATTTCATTAAAATCCGAAATTACAACCAACGAGCAATAGCTAAGCTGGCTTGTTTCAGCACTTGCAGATTACTGTATTCTTTAAACGAACCTTTACCTTCTAGCAAATTTAGTTACTGATTTTGGTTACTATACCTGAATTACGTAAATCTTACGAATACTAACTCTATATCTGACTTTCTATTTCAACCTAGCACATTAATTCCAAATCTATGATACAAAATTCGGAGCTACCTCATGTACCTACAATAACTATAATTCAGAACAAAATCTCCCTTTTATATTTCAGTCACGTAGTATCAATATATTTGAATCTTTTAATGTATTTCAGTACAATTTCTCGACGTAACTGGTCGTGTGCCAGCAACAAATTAACACCCCAAACATAGGTAATAACACAATCAACAAAAATAAAATAAAAATCGTAAACAGCACCGCCTCTTTGACCCTGACAATCAACGGTCACAGCAAAGCTCTGCCTCTTCAGGGGTTGGCGTGACGTCACCCGTTACCGTTCCCTGTTTGAAAATAAGCCACTCGTCACTTTTCACTCTGAAAGTCTCAGTTTAATTACGTGCGGTTCGTTAACGGTTCCACTTTACTACGTTGCGCTCTAAACATCGGCTACAGGTACGATCTATTTAACCATCTGTGGGCCATTTCAAACTAACGAGCCAAATGATGCCCGCCGTATATATTAGGGCCCAAAATTCCACCAAAACTTTGCTCGATGCGCTTCAAACAATCTAATTCTCTACTGACAGACCAGCAAACAACCCCATCACCAATGAGCGAGTTGTAAGCCACTAACAATACGTAGCGGACCAAAAATTTGCATACCTCCGATATCCTCACAAAATTCAATTATTGTTATCGCATCAACATTTCACTCCAGCTGTGCCTTCCAACAAAGCCTAAATTTATCGCAATTCGCTATAATCTCCCACAGCATTAAAACTCTAGGAACAGATCACCCCTGGCAGTTTTACGCCAACTCAATGGCTAAACTGTCACTATGGCAACTCATAAGAACCAAAACATTCCAAGGTAGGGGGAGAAGAGAAGCCAGTTTACGCAGCTACAATGATTCACGATAGTGTCTTGTCAAACATCTGACTTACAGCACTCGTAAGCCTTCTAGACAGGCAACCTGGTTACACCAGACAATTACTTCAACCATACCCCACCCTAGCTAAACTTGAACGCCTTGTGACGATCCAAATTTCGCAATGACTGTATGTAGATGGATTACGAAATACATCTGGACTGCCTGATGCCTATACGTGAACTATCTATCACTCTCATGCAAATCGTGTGGGAACCATTAAAAACGAAGAAACACCCAACGCCACAGGTAGCATTACCGGCAGTGGCCTTCGGTAAACTCGAGCGGCGGCCGGCTACTTCGTGGCGCTTTTGTACCATCGCTGACTCTTGCGATGGCCAGTGGTTGCTTCACAGCTACAACATAGTCAGCCTTCTGTCATCTTGACGCGTACCGTGCAAATAGAACATTGTTTTGCACTTAGATGTCATACACATCACATTATACATTTTCACTTAGTTTTAATATACATATAAGTTTGGATGCCGAAGGTAATATACGCCATGCGTCTTGCACGGCACACATTATTTTTGTTCGCACATCTGGAATGTCATTTGAAAATATTGTTACAGACTCATTCTTCTTGTTGCTTGACAGTGAACCTTGTAATCCTTCTTGTCTTCATGTCTGTACATGTTGCCCTGTCTTCTGCTTCGTCTGCCAAGATTTCTCAAATCATACAGGGCGTCCATAAAAGAATACCTAATTTTCAATGGTCTATTATAATAGTATAATTGAGACTGTTTACAGTAAGCTGAAAGTAAACTAACCTAGCTTTCCTTACAAATGTGCAAAATTTGCATCTTTAGTTACAGGGCATACATCCAACAAAGAATCCAGTTCTTCAGACACTTCGGTTAAGTCCAGAGTGTTGAAAGCAATAGCCTCTTCAGTTCTGTGTCTGAACTGTGGTAATTTATTAGGTAGTGGCGGAATGTAGACACGATTCTTTATAAAGCCCCAAACGAAAAAAAATCCCGTGGCGTGAACTCAGGTGAACGTGGAGTCAAGCAGAAAAAAGTTCTGTCTTACTGACCATTACATCCAATCCAACGGTCAGAGATTTCGACGTTCGACCACTCTTGTACAAAGACATTCCAGTGCGGAGGGGCTCCATTTTGTTGCCAAATAAAGTTTTCAGGTTCGCCTTCTAACCGGGGAAAGTGTCATTCTTGCAACGTTTTCAGATAAGCTACCCGTGTTACGGAAACTTCAGCGAAAAAAAAGGTTGTCCGTACTCTTGAAGTATGGATACAGAGCAAAAACGTTTAAATTTGGGGAATCTCTTTGATACTGTACAGCTTCATAGGATGTGCTGACCCCCAGATACGAACGTTATGGGTTATGGATCATGACCTTTCCACTTAGATGAAAAGGTGCCTCATCACTGAACAACACACGATCAAGAAAGTCGTCTTCCCGCTGCAACACCTCACTGGCAATGTTATAACGTACACCATAGTCATCTGGCTTTAAAGCATCTACCAACTGTAGCCGGTAAGGACAGAAGTGTAAATGTTTTCTTAAAACCTTTCACATTGTCCTCTATGGCGACTGAACTGAAATTACAGATTCATTCTTAGCAAACTGCAAAACACAAAACACTTTACGTTCAGAGGTCGCCATGTTGTGTATGTTTCGCTGCAAGTGGGAAAACAACAAAGCAGTACTCGCGTAAGCACTTATCTTAAACTGTTGAGTTACTCTTTAACTGTGACCTCGAACCAACATTGTACAACGCTTACAACTTATTATATTAACGTTTATAAATGGGACTTTCTATAGTCACCATGCATTTTGTTCGACATCCTACATATATTGTTTCACTATTTGCTTCTACGATCTTTTATTACAATTTTCGAATGTTTAGCTGCTGCCGTATGCTATTTGATCATATTCCATCATTCATTTTGATTCCTCTGAGAGATTAGGTACCTACGAGCAAGAAATTTATTTAACCAGTTTTCCATTTACTATATAAATCTGATAATTTCATTTCCGTCGTGCAAAGTGTTTTGCTGCACCTATAGTCATTTATATTCTACAAACTGTCACATCCTTTCTCCAGATCTAGCATGAATAACTTCTTTTGCGAAAAGGAACTGCCAACAAACATTTCCAATAAACACGCTTAGCAATTAAGAACACTTTACAATATGTTTTTGAACACTTAAAGGAAAAGTGAGATACAGCAGGAGATGCTAATGGATCTCAAAAGGTAAAATTGTCAGTAACGAGTCAATGTATAACAATACTGTTATTTCTATTCGGATGCATGAATAATTAGTACTGTTTTCTGGACACTGAAGGTCCACCCGTTGAGTAAAATAATCTTCCGCGTATTTCTTCCTTAGACGAAAAACAAACAGAACAACAGGGAACAGATGCAACACTATGAAAGACTGTGGTCGCCACAGAGGCATAAAATTAACACTGAAAGCCACTAATAATGTTACAGACAAACAATAAAATTTTTCAGACCGTACCAACCACATCATATCGAAACAAACAATTTTTTTCTTTGAAACGACATTTTGAACTGGAAAAATACTGCGTATCTTTGTCGTTAAGGCGTAAAGCACAAGCGTTTTCTCTAAGACGTTTCTGAGATTTTGCCTGCCGAGCTAGTTGGAAGCGACTGTACAATTCACCGTTATTGACTTGCGGAAGAGCCTGCCACGTGTACAGTCAGATGCTTAGTGACCTCGACACGCAATCGTCCAACTGCCGCAGTGTCAAGCCAGCACGCAGGCCGAGGAAGGGAAGTGCGCTTAAGGAAGACTGTCCTCTCACCTTTACACTTTCACAGACGAACAACAATTACGGAGAAAACGCTCTATTTGTAACTCTCTGAATCAACGATGATATGCAAGGCAACAAGGCTGTCATTTCTCGGTTACGGCCCTCCACAATGTGCGCAGAAAGATAGCTTTCACCTAATCTATATGTGGTCATAATCGTAATTTAAGGTAAGCGAGACTTCTTCCACTAAGCAACCTGTCAGCAACTGCTCTTACTCTTAGTGATGGGGAGAGCATGATATCCTCTCACGTAACAATCTGTTCACCTCCCAGTAGCAGTAACATCCCTCTTTGCCTGTCTGACATTCCTTTTTAGGATTCCGTAGAAACTGAACCCTTACAGGATCACTTTGTTGTCCCTCTGTCTCTCTCTCTCTATCTCTCTCTCTTTCTCTCTCTTTCCGACTCTTTAGAACACTTTTATTTCTCAGGAACTGGTAGATGTATCGAGTTGAAATTTATGACAGATATTAATTTCTATGGTCTCTTGCCAATACAAAAAAGTGAAGCTTCTAAGTCAACGCAGTCAAAAAACACGGTGACTTATGTTACATATTTTGATATTCGGAAACTCACTCATCCAAACATACAGGTTAGTTCCCGTTGCTCTGGAATCATGAAATTTTTCAAGAAGCAAGGTTTCACGCTACAACCAAAGGAAAAAATCCGAACGTCGTAAATCTGTAATTATATGACACAAAAAAATTGTCATTTGTTACCCTACTTCGAAGTTGAAATTAATATTTTTGGTAACATTTTTTGGGAACACCGCACTTGTAAGCTACATAAAATTTAGGAAAAGACAGCCTTGATGGCGATGGTTATTTTATTTAAAATGGCTGATTTCGGCGTAGTCTTAGGCCATCTTCAGAATAGCACTATCACCTGAAGCTGACAGTGTCCAGAAAAATCAGTAGACCTCAGTCGCTGAGACTGCAGTTTCAACGACTCAGGTGTACTGACTGTTCTGGACACTGTCAGCTTCAGCTGACTGTGCTATTCTGAAGATGGCCTAAGATTACGCCGAAATCAGCAATTTTAAATACTATAACCATCTCCATCTAGACAGTTTTTTCACTAATTTTATATAAAATTAAAATATTCCCAGAAGTCTTGGAATCCCTGGACCGATATCTGATCAGTATCAATGTCGATAACAGACAATAATTGTCGAAATCCTCGTTTCTCAGAATGGGTGAACTGTCTATGTACATAATGAAGTTCGTGCGAAATCTTCCGTGTGCCATGTCGCACTCGCACCTGGACAATTTTAAGTCCTCTCTGCAGTCCATCACACGTATTTATGGACCCATTGTGTCCCGAGGCATCTATAACTCCTAGTGTTCCGCGAGTTCCTGTTGAGTTTGAGTACCATCTTCATACTTCAGACATTATTGGAGACAATGCCACGTCGTATTGCGGCACTACCGCTTGCTCGCGGGGGCCCACACGACATTAGGCAGGCGTACCATTTCTTTCGGTATTCAGTGTAGTTATTGCTGTGTCATTCTCTTATTTAATTCATTTATCTGTTTCGAAGCGGGTAATGAAGTAGTTTCTGTACAAGTGCAGGCACTATCTACAATTTGGAGACGACATTTTCTTGAGATATTTAGCATTTGTTACGTATATGTTTCACTTTTATGATCAGCAATGAATGGGGCAGAGCACAATATATGTGTGTATTGAATGCAGTATGCAAGGAACCTGTAACTTCCACCGTATTAATGTTAGAGAAAAATGGTTCAAATGGCTCTAAGCACTATGGGACTTAATGTCTGAGGTCATCAGTCCCCTAGACTTACAACTACTTAAACATAACTGACCTAAGGACATCACACACATCCATGCCAGAGGCAACATTCGAACCTGCGACCGTAGCAGCAGCGCGGCTCCAGACTGAAGCACCTACAACCGCTCGGTCACAGCGGCCGACTAGTAATAGAGAAAAAGAAATTATTGGTAATGTATACAGGGTGTTACAAAAAGGTACGGCCAAACTGTCAGGAAACATTTCTCACACACAAAGAAAGAAAATATGTTATGTGGACATGTGTCCGGAAACGCTTACTTTCCATGTTAGAGCTCATTTTATTACTTCTCTTCAAATCACATTAATCATGGAATGGAAACACACAGCAGCAGAACGTACCAGCGTGACTTCAAACACTTTGTTACAGGAAATGTTCAAAATGTCCTCCGTTAGCGAGGATACATGCATCCACCCTCCGTCGCATGGAATCCACGATGCGCTGATGCAGCCCTGGAGAATGGCGTATTGTATCACAGCCGTCCACAATACGAGCACGAAGAGTCTCTACATTTGGTACCGGGGTTGCGTAAATGAAAGTCAAGAGGGTTGAGGTCAGGAGAGCGTGGAGGCCATGGAATTGATCAGCCTCTACCAATCCATCGGTCACCGAATCTGTTGTTGAGAAGCGTACGAATACTTCGACTGAAATGTGCAGGAGCTCCATCGTGCATGGACCACATGTTGTGTCGTACTTGTAAAGGCACATGTTCTAGCAGCACAGGTAGAGTATCCCGTATGAAATCATGATAACGTGCTCCATTGAGCGTAGGTGGAAGAACATGGGGCCCAATCAAGATATCACCAACAATGCCTGCCCAAACGTTCACAGAAAATCTGTTTTGATGACGTGATTGCACAATTGCGTGCGGATTCCCGTCAGCCCCCACATGTTTATCACATTGGAATGAAGCCTCATCCGTAAAGAGGACATTTGCACTGAAATGACGATTGACACATTGTCGGATGAACCAATCGCAGAAGTGTACCCGTGGAGGCCAATCAGCTGCTGATAGCGCCTGCACACGCTGTACATGGTACGGAAACAACTGGTTCTCCCGTAGCACTCTGCATACAGTGACGTGGTCAACGTTACCTTGTACAGCAGCAACTTCTCTGATGCTGACATTAGGGTTATCGTCAACTGCACGAAGAATTGCCTCGTCCATTACAGGTGTCCTCGTCGTTCTAGGTCTTTCCCAGTCGCGAGTCATAGGCTGGAATGTTCCGTGCTCCCTAAGACGCCGTTCAATTGCTTCGAACGTCTTCCTGTCGGGACACCTTCGTTCTGGAAATCTGTCTCGATACAAACGTACCGCACCACGGCTATTGCCCCTTGCTAATCCATACATCAAATGGGCATCTGCCAACTCCGCATTTGTAAACATTGCACTGACTGCAAAACCACGTTCGTGATGAACACTAACCTGTTGATGCTACGTACTGATGTGCTTGATGCTAGTACTGTAGAGCAATGAGTCGCATGTCAACCAACACAAGCACCGAAGTCAACATTACCTTCCTTCAATTGGGCCAACTGGCAGTGAATCGAGGAATTACAGTACATACTGACGAAACTAAAATGAGCTCTAACATGGAAATTAAGCGTTTCCGGACACATGTCCACATAACATCTTTTCTTTATTTGTGTGTGAGGAATGTTTCCTGAAAGTTTGGCAGTACCTTTTTGTAACACCCTGTATAATCAATATTAGAGTCTTACGAAAACGTAGTTATTATTTTTTGAAAATAATTTGTTTCCCTGACTCAAACAGAATCGAACCGATTAGTTTTTAATCCTCACAAAATTTCATTTTATCCCTCAGAAGGTAATTATCCCAGGTTGGTATCCACTCATCTGCCGTGATGCAGAGGAACTATGAGGCCACAGTATTAATTTCCCTACCGCCACTGGCTTTACGCATCTACTGCGTGAGGCACAAACCAGGAGCATGAATTGTGGCGGCTATTGTGGCTCGCAGCCGGCCGCGAAACACGCAGGCGTTTCTTAAGCCTGGCGTCAGTCTACCGAAAGGGAGAGGACAGCGGATTTCCTGCGGTGCGTGACGCACTCCAACTATACTCGGCTTATGGGACCCTCGCTGTGCTATTATAGCTGCTGCCAGCAGCAACACGCAGCTCTTTTCTTACATTCTCTAACGTACCCTCTCTCTGTTATTGTTTTTTTATTGTTGTTTGTTATTGTAGTTGTAGAGATATGAAATTATTGTAGCGGTTTGCTTAGTCAGCCGTACTTCGGAATTTTTTTGACATCAAATGGAGCCTGAAACTTGCGTAATAAATACTTCGCGTGAAGTGCGATTTGTGGCATAAACAAAAATTAATTGCGGAGATGCAGTCCACAGAATAATAACAGAAAAGCTTTAGATCAATGCGCACGACTGACTAGACACATTCAGAGGGTACGTACATTCGCGTACGAGTGGTTGCGATCTGATGAGAAAGATCTATCTTAAATTTTTTGTGTAAAATAATTACGTCGTAACACACTCGGAGATTGCGAACGTACAATCCGGGTAGAGGCACGTACCTTCTATCATTCCCCGTGGCCTGGGTGAAAGAATTGCAATTAATTTAAGAATGTTTCTTTTTCAATCGAACTCCTATTTTTATACGATAAGGAAGATTGCAGGTTCTGAATGTCTCGGCAAAAACACATCGAATTTAATCTTAGCGGCCACCAAAGGAAAGTAGTGAGCGCAGTCACGTACCTCTATTGTTGAGCAGCGCCGTCGTAAAGATCGTCGCCTCCATCTAAAATTCGCCTTCTCGAATTAACAGAATAATTTGTACTCCATTGGTATGGGATTTTGGCTTGATCTTGACAGAAATTATAAAACACGTTTTTCATCATTTAACACCTTCATTTAACACACACATAGACATGAAACTATACAGTGCGTCTTTACCCCAGCTCATGAGAACAAAAAGGTAGTTAATACTAGAAGTAATAAAAGAATCTCGAAATTAGTCCTTTGTCTCTCAATGATAAAAAAGTTTTTTAGAGTATTCCTCTGATATGACAGTCGAACAAATTTTCTTCTTGTATCTTTGAGATTAAATTACAACATTTTTTAGTTCCTTTTCAATTCCAAGTTTGCTGACGAAACGTAATCAGAATAATTACACGGCAGCCCAAATAAGGCCAGATTCTCATTCAAAATGATCGAAAATTCGATTTCTTAAATCTGATTTTTTGAAAGATGTATGTGTCTAGAATGTTGGGACGACACAAATCTTTTAATCTATGCGTTACAAAAGTTTCTACAGACCATCAGTCGAAGCAGTGTCGCGGCCGCCGTGGGGCGCTCTCAACAGAAGACGTCCGTCCCATGTAGAAAGCGCACGTTCACAAAATGATATATATTGCAGTATGCATCCAAACATAAATGCCGAAAACGCTGTGCAGGCTGCCGGGCGCAGGAAATCCAGCTCAGCCAGATCGGCTTTTCTCGTCAGAAAGAACGAGGGAATTGCTCTCCGGGAACAGTTCGAGTTTATATACAGTCCTGGAATTACAGACTAAACGTAAGTAACGAAAACACTTTTTTGGTCAAATTCTGGTCAAAATCGGTCAAAAATGTAGTTTTTATGCAAGTTGAACTAATAATACACATAAAACTTTGCCTAAACTTTAAACCGATTGTTCTTGAGAAACGATTTTTCAAAACTGCGTGCAGCAAAAATGAAAGCGGTTCAACCTCTTGATTTCTACCTTTGATCCCCGAAAAGTAAACACTTTTCTTGGGAGCTTATACGTATAGTACAGTATATGAAATTTCTTAATATTAACTATTTTCTTGTAAAGCCATAGAGAGTGAAGAAAACCCCAAAAATCTATCTCAAAGTACGAGTTGGCAGCATACCGTTAAATTTAAGGTGCTCTCTTTGCTGTTAGGTATAAACTCCCAAAAATTTAATGTTATCCATTTTTTAATTCAGATAACTCCTGAGGGTCTACACTGCACGCATCTGCGTACTTCAAACTAGCAGGCCCTTAATCGAACCATCGTTATGGGCGCTATTTTGTTTGTTTGTATTGAAAATCTAAACTAAACTTCAAAGTATAACCAATCATAATCCCCAAACAGGTCCTGTATATGTCTTTTCATTGTCTCAAAAAAATTTACAAAGTTTGCCCATTTTTTGCTCACTAGAGTGGGAACTTGACCTCCTACATGTATATGGACACTCTACAAATCACACTTAAGTGCCTGGCACAGGGTCCATCAAACCACCTTCACAATAATTCTCCATTATTCCAATCTCAAAGAGCGCGGAAAGAAACTAACATGCCTTAAATTTGCAACACCAGAAATGGCAGCAAGTAGCGAAACTTTCTTTTTGTGGATATACAGTACGCTAGAAGGAATACATGATCACGTTTGTAGGAGATTTGATGCACACGGGGTACAAAGTTTAGCACACAGTGCTGCCACCTCTGGCAGCTACAATGGCTCTAACATTTCTAGGCAACAAATCTAACTGAGACTGGATTACAGATATACGTTCGTATCTCAGGCTGCCTCAACCAGACCTCGTCAGTCGTAGTGAATGGCGGTTGGTGGCGTTGCAGCCGCTTTGTAGCCCACGACTACATGTTTTCAGCGGCGCTCCCGCGTCCGGAATCGAGGCTGGGCGCAACGCCGTCGGCGCAACTCTCCCTGCCGCCGTGTCAGGGGAAGCCACACCAGTGGTCGCCATGAAGAAAGTCCACGATACACACCCAGAATACCGTGGCCAGCAGATGTGCGGTTGGCAGGGGATACGTGGGGAGAGCGGTAGTGGTGGTATAACGCCGGAAATGCATATCCTCCTATTTCCATCAATAGTACCATAATTTTTTTCCTTATTTTGTTACCTGAAGATATGACATTTCTGTGTCTTTATATATTGTAATTGTTTTAGTATTTGTTTATATATATTTATGCATTTATGTCGCTGTATAATTGGTTTGTTTCGTAAATATTATTTGAATTTTTACGCTGGGTCTTGCCTAGGGAAAACTATGCAATCGAACGATTACATCGATTGGTCGTGTGGAGAAACAAAGTGTTTAGGATCTTTGGTAGAGTTAACTTTGCCGCGTGGAGCGCGGGCAGAACGGGTAATCTGGCTGGAGTAGGGCAGTGCAGCAGGTGTGTTGTGTGACGCTCCCGCGAGTTGCGGCGCTTCCGGGGTTTGGCAGCATGTAATTGCGCTTGACTTGCTATGATAGTTTCCGGCACGGTGTCGCGGACGGGAAACATTAGCTGGCACACATCAAGAGCCCGTTTTGCCTGGTGACCGTGTCGAGAAGGAGGCGCGCCAACATCCAGCTTCTGCAACAGCTACGGCCGACAATGAGTGATTGTCGCCACCTCCTCGATCGACGACTTCAAACCTTCAATCAACCAGAAAGGAAGACTGAAAGCACGTAAAGTTTTAGAACTGTATGTCACACCTCAGCTTTTCAAACTATTCCATTAGCATCACTAAAATACAGCAACTTAGCATGAACCTTTGTTGCTCATTGTCCCAATTGCATTACCGAGCAGGGTCCCTTCCTTTTCCGAAATGAACTCCAGTGTCGTTGAAATTCAAACGCCAGCGTTAAAGTAATATCACTCCATTTCACTGCTTTAATTTCAACGTTAAGTTAAAGTATTCATAGCTGGCTATAATATTTAGATTACACAAGCACAAATTAAGAGCGCGAGTTTTGTTACCATATTTTAACTTACCTGTGACTGCAGCTCATCTTGGTACGTACTAAATTTTACTATTGTTAATTGTTCAGAATCATTTAATTCAAGTTCAAAGTTAAATCTCTTATTTCTAAATTGCGTAGATTCAAGTAGCGTTTGAAATGATTGTTGAGGTAGCCCAAGACTAACCTTATTTTATTGAGTTTCGTAGTGTTTCAGAAACAAAGTTCACTATTAATTTCAGTCACTAAATTAACTTTCAATTTTCCGGTTTTATTAATTCTTTTGCTAAATTAAGTCAGAGTGTAGCGAAATTTATTACTTTGACAAACATTCAGTTTTCACACTACACGTGTCAACCTTCAGTTGCCACGCTTTTAGTGCTAATTCTATGTGCAATAACCTTTCTTTTTCAGTTATTATAGTAGTTGTCCATAGGACTGGCGACCGTAATTTTCCCCAGATCTCAAATATGTAATTAACGCCATTTAATTGTTAACCTAACGACCGCACATTTACTTTCTTTATTAACTTTACCCCTTTTCAAAATTAATTTCCACCAGTTTCATTTGCATTTTTCCTTTCATTTAGATGTAACCCTTTCCTCCATCTTTAACGACACATTAACTTCGGTGACAACTGCTTTTCCCAAATTTCCATTAGGTACACGCGGTTTAAATTTTACTGTCAGTGGATGTTACAGGCAGCTGCTGTAGGGGAAATGCCGAAAAATGAAGGGGAAGTGGCATTTTAAACTGAAACCTGCACTCACATTTTTTTCTAAATATCCAGTGGAGCCCTCCAAGCCCACACTTGTGTGATGGCTATTCAAAAAGCTCTGTCACCTCTGCTTTCATTTGCATCTTAAAAAAGTTCACCAAAAATGTATTTTCCCATGGTTTGTTAACCGTCTGCAACTGTCAGGGAAGCATCCCATATGGCGAATTTTGGGTAAAATCTGCACATTACTGTTGTTGCCATGTTAAAATATGCTCCTTTCGCCAAAACACAGTTGAGTTTACACAGTGTCACCTCAGTAACACGTTGTGCAGACAAAATTGCAAGAGAATTCTCAGACAGTTCGTTAAGTTTATTAAGTGAGGAAATGAGGGAAAGTAAGGTCAGTAGCTTACGAAAAAATATAATCTCGGCACAAATTCAATATGAAAGTCTTAATTACGTTGTTCCAAAACCAATAGTATTTCTCGTTTCACCAGATATCAATGGGTCTTAAAAATTACATTCTTTCATCGAAAAAGTCAGTAGTTGGTGGAGTAACAGGGTAGGTAATCACGTTTTACATAATAGTCATATGGCAAAATAGTCTCCTCTTTGCATGTTATCATTTGTTAAAATCTCACTCTGGCTTTATCGCTGGCGTGGCGTGATGGCAAATGCGTGTGCTACATCAGATCAATTTTCCAGAAATTGGTGACACATAGAGACGTCCACCCAAGTCTAAAGAAAAATTCAGTATGTTAGTTAAATTTCATATGTAGCAACATATTATGTAATGTGCACCATACGCAAAATTGTAACGCCCCCTATTTTTCATTGCAAGCTGTTTTGAATATCCCAGTAATTATAACCATTAACGAAATGATGGGCACATCATCATGAACCTGACATATAAATCTATAAGTAACGCAAAAATGTTTTTTTTTTTTTTTTGCCGAATAGTTTCTGTGAAATACTTTATGAAAGATTGCAGGGCTTGCGTCTCGATTTGGTCATCGCGGACAGGCCGAAAGGTAGCAAACATTGACGAATAAGCTCGCCAAGCGCTTTGGTCGAAAACTATTCACTGCGCATCGACCACAGTATGCTGCGCGGACTCTGCTCCGTCTCTTACCGCACCGTCCGTGTGGATACTTCTCTTGCTGCACTTAAGTGTGATTTGCCGAGTGTCCATGTAGATGTAGAAGATCAGGTTCCCATTCAAGAGAGCAAAAAATGGGGAAAGTTTGCAAATGTTTTTTAGACAATGAAAAGATATATAAAAGATCTGTTTGGGGATTATGATTGATCATACTTTGAAGTTTAGTTCAGATTTTCAACACAAAAAAAACAAAATGGTGCCCATAACGATGATTCGATTAGGGGCCTGCGAGTTTGAAGTACGCAGATGTGTGCAGTGTAGCCCCTCAGAAATCATCTGAAATCAAAAATGGATAATATCAGTCGATACTACATTAAATTTGTGGGAGCTTATACCTAATTGCAATGAGATCACCATAAATTTAATGGTATGCTGCCAACGTGCACGTAGATGTTTGGGTTTTTCTTCACCCTTTATGGCTTTATAAAAAAAAACAGTTAATATTAAGAAATTTCATATACTATACGTATAAGCTCCCAAGAAAAGTGTTTACTTTTCGGGGATCAAAGGTAGAAATTAAGAGGTTGAACCGCTTTCATTTTTGCTGCACGCAGTTTTGAAAAATCATTTCTCGGAAACAATCGGTTTAAAGTTTAGGCAAAGTTTTATGTGTATTATTAGTTCAACTTGCATAAAAACTACATGTTATTGAATATTTTTGATGTCGCTGAACACACATATGTAGTTAGATTTTCAAAATTCAAAATGGCTAATCCATCATGGCGGGCGAAAAACTATGTTGGGACCAATTTTGACCATAATTTGATCAAAAAAAGTGTTTTCGTTTCCTACGTTTAGTCTGCAATTCCAGGACTGTGTATCAACTCGAAATTTTCCCGTAGAGCTATTACCTCGTACTTCTTGGCGAGAAAAGCCGGTCTGGCTGAGCTGGATTTGCTGCGTCCGGCAGCCTGCACATGTTTTTCGCCAGCTTTTTCGGCTAAAACGTTTGCACGCGCGCTGCAATATAAATCATTTTGTGAACGTCTCGTCACGCCTCGACAAGTTTTCGACCTAGACCGGCCGCCTCCGGCTGAGAGTGGCCCACTGCTTGGAACAAGGGGCAGTAGAAACTTTCGTAACGCACGGGTTACAAAACCTTTTCGTTCAACATTCTAGACACCTACACTTTTCAAAAAAATCTTATTAAAAATAGAATTTTCGACCATTTTGAATGAGAGCCTGGCCTTAATGGCTTTCAGTGTAATTATTATAATTATGTTTCGTCAGCAAAGCTGGAATGTAAGAAAAGAGGGAAGGGTGGTCAAAATTTTGTCGATTTATTTCATCGCTCTGAGACAGAGTTTATAGCTTGGACTAATTTCCGCGATGCGGCATGCCTCTATTTTAATTTTCGATGTTTTATCCGAACACTTGCGTACAGCGTCGTGTCACGTAGTAGCTTTTAATTACAAGCTCAGATAGCAGCTCTTAACATTTCAAAGTTTTGTGGGGGGGTATTCAGTAAGTAAGGAGACACATTTTGGCTGAAAGCAGGTTACTTTTATTCAGGATTCCGATTCGTCATATTATTCCGTACTCTACTGGTTACGAAACCCTATTTTTCAGTATAATCTCCATTCAATGCGACAGACTTATGCCGCCTTACGGGAGGGCCTGTGTGCCCGCATGGTACCACTCCACCGGTCGCCGCGAGAGCCAACGTCTTGCTGCATCAATAGCCTTCCCATGATCCACGTACTGCTTCCCGTAGAGTGGATCTTTCATTGGGCCAAGCAGATGGAAGTCGGATGGTGCGAAATCAAGGGTGGACGGGGAAGAACAGTCCAATGAAGTATCGGGAGCTCCTCTAGGGTGCGCGGACGTGTGTGATACTACCAACAGTTATGTCCCATTGTGCAGCGATGTCTTTGATTGTGATCCGCCGATCGCCTCTAATGAGAGTGTCCACACGTTCCACATTACAGGAGTGACAGCTGTGTGTGGCCAGCCGGCACGCGGTGTGTCGGACAGGTTTGCGCGGCCTTTTTTCGATGACAGACGCCTCGACTAACGACTCAGCGTGGTTTTATTCACTGCCAGGTCTCCATAGGTACTGCGCAAGTGCCTAGGAATATCTGCTCTGGTTTTACGCCAAAAGAAACTCAAAGACACATCTCTGCTTGGAACTCACCTCCGTTACAGACGCCATTTTGAAGGCTACGTGTAGCTCCGTCACCTATCTGAACTTCATGAAAGTATAGTGAGTGGTTGATGTGGGAAAATTCAACCATGTCCTACAACAAATTTCACAGTTTTTCAACCGAAACCGAACGAGAAAAAAAAGTGTTGGCCTACTTATTGAAAGTCCTTATTACAATACAAATGATAACTTTTTTATTTTTTCATTTTTAACAAAAACATGCATTTTCAAACTTCCATAATGCTGGAGTAGCATGAGTCAACAGCTTCTGTTAATCAGTAGAACGAAAAACTAGTCCAAGTTGCAGATTTTTACTTTTTATTCATTCGATGACTAGTTTCGGGCCCAGACCCATTTCCAACGACGGTTCAGTCCCGCATCCGGCCATCCTGATTTAGGTTTTCCGTGATTTCCCTAAATCGCTCCAGGAAAATGCCGGGATGGTTCGTTTGAAAGGACACGGCCGACTTCCTTACCCGTCCTCCCTAATCCGATGCGACCGATGACCTCGCTGTTTGGTCTCTTCCTCAAACAATCCAATCCCTTTTCTCTTGCAACCACTACCCCTACCCTACCCATTTCCAAATCATCATAACGAAGCCGAAAATGGCATTTCCGAAGATATCAAAAATTTGGAATGCGCATTTACAGTGCATACAGATAACTGGGTCTCGGTCCGAAACTAATCATTGAACGATTAAAAAGTAAAAATTTGCAACCCTACTTTTTTTTTTCGTTCTACTGAAACGTAGGCATTGCAAGAAGATGACCCTCTTGGCACGTTCTTCAGCCCATGACTTGGCACAAATTACATTCACATAAAATTTTAAGTCATAATTACACTGAAACACGTATTCGACTTCACAAATTGCTGAAAAGACCAACAATGATACGACACAATATTTCGTATCACTGTCCTGTAAAAGTTTGCATACACCTTGATTGCAGAATCGCGTCGAAATTGACTGCGAAAATCAGAAAAAATCCCTAGATAGGTACTCATCGCTAAAAACACAGTATCTTTCGCTGCACCCCGTAATGTTGAATCTGCAGTTTAGTAGAGCCGGGGACAATCATTGCTAGAGATTCCAGAGAATTTTGTGTTGAATTAAAGCCTGTACCCAGATTTCAAGAGGAAGGAAGTGCCCTCTCCCCCCATTTCCCCGCCCCCGGTATTGCGATCGTCTCTGTGTACGAGTATAGGATGGAGAGGTTTGGAAGCCGTCCTCACCTCCAGGCAGTGGGTGGCGCCTGCTGTGGTGAGAGTCGGTGTACAGCAGGGCGGCGCTGTTCTGCGGTTTGCATACCGATCAGTCGACACGGATTCCTTTTGTTGCAGTCAGAATTTTGACGAACCTCACCGAGCAGTCGTAAAGACTGGTAGGAGCAACGTCCGACAGCGGCCAAGGTGTGCGGTCGCACTGCAAGTAGTCGTGAAGTTTTAATTATAGCTTCGAAAGAATACAGGTAGAAAGTTAATTTTTTTTTGTTTACAAGCGCGTGTGTGCAGAGCTTGTACACAATGAGATTCCCGTGGCGCACTGTACCGTAGAATGCCGCTAGAGGAGCCAAAACTGCATGGTGCGGCCTATCCATAAAACACTACTACTGCTACTGCTACTACTACTACTAGGTTGGCCACACAAACCATAGTCGGTTTCTGGGCTCACCAACCAGCCTCCTCCATACTCCTCGGTCCATGTACGAGGATTATCCAGACACTAAGGTTGCAAGGAATGTAGCTGTAATATGGGATGTCCGTGGGGTATCCCAACAATCAGTAGCTCGTCGATTAGTGTTTTGGTGACTGTTACAAATGAGCTCCTCATTCCGGCTCCCGCCAAGTGCGAAGTGTGCGTTGAAATTCGCTATCTAAATCCCAAGGATTGAACGCCGCTGCGATTCGTCGCGAAATTGATTCAGTCCATGGAGAGGACGTGATGTCAAGGCAGCATGTGACGAAATGGATTCGGAATTTCAATTTTGAAAGGACGGAAATTCACGATAAAGACCGAAGCGAAAGGCCGTCTATTGTGACTGATGATGTCGTGCAGAAAATTGAAGAATATCTTCTCTCTGATCGCCGTTCGACAATTGACGACATGCATGCATTTTGTTCATGAAAGCTTAACTGGTCAACTAAATTACCACAAGTTTTGCGCGCGATGGGTGGCAAAGATGCTTAACACAAAATTAACACAGCCAGTGCCGCTCGCGAATTTCTTGACAGTTTTGAGACTGAAGGCGAGGCTTTTCTCAACTCTATAGTGACAGGAGATGAAACCTGGGCTTATCACAATACTCCAGAGAGCAAACGACAATCAATGCAGTGGCGCCATACTCTTTCTCCTTCAGCCAAAGAATTCAAAACTCAGCAAACAGCGAGGAAAATCATGATTTCATTGTTTTGGGAAAGAAAAATTGTTCTGCTCATTGATTCTTTGGAAAGAGGTGAAACAATAAATGCTGCAAGATATTGTGAGATCATAAAGAAACTTCGTACAGCCATGCAAAATGAATGTCGCGTGCGTCCACATATCGCTCACGCAACACAAGAGTTGTTGACTTCATTTGGTTGGGATGTTTTAAGCCACCCCTCTCACAGACCCGATCTCGCACCTAGTGACTATCATCTGTTCACTAAACTGAAGGAACATCTTTGTGGAAAACACTTTTCCAACGACGACAAGGTGAGAATCGAAGAGAAGAACTGGCTGAAAAAGGGGCGGGAGACGTCTATGACACATGAATCAAATAGCTCGTCCCACGAATGACAAAATGTATAGAGGTAAATGGTGATTGTGTGAAAATACAAGATATATATTATGATGCATGTAAATTTCATTAAAATAAATTCATTTTTTTACTTTCCGAATGAGCCTCATAGTCTCCTCCAAGTAGTCCCATCTTACACACATCCTCTCTAGTTCTGTCAGTCCAAACCGGCCGTGGTCTTTCCCCCGGTCTGTGGCCTCTGATGTCTTCTTCCACGAGCTGCCTGGTGATCTAGCCTTCTCGCCGCATTACGTGCCCGTACCACCTCAGTCTCCTCTCGCTAATCACAATGTCCAGTTGACTCGTACAACTCCTGGAATTCGCGGTTTTTCCTTTTTCTCCAGCCGTTTCCATCCTTCATTGCCCAAAATATATCTTAGAACAGCTTTCTCAAACGTCAGAAGTTTTCCTACCTTCTGTGTCACAGTCCAGGTCTCTGCTCGATAATGGAAGTTGTCGTATTTCTGTCCAGTAGGTCCTCATCTTTGTGGATCTCTACAGAAGCCTGGACTTCAACAGCTTTCCTAGGGCAAACCTTTACCTGTTTCCTGCCTGGATTGTCGCCCGGAGTGGCCGAGCGGTTCTTGGCGCTACAGTCTGGAACCGCGCGACCGCTACGGTCACAGGTTCGAATCCTGCCTCGGGAATGGATGTGTGTGATGTCCTTAGGTTAGTTAGGTTTAAGTAGTTCTACGTTCTAGGGGACTGATGACCTCAGCAGTTAACTCCCATAGTGCGCAGAGCCATTTGAACCATTTTTGAACCTACCTGGATTGTTGCCGTTATTTCCTGGTCTATCTCATTCCCTTCACTGAGTACTGCCCCTTCACTCAGTACTGCCCCCAAGACATTTGAACTCTCCTACCATTTCAAAGGTCTTACCATCTACTAGGCTCGGATATCTAGGTGGAGAAGGGGGGGGGGGGGGGGGCAAAACCGGGGAACTGCCCCGGGCGGCAATTCCAGAGGGAGCCAAATTCTTATTCTTGAAGAAAAAATATTATTTTACACAAAGCGCCTAGCATCCAGCGCTCGTTGGTCTACCGATTATTTATATGATTTTGAAATACACCCATGTTGGTATATGAACACATTATAAGCTGATATCTGAATGAATCATAAGTTATTTTTTGAATGCTTACATAGTGTGCATAATGTCTCTGCCAGGAGAATCCCCGCCGCATCTAGAAATAAAAAGCTTTCCCGCAGATATAAGGGGACTGGGCTATACGAGCTGAGCCGAATAAATCCGAACGGGTGAAGGCCAATCGCTTTTTGTTTATGTGATTGATTGGGTGTTAGAATGATAAGCGTTGTTATTAGCAAAATCTATAGATTCAGACTAGCAGCGTGAAAATAAACGACTAACAGGAATAACAGGTAAGATTACGTATTACCTTCTCTGCGTATCCAAGAAAATGAAATTTTGACAGAAAATTTTTGCCAGAACGCTACACTACTAAGGCCCAGTTGTACAGTCCACGGTTAGCAGCCGCTTAAGTTTTATTCTAGGAACAGGGCGGAAAACGCGTCGTACGAACATGTAATAAGGCCTAACCGGAGAATAAACGCGGGATAACTAAACCGGTGATTCTGACAGGGTTACTGAAGTTAAGCCGGAGAATAAGTTTTGACAATTGCAGGAATAGTTTCAGAATTAGTAACAGGATTGTTTGTTCGAGAAAAGAGAGGAAATGGGGAGATCACACAAATTATATGGAAGAATATAACGATATCGGAGTAGGTATTAAAATTCATGGAGAAGAAATAAAAACTTTGAGGTTCGCCGATGACATTGTAATTCTGTCAGAGACAGCAAAGGACTTGGAAGAGCAGTTGAATGGAATGGACAGTGTCTTGAAAGGAGGATATAAGATGAACATCAACAAAAGCAAAACAAGGATAATGGAATGTAGTCTAATTAAGTCGGGTGATGCTGAGGGAATTAGATTAGGAAATGAGGCACTTAAAGTAGTAAAGGAGTTTTGCTATTTGGGGAGCAAAATAACTGATGATGGTCGAAGTAGGGAGGATATAAAATGTAGGCTGGCAATGGCAAGGAAAGCGTTTCTGAAGAAGAGAAATTTGTTAACATCCAGTATTGATTTAAGTGTCAGGAAGTCATTTCTGAAAGTATTGGTATGGAGTGTAGCCATGTATGGAAGTGAAACATGGACAATAAATAGTTTAGATAAGAAGAGAATAGAAGCTTTCGAAATGTGGTGCTGCAGAAGAATGCTGAAGATTAGATGGGTAGATCACATAACTAATGAGAAGGTATTGAATATAACTGGGGAGAAGAGGAGCTTGCGGCTCAACTTGACTAGAAGAAGGGATCGGTTGGTAGTACATGTTCTGAGACGTAAGGGATCACCAATTTAGTATTGGAGGGCAGCGTGGAGGGTAAAAATCGTAGAGGGAGACCAAGAGCTGAATACACTAAGCAGATTCAGAAGGATGTAGGTTGCAGTAGGTACTGGGAGATGAAAAAGCTTGCACAGGATAGAGTAGCATGGAGAGCTGCATCAAACCAGTCTCAGAACTGAAGACCACAACAACAAACAACATAACGATTTGAAATGTATAAAAAAAATTCGTGCTGCTACTGCTTTTCGATCTCATGCTTGAGAAACTGGAGCATACAAATGAAATGTGAAACTATTTCCTAGCATAAAACATTTTGCCTGCAGCAGGCCTAATAGGCATTTGATATTGGTACTTTGTGAATTATATTCTGTCGTGTTATTTATGTAAATGAGGTAGATAAGAATGACCACTTGTGCCAAAACAGTCTCGCTTATTTGGCGTGTGCTACGATTGCAGAAATATTAGAGAAACTTATTTCGTTTTATCTAGCAGTAACAAAATAGACGGAGTCAAATCGAGAAACCACACCAGTCTTGTGTACTGTTCGAATTAACAACTTTTTCAGTAGTAGACAACGACATTTTAATTTTTCAATTAGGAAAAACGTTTGACGAACTTTGATGAGGTAACATTCTTTCGCAGAAAGGAAGGCACGCCGTATAAAGCTGTGGCAAGATTAGAGAGGAAAAAGTGCTGGGACCTAAGGATTGAAATGTGTACTGTCTTGCTTGTGCCTTGTCGTTACTGCTTTTACGTTTCCTATACTTAATTTTGTGCGATACAAAAGAGAAATTTATTAGCTAATAGGCAATAAAGGGTGCAAATTTTCTGACGAGTTCTTATTCTCCCGGTCAGAATAATAACACCACTATTAACTGTAAGTTTTTTGTAAGAGGGGTAGGATATCAAAGCGACCGACTGGAAGTGGGAGGGGCACCGAAGGACATTTTAATTTCCTCTGTCCTGAATATAGGTTTGATGGCTTCCATTACAAAATATACACGTTTGAATTCCACGGAATGAATACCCACGACAGAAGAATGCTGTGTGAAGAGGTGTGGCACTGCACTTTGGTACACTTAAAAGCAAATAACATGTCTTACTTTTCCTCGAACATATACGTTTTATATATCAAACTCTTCCGAAAGATGTGTGCTACAAAATGAACATATTTTTGAAAAATCTATTTTTTAACATTTTTGACGTCCTATCTCAAACGTTCAGGGGGAGGGGGGGCGCCACTATCAAGTTTTGGCCCCGACTCGGAAATATCGTAGATCCGGGACTGTCCTCTATATCGAAAGGTCTGTCTACTGTCTGCACACAACAAAGTATTTGGTCTTATCCATACTCATCTTCAGACCTGCTCTCATTGCTTCTTCCATTAACACTCTTGCCATCTGAACCACATCTTGTTCATTCTGTGCTATTAAAACCACATCATCCGCATAAGCCCAGAGCGTTGTTTCTCCTACCCAGCTGTATTCCTGTCTCCAGGCTTGTTACCTTTGTCAGTACTCTTTCCAAAACCAGAGCAACGTCTTTCCGTTCACTTTCACCATCCATGTTGTGTCTTGCATTCATGCTTGTATTATTTTTATCAGTTTTCAAGGAACCTGCGCTTTTTCCCGTTCTTGCCGTACTGCTTGCCTGTTCACAGTATCATACGCTTTTTGGAAGACAGTGAACATATCTGTGAAATTACCAGCTCTTTGATAGCGTTTACCTTATTATATGTAGTTGGTCTACGGTTGATCTTCCCTTTCTAAACCCTGTTTGTTGAATCCAAGAACAACATGCTCAGGATCATATAAGTTGTGCTTAGTAAGGTAATTCTTCTGCCATTGCATTTCATTGGGTCTCCTTTCTTTAGTATTGGGTAGATGATAGACTGCTTCTATTTTGCTTGGATCCTTCTTTCCTCCACAATAAATTGGTTAGATGGTATACTCTCTCTTGTAGGATATCTCTTCCCTCTGTCAGCATCTCTGCAGGAATGCCATCTATTCCTAGCGCCTTTCCTCTCTTCAGTATTTTTATGATTTCTCGTATGTCTTCCATGCTAGACAATTCATTCTCCGTCGTTGGTATTGTTACTCTGTCTTCTCTGTGCAGTTCTTCTTCTTCTGATGTTGTTGTCGCAACCCTGTCGCTGGTGTCATCCATATCCAAGAGACTTTCGAAATATTTTTTCCATTCCTCCCTAGCTTTTGTTTCATCTGCTATCGACTGTCCTTCTCGGCCTTTGATGACGTCAATCCTCGCCTTAAATTTTCTATTGAAGTACCTGACTTACGTAGAAGTCTCTTCCACTGTCTAATGTTCGATCATTTCCTGTCAATGTTATCTTGCTGTTTTTACAGGATGAAGAAAAATTTCCGCTCTCGTACTTCGCAACGCCAATCCTCAGATACTGGCAATACGAAAATGTCTGTCACAAAATTTCGTCCTGCGCATATTTCAGGCAATAAATAGACGTTAACGATTGGCAGTCTACATCTACATCTACATCTACATCTACATCTACATGGATACTCTGCAAATTTAAGTGCCTGGTAGAGGGTTCATCCAACCACCTTCACAATTCTCTATTATTCCAATCTTGTATAGCGCGCGGAAAGAATGAACACTTATATCTTTCCGTACGAGCTCTGATTTCCCTAATTTTATAGCCGTGATCGTTCCGCCCTATGTTGGTCGGTCTCAACAAAATATTTTCGCATTCGGAGGAGAAAGTTGGTCATTGCAATTTCGTGAGAAGATTCCGTCGCAACGAAAAACGCTTTTCTTTTAATGATTTCCAGCCCAAATCCTGTATCATATCTGTGACACTCTCTCTCATATTTCGCTATGATACAAAACGTGCTGCCTTTCTTTGAACTTTTTCGATGTACTCTATTAGACCTACCTGGTAAGAATCCCACACCACGCAGATGTATTCTAAAAGAGGACGGACAATCGTAGTGTAGGCTGTCTCCTTAGTAGGTCTGTTACATTTTCTAAGTGTCCTGCCAATAAAACGCAGCCTTTGGTTAGCCTTCCCCACAACATTTTCTATGTGTTCTTTCCAATTTAAGTTGTTCGTAATTGTAATACCTAGATATTTAGTTGAATTTACGGCTTTTAGATTGGACTGATTTATCGTGTAACCGAAGTTTAACGAGTTCCTTTTAGCTCTCAAGTGAATGACCTCACACTTTTCGTTATTTAGGGTTAACTGCCACTTTTCGCACGATTCAGATATTTTTTCTAAATTGTTTTGCTGTTTGTTTAATTTTCTGATGGCTTTATTATTCGATAAACGACAGCTTCATCTGCAAACAACCGAAGACGGCTGCTCAGATTGTCTCCCAAATGTTTATAAAGATAAGGAACACAAATGTGACAACATTGCAATACATGCATGGTAACTACCTCCGTCAGCATATGGCAGTGCAGCGATTACAATGGTTCTTCTACAAAACATCTACAGTTCCGCACTATGAACGCAGAAACAGAAGTGCAATCATTTTCATTGGTCAGATTTTAAAGAAGCTTTTTGCATATCGTGGACGCGAATTGTTTTGCACTACTGCGTGTACTAAAATGGTTCAAATGGCTCTGAGCACTATGGGACTTAACGTCTGAGGTGATCAGTCCCCTAGAACTAAGAACTACTTAAACCTAACTAACCTAAGGACATCACACACATCCATGACCGAGGCAGGATTCGAACCTGCGATCGTAGCGGTCGCGCGATTCCAGACTGATGCGCCCAGAACCGCGCGGCCACCACGGCCGTCCTGCGTGTACTAGATCCAAACTTGTTTTGTTTTTACCCTTCCCCAATGGTCTCATCGAATAATACCAACTATTGTTCTTGCCACATTCGGGTCCATTACATTTCTTTACGGCCTTACGTCACCAATAGGGCAACGTACTTTATTAATAATTTCGATGTGACCTTTGGGGGATGGCACACAAAAAGTAAGTTTGCAATCCAGTAGATGCAATAGCGTGAAACCATCCGCGTCCACGACGTGCAAAAGACTTCTTTGGAAGTTGATCAATGAAAAAAGAAAATGATTCAAATGGCTCTGAGCACTATGGGACTTAACATCTCAGGTCATCAGTCCCCTAGAACTTAGAACTACTTAAACCTGACTATCCTAAGGACATCACACACATCCATGACCGAGGCAGGATTCGAACCTGCGATCGTAGCGGTCGCCCGCTTCCAGACTGAAGCGCCTAGAACCGCTCGGCCACCAAAGGCCGGCGATCAATGAAAACGATTGTACTTCCAATTCTGTATTCGTAGTACGTAACTGCATATGTTTTGCAGAAGACCCACCGTAATCGTTGTATGACGATTAAGACGCCAGATATTGAGATATTGTACCACGGAGACCGCATTTATCAAATAAGCCTCAACCCACAATCGAAGCCTCGACCTCTTGCATGCTAACACAAAACGCTATCCACTGCAACAACTGTACAGAACTCCTATTGCCTACTGGCAGAGGTAGTTACGTACATGTGATTACAGTGTTACCAGATTGCCAATCTTTAATATCCATTTAATAGTCGAAATACGTGCAGGACGAAATTTTGCGACAGACATTTTTGTAATGCCAGTATGTAAGGAATCGCGCTGCGAAGTCCGACTGTGCGAATTTTTCTTCACGCTTTATACTCCCGCTTTTATGTTCGGAGCACTTTTCTTGCTCCTCTAACTGCCTCCACGTCTCCCAATCTTAATCTTTCGTCTTGTTCGTTTGTCAGCCATAACATTTTAGCCTCTTTTCTCTTGTTGACTGCATGTCTATCTACACTTATCGTTGAACCACCCTCTGCTCCTCCTCCCCCTCTCCAATGGTTTCAGCGCTAAAGTAGGGCATCGCGACGTAATTCGCTTTCTGCATTGAAAGCGGAACAACGGAGCGGCAGTCCGTGGTTCAGCGCTGAAAGTACACAGCAGCGGTGCACCGTCATGTGAGACAGTTGCCAGGTGTAGTTGGCGCTTCTGGTGTGTTCAGACAAGTCTGAGTGACAATGAAAGAGCTCACAGAGCATGTCTCTGGGAAGAAACGAGAATCGGTTCTCGGAGAGCGGCGTGTCACAGTCGAGGCGAAAGTGGAAAAAGAGAGAAACAGTAATTCATCAGTTTTCAAGATTTTGCACGACATATTGAGCATGGAAAGGGTCGCCACCCGCTGGGTGATAAACAGGTCCTGTAATGCATCTCCGACCAGTGCGAGTGCTGTTGCACGTGCTGCGGGCACATGTCATGCAACCGTTTCAAGCGTTCTAGAGAAGCAGTCTAATTGTGTACCAAATACAGAAGGCATCATTTGGCAGCTAGTGCGCCGGACTGCCTACACCAGAAGTGCACCATCGAGAGAAGTACTGGTATCGTCGGCCTCCAGTGTTGCAGTAGAAGATTCGTGTAACGTTTAGTTTCCGTGCCCTACGATGTGCTATGGAAGTAATCGAAAGAGAACCCGAGAGGAGACACTATGGAGGTCTATACCTTATGTGAATACTTTTGTTTTTGTACGAAAATTAGGTTCTTTTCTGAGTATGCTGATGCAGTAGCTCCATACTTAACAATCTTATACAGCGGTTCGCTGGGTGAAAGATGCGTACCCAAAGACTGGAAAGTTGAACAGGTCACACCAATATTCAGGAAACGTAGTAGGAGTAACCCATTAAATTACAGACTATATCATTAACGTCGATATGCAGCAGGATTTTGGAACATATATTGTGTTCGAACATTACATCGAAGAGAGCGGTCTATTGACACACAGTCAACACGGATATAGAAAACATAGTTCCTGTAAAACACAACTAGGTCTTTATTCTCACGAAGTGTTGAGTGCTACTGCCAAGGGATTTCAAATTGATTCCGTATTTCTGGATTTCCAGAAGGCTTTTGACACTGTACCAAGCGGCTAATGGTGAAACTGCGTACTTATGGAATATTTCCTCAGTTATGTGACTGGATTCGTGATTTCCTGTCAGAGAGGTCACAGTTCGTAGTAACTGACGGAAGGTCATCGAGTAAAACAGATGTGATTTCTGGCAGCTTTAGGAGACAATCTGAGAATCCGTCTTAGGTTATTTGCAGTTGATGCTGTCCTTTATCGTGTAGTAAAGTCATCAGAAGGTCTAAACAAATTGCAAAACGATTTATAAAAGAAGTATGTATAGTAAGAAAACTGCCAATTAACGCTAAATAATGAAAAGTGCGATGTTATCCACATGAGTGCTTGAAGGAATCCATTTATCTTCGGTTACACGATAAATCAGTCAAATCTAAAGGCCCCAAAATTCAACTAAATACCTTGGAATTACAATTAGGAACAACTTAAATTGGAAAGAACAGATAGAAAATGTTGTGTGGAAGGCAAACCAAAGACTGCGTTTTATTGGCAGAACACTTAGAAAATGTAACAGGTCTACTAAGGAGACTACCTACACTACGCATGTCCCTCCTCTTTTAGAATACTGCTGCACGGTCTGGGATCCTTACCAGATAGCATTAAGGGAGTACATCAAGAAAGTTCAAAGAAGAGCAGTACGTTTTGTAATATCGTGAAACAGGGGAGAGAGTTTCACGGGCGTGATAGAGGATTTGGGATGCACACCGTTAAAACGAAGGCGTTTTTCGTTGCCATGGAATCTTCTAGCGAAATTTCAATCACCAACTTTCTCCTCCGAATGTGAACATATTTTGTTGACGTCGACCTACAAACGATCATCACAATAAAATAAGAGAAATCAAAGCTCGCACGGGAAAGTATAGGTGTTCGTTGTTTCCGCGCGCTATAAGAAATTGGAATAATAGAGAATTGTGAAGGTGGTTCGATGAACCCTCAGCCAGGCACTTAAATGTGATTTGCAGAGTATGCACTTAGATGTAGATTTAGATGGTATACAGACTTTATACTTGATAGTTGTTGAGAGTTGAATATTGACAAAATTTCAAATACAACGGTATCTTGCTAAGATTATACATACGAGTACAATGCGATTCACAACTTTGCAAAAATCAGTTGCGAACAAGATATTTTAGCAGTCAACAAAATATAATTATTTTAGGAGTTCAATAGCTTCCGACACATGAATTCGTAAATTTAAAGCTGTTTCCTGTTTCAAAAATATTAAGTTAATGCATAACTTCTTGATGCATAACTTCGTAGCGTTTTTGTTTTGCTAGTTGGTATTCTGGCTGCTATGGGTTTATTTGTTGTCATTTTGTATTTGTAGTTCACTCTTGCTGTCTGAGTTTACATATTGTCATTTGGAGGTAGTGGGTGGAGTTTTGGACGCTAGAAAATGGCGTGCCAAGTGGAGAAATCGGAAGACCTCTGACATATTGTTCTGTTTGAGATCAGTAGAGGAGTAACAGTAGCTAGTGACTCTCCACTTTCAGGCAGACCTTCGGGCGTTGATCTACTGAGTGAACTGGCAAATGTGATGAACTGTGATCATTCCACCATCGTGCGACTTTTGCGTACAGTGAGGAAGGTTCAAAAATCTTGTGTATGGGTACCGCGTGCTCTAAGAAAAAATCAAAAAAAATCTGCGGGTGGCCATACGTGCATCTCTGCTTGCTCGACAACAACTGGCTCGTGAAGACCACCGAACATTCGTTCCTCTACTGTTACTGGTAACGGTAAATGTTGTCTTTATGCTACACATAAGGAAAAGGAAGGAATTACAGAGCCCAAATAAAGCAGCAACTCCCCGAACAAAGACCTGCGCGGATCCAAGAGAGATGATGTTATGTATCTGGTGGAACAGCGACGCTGTAGTGTGTTATGAATTGTTTCCCCGAGGTGTAACCAACAGTACTGACGTTTATTGTCACCAACTGACACGCCTTGCAGACGCAGTCTACGAAGAACGACCAGGAAGAGTACGGAAAGTGATGCTATTCCGCGATAACGCCCGGCCGCATTCTGCTAGGCAGACAAAAATACACTATAAAGGAGTTGTGTTGGGAAGTCATTCCGGGCCCACTTTATTCACCTGATCTTGCACCCACAGAGTTTCACCCTTTCTGCTCTGTATCGGACAACATTCAAGGAACTCCCTTTCGGGATGAAATTCGTTCCGAGTATGGCTCCACGAGTTCCTCGCCTTAAAACCACTTGATTTCAAGCTCAATAGCCTGTTGCTGCACTCACGGTCGCTCGCCCACCGATTAGGCTACCACGCACATAGCTGCGTCAAGCGGGTGGCCGAACATGAGGCGTCATCCACCGCAATCGGCACAAGTGCCTACAAGCCAAACAGCGAAACGCGCGCATTTCATATGTTAGTAAACTTTGTGGACAAAAAAGGTCGAGTTGTTGTCCGCGGAATCTCCAGCAGGTGCCACAAGAGGCACATGGCGCGCCGCCAGCAAAGGGCAAATCCGTAACTGTGTTTTACCTCCGCAATGTCACGTCCCCGCAAGTAGGTCGCGCCATACCCAAGCGCCGCGACAGTATTTATACGGGCGCACAATCACGCAACGGCAGTCCACATGAGGAGCGCTCTCTGGGCTTATGCCGACTGGTTTAGCGGTTTCTCTATCCGAGTCACTGCAGGAAGAATCTATCATACTGCAGTTACAGCTTCAACTTTGGACTGAGTCCTAGCCAGCACGCCAACAGGGGAGCCGACAGCCTTCTGGTCATCGCTGCGCAGAACTGACTTCTACGACTGTGCATCCCACACTGATACCGTAGCTGACTATTGTGTCTGGATTCAGAGGACCCCTTCCAATTTAGACTTTCTGCTACTCCTCTTTGAACTGGTTATTCATCAAGACTTTGGCGTTCGTTCCTCGTCATTGCATCAGAAACGAGAAGTGTGCATTTATGTTACTACTAACAAAGTTGTTGTGCTTTTTCTCCCTGGGTATGAATCTGTTCATACCGAACTCAACACCAGTTATAAGACCTACACCGTCTGCAGAGCTCCAAAGAGACCAGTATTTAAAGCGGTGACCATTACTTTGTGCGGTGAGCTTATGTAGAGGAACCTGTACACAATATTCGAACTAAAGTTATTTATTGAGGAAACAAGGAGCACCCGAAGGCGATCACTGAACAATACAGTCCCAAAAACAAATTAAAAATAGTTTTGACCCTCCGGTGCCTACAATTCCACTGTTAGATGCAGAGGAGAGAGCGGACACGTGGAAAGAGCGCATTGAAGACCTCTATGAGGAGGACGACGTGACAGAAGAAGAATCAGGAATCGATACGGAAGAGATAGGGGATCCAGTATTACAATCGAAATTTAAGAGAGCTTTCAGAGACTTGAGATCAAATAGGGCAGAAGGGATAGATAACATTCCATAAAAATTTCTAAAACCATTGAAGGAAGTGGTGACAAAACCACTATTCAAGTTTGTGTGTAAAGTCTATGAGACTTGCGATATGCCATCAGACTTTCGGAAAGAAACGTCAGCCACACAATACCGAAGATTACAAAAGCCAAAAAATGCGAGAATTATCTTACAATCAGGTTAACAGCTCATGCATCCAAGTTGCTAATTGAGGTAATATACGGTAGAATGGAAAAGAAAATTGAAGATCTGTTAAATGACAATTAGTTTGGCTTTAGGAAATGTAAAGGCACCAGAGTAGCTGTTCTGACGTTGCGGTTGATAATTGAAGCAAGACTGAAGAAAAATCAAGAAACGCTCATAGGATTTGTTGATCTGCAAAAGGCGTTCGACAGTGTATAAGAGTGCAACATGATCGAAATCATGAGAAAAGTAGTCGTAAGCTGTAAGGAAAGACGGGTAGTGTACAATATGTACAAGAATCCAGAGGGAACAGTGAGAATGGAAGACTAACCACTAAGTGCTCGAATAAAAATTAGTGTAAGACTGGGCTGCAGTCTTTGGCCCCTACTGTTCAGTCTGTACATCGAAGAAGCAATGACGGAAATAAAAGAAAGGTTCAATTGTGGGATTAAAATTGCAGGTGAAAGGATATCAATGATAAGATTCGCTAATGATATTGCTGTTCTCAGTGAAAGTGAAGGAGAATTGGGGGATTTGTTGTTTAGAATGGACAGTCTGATAAGTACACAATATAAGTTAAGGAATTCTGCTACCTGGTCAGCAAAACAACCCATGATGGACAGAGCAAGCAGGACATAAAAAGCAGACTAGCACTGGTAAAGAGGGCATTACTGAGCAAGAGAAGTCTACCAGTATCAAACATAGGCCACAATTTGACAAAGAAATGTCTGAAAATGTACGTTTGGAGCACAGCATAGCATCATATGGTAGTGAAACATGTACTGCGGGGAAACCATAACAGAAGAGAATCTTATCATTTCACGTGTGGTGCTACAGACGAATGTTGAAAGTTAGGTGGACTGATAGAAAGGAAAGAAGAGGTTTTACCTAGATCGCCCGGGAAATGAATATATAGAACACTCTGACAAGAAGAAGAGACAGGATGATAGGTCATATGTTAAGACATCAGGAAATAACTTACATGCTTCCATGGTATTAGAGGGAGCTGTACAGGGTAAAAGTTGCACAGGAAGATAGTGACTCGCATACATCCAGCAAATAACTGAGGACGTAAGTTGCAACTGCTACTCTGAGATGAATTCGTGGCGGATCGCATCAAACCAGTCATAATACTGATGTCTAAAAGAAAAGAAGTTTTCTAGCGAATGCTGTACTGTAAATTTTCTCCCAAATATTCCAGTTGGTGGGCCCCTATGCCACAAGTCCTGCTTGCTGCGATTTCGTTGAAAAGACACAAGTTTTAAAACTACCCTCCCTGTGTTCATGGATGGAGCAAAAAATATACAAAAAAAGTGACATTAAACTGTACTGAGTGAGTATTTCGTCGGTTCTTGATAGAATATTTTACACATTATGAATGAAACAAACGCAACACTGGTGTAATATTGTACGATGTTTACTATTTGTGACACGAATCGGTTTTCAGCTGTTAGGCCATCATCAGATACAAAGATAAGTATGTGGTGCAGTGAAATTTTGTTGGATCAAAGGTTTTTAAATTAGTGCAGCTACAGAGTATCCCCATTTCTAGAGATGAAAAATATTAATTTAGAATTAGGAAAAACAACAAGAGGGGTTATTTCAGTGTAAATGCAATATAAGATTATTTAACAAAGATAAAATATGTGATACATTAACTAATGAACTGTAGACAAATTACACAGTTTTACTTACAAGAAAATAATTGTCAATAAACTTGGCTGGCATATTCCAAAGATGTGGCTGAAAAAAATAATATTGTCTTTAATAGACTCTAAATTACAAAGAAGTAAGATATAATAATGGTATTAAGCAGGTGAGTGAAGCAACTCCGATTATACACGGTGAGTCACCTAACGTTACCGCTAGATATATTTCCTAAACCACATCAAATACTGACGAATCGATTCCACAGACCGAACGTGAGGAGAGGGGCTAGTGTAATTGGTTAATACAAACCATAAAAAATGCACGGAAGTATGTTTTTTAACACAAACCTACGTTTTTTTAAATGGAACCCCGTTAGTTTTGTTAGCACATCTCAACATATAAACAAATACGTAATCAGTGCCGTTCGTTGCATTGTAAAATGTTAATTACATCCGGAGATATTGTAACCTAAAGTTGACGCTTGAGTACCACTCCTCCGCTGTTCTGTCGTGTGTATCGGAGAGCACCGAATTACGTAGGGATCCAAAGGGAACGGTGATGGACCTTAGGTACAGAAGAGACTGGAACAGCACATTACGTCCACATGCTAACACCTTTTTATTTGTTTTTTCACTGACGCACATGTACATTACCATGAGGGGTGAGGTACACGTACGCACGTGGTTTCCGTTTTCAATTACGGAGTGGAATAGAGTGTGTCCCGACATGTCAGGCCAATAGATGTTCAATGTGGTGGCCGTCATTTGCTGCACACAATTGCAATCTCTGGCGTAATGAATGTCGTACACGCCGCAATACATCTGGTGTAATGTCGACGCAGGCTACCACAATACGTTGTTTCATATCCTCTGGGGTTATAGGCACATCACGGTACACATTCTCCTTTAACGTACACCACAGAAAGAAGTCCAGAGGTGTAAGATCAGGAGAACGGGCTGGCCAATTTATGCGTCCTCCACGTCTTATGAAACGCCCGTCGAACATGTACCTCACCCCTCATGGTAATGTACATGTGCGTCAGTGAAAAAGACCAATAAAAAGGTGTTAGCACGTGGACGTAATGTGCTGTTCCAGTCTCTTCTGTACCTAAGGTCCATCACCGTTCCCTTTGGATCCCTACGTAATTCGGTGCTCTCCGATACACACGATAGAACAGCGGAGGAGTGGTACTCAAGCGTCAACTTCAGGTTACAATATCTCCGGATGTAATTAACATTTTACAATGCAACAAACGGCACTGATTACATATTTGTTTATATGTTGAGATGTGCTAACAAAACTAACGGGGTTCCATTTAAAAAAACGTAGGTTTGTGTTAAAAAACATACTTCCGTGCATTTTTTTATGGTTTGTATTAACCAATTACACCAGCCCCTCTCCTCACGTTCGGTCTGTGGAATCGATTCGTCAGTATTTGATTTGGTTTACGAAATATGTCCAGCGGTAATGTTAGGAGACTCACCCTGTATACCGTAAATTTTCCTAACATAACGTGGGAAATTATAGTAACTGAAATAAAGGAAAATGGGGCATGTGAGTAAGAGTGGTAATTTATAACATTACGTGGATGGGATTCTACATCTACGTCTACATTTATACTCCGCAAGCCACCCAACGGTGTGTGGCGGAGGGCACTTTACGTGCCACTGTCATTACCTCCCTTTTCCGTTCCAGTCGCGTATGGTTCGCGGGATGAGCGACTGTCTGAAAGCTTCCGTGCGCGCTCGAATCTCTCTAATTTTACACGCGTGATCTCCTCGGGAAGTATAAGTAGGGGGAAGCAATATATTCGATACCTCATCCAGAAACGCAACCTCTCGAAACCTGGACAGTAAGCTACACCGCGATGCAGAGCGCCACTCTCGCAGAGTCTGCCACTTGAGTTTGCTAAACATCGCCGTAACGCTATCACGGTTATCAAATAACCCTGTGACGAAACGCGCCGCTCTTCTTTGGATCTTCTCTATCTCCTCCGTCAACCCGATCTGGTACGGATCCCACACTGATGAGCAATACTCAAGTATAGGTCGAACGAGTGTTTTGTAAGCCACCTCCTTTGCTGATGGACTACATTTTCTAAGGACTCTCCCAATGAATGTCAACCTGGTACCCGCCTTACCAACAATTGATTTTATATGATCATTCCACTTCAAATCGTTCCGCACGCATACTCCCAGATATTTTACAGAAGTAACTGCTACCAGTGTTTGTTCCGCTATCGTGTAATAATACAATAAAGGATCCTTCTTTCTATGTATTCGCAATACATTACATTTGTCTATGTTAGGGGTCAGTTGCCACTCCCTGCACCAAGTGCCTATCCGCTGAAGATCTTCCTGCATTTCGCTACAATTTTCTAATGCTGCAACTTCTCTGTATACTACAGCATCATCCGCGAAAAGCCGCATGGAACTTCCGTCACTATTTACTAGGTCATTCAT